>NC_092337.1:178682500-179045000 GCF_046630445.1 Rutidosis leptorrhynchoides | reverse complement strand
AAAATAATAATAATAATAAAAATAATAATAATAATAATAATAATAATAATAATAATAATAATAATAATAATAATAATAATAATAATAATAATAATAATAATAATAATAATAATAATAATAATAATAATAGTAGTAGTAGTAGTAGTAGTAGTAGTAATAAATTAATAATAATAGTAATACTAATAATAATACAAATAATAAAATAGAAAGCAACCCTACTCGACAATTCTTATTCTAGCCCTCCACGCATTCCTATCTGAAGTCATGTCCTCGGTCAACAAAAGCTCTCTCATGTCGAGCTTTAGTCTATCCATCCACCTACGAGTAGGTCTACCCCTTCTCCTTACGCCGTCAACCGTGAGTGCCTCTACTCTCCTGACAGGGGCACTATGTGGTCGCCTCATCACGTGCCCATACCATCGAAGTCGTTTTTCTCTTAGTTTATCGATGATGTTTCTAACTCCAAGGTTTTCCCTAAACACACCATTTGGAATCATGTTTAACATGGTTTTACCACACGTCCACCTAAGCATTCTCATTTCAGCCACTTCCATCCTTCTCTCATGGGCTTTCATCATTGGCCAACATTCTGATCCGTACAACATAGCAGGTCTAATCGCCACTTTAAAGAATTTCCCTTTCAATTTGAGCGGTATCTTCTTGTCGCACAAAACCCCTTTCGCTGCTCTCCACTTCAGCCAGCCTACCTTAATACGATGGGTCACGTCCTCGTCGATCCTCCCTGATTTGTGAAGGACCGAGCCTAGATATCTAAACGAATCTTGTGGATGCAAGATCTGGTCCCCAATGTTAATATGTACTCCAACATTTTGTTCATCCTCTGTCTTGGCGAAATCACACCTAAGGTATTCCGTCTTTTGTCTACTGATCCGTAGTCCGTTTTGTTCTAAGGTCTCCCTCCATTGCTCTAGTCTTCTATTAAGATCCTCTTTGGATTCTGATACAAGCACAATATCGTCGGCAAAAATCAAACTCCAGGGGACGCTCTCTTGTAATCCCCGAGACAACTCGTCGAGGATCAAAGCGAAAAGGAAAGGGCTAAGCGCAGATCCCTGGTGCAGGCCTACATCTATCGGAAAATACTCTGTGTTTCTAACAGGAGTTCGAACGCAAGACTTCGCCCCTTCATACATATCCGTAATAGCTCTAATGTATCTTCTTGGGATACCTCTAACATTAAGTGTCTTCCAAATCAGCTTTAACGGAACACAATCATATGCCTTTTCTAAGTCTAAGAAAACCATCTCTAGGCTCTTTTGCTTTTCCCTAAACTTCTCTATAAGACTCCTTATAATATGAATTGCCTCCATCGAAGAGCGCCCTGGCATGAAGCCAAATTGGTTCTCCGAAATAGTAGTTTCTCGCCGAAGTCTAGTCTCGATCACTCTCTCCCAGAGCTTCATAGTATGACTAAGTAATGTTATGCCTCTATAATTATCGCAAATTTGGGCATCCCCTTTATTTTTGTAGATGGGGATAATCTCACTAAGTCTCCATTCCGTGGGCATTTTATATCATCTAAACGTCTTGTTAAAAAGACACGTCAGCCACCTAACACCATCCTCTCCGAGGCACCACCACGCCTCTATCGAAATCTGGTCTGGACTAACCGCTTTGTTTCTCCCCATCTTTCATAGTGCCGATCTTACTTCTTCCTGGCAGATCCTCCTACAAAAATTGTTGTTCTGGAATTGTCCTATACCCAAGTCTTGCATATCCTCTCGATGCACAGGTCCTCCACCAACGAAAAGAGATGAGAAATACCCTTCCCATCTTTTTCTAATTTCGTTTTCCTTCACTATGGTTTGACCGGCTTCATCTTTGATAAACTTGATGTTATCTATATCCCTCCTTCTACGCTCTCTAGCTTTTGCAATCCTGTAGATATCATTTGCTCCTTCTTTAGAGTCTAGTTTCTTATACAAATCTTCATACGCTTTATCTTTTGCACGTGCAACAACCTTCTTAGCTTCTCTCTTGGCTTCTTTATATCTCTCTTCAGCCATAGTTCTATCCTCGGTTGTTCCCTCCCGACATGCAGTGAGCTCCCTAAACCTCAGTTGCTTAAGCACGACTTTGGTTTGAACCTCGTCACTGATCCACCATGATTCTCTACTAGGCCTATGTCCTTTTGAAGTCCTTACTGCCACCCCTAAGGATTCCTTAGCTGCCTCTCTAATAGTGGACGCCAGACTCTCCCACATCTGATCCGCATTAACATGAGTATCCATCTCCACTCCTGCCTCAACTCTTTCTAAAACTAAAGCTTTAAATGTTTCAGCCTTCTCTTCATTCAGATTCTTCCATAGAATTCGAGGTTGAGCGGGTCTCGCACTCCTGAAAACTCGTCTCTGAAGAACTAAGTCCATGACCAATAATCCGTGTTGAGTGGAACATGCCCATGTAGTTAGGGCCCTACAATCTCCGCATGACCTAAGGTCCCCTTTGCGAAGCAATAAATAGTCAATCTGGGTACTATTCCCCCCACTATGGAAGGTTGCAAGTTGAGCCTCCGTCTTCTTGAAGAAAGAATTTGCAAAAACCAAATCGTGGGCAACAGCGAATTCGAGGATAGAGCGCCCTTCTTCATTTCTAACTCCGAATCCAAAGCCCCCATGGACTCCATCATAACCCTCCACATCAGTTCCTATATGTCCATTAAGATCTCCCCCAATGAGCAATCGATGGTCAGCAGGGCACCTCCTCACAACTGCATCCAACGATTCCCAAAAACGTCTCTTTTCGTCTTCTCCTAAACCCGCATGAGGTGCGTAAGCGCTAATGACCATGAAAGTCTCCTCCTGGACAACTAACCTAACCGACATAATCCTATCACTAAACCTATCCACACCCACAACATGGTCCCTATAGGGGCGTCCTATAACGATTCCTACCCCGTTTCTAGCTACGCTAAAACCAGAAAACCACAACTTGTAGTCATCAATACAAACCGCCTCTTCACCTCTCCATCTAGTCTCTTGAACACACAAAATGTCCACTTTTTTCTTAAGTAAAGTATCTACAAGCTCACGTGATTTGCTAGTCAAAGATCCTACATTCCAACTCCCCACTCTAATCCTAACACGGTTCGCTAGCCTATCCCCTCTTCTAAACCCTCTATACCTACCCGCCCAAAAGCTAGAAGGACATGACCTCAAGTAACCATCTCTACTAGAAGCGTCTATTCTTACTCAAAAAATAAAAACAAATATATTTATACAAGTAGTAGTGGCAATATATGATATAAAAAAAAACTATATATATATACGTACCTAAAAAGTAGCACAAAAATAATATCAGTAGAGATAATAATAATAATAATAAAAATTAGAAAACTACCTCAATTAGAATGAGTTCCAAAAAGAATGATAGCCCCTGGATTCGAACCCATGACCTCTCGAAAACCCGCTCACTCCCTTAACCAATCGTCCAGTGGTGTTTTTCTGATTAAACTCTTCAACCAAAATCTTTTAACCCGTTTTCATTTTCTATTACACTCTTCTTCTTCAATCACTCAAAACTTAGTCGATCAGGAAACATCATTATCACTAAATTGTATCGAAATTTACAACAGAACAGCTAGTGATAAACGTTTAAAGATTTATCCATGAAAGAAAATAAAATAAATAAATAAAAACAGCTGAAGAACAGCTTGACGTTTTTTTTTTTTCGTTTGGAACTCAAATTCAATCTCAGCTTTTTAATATGTTTTAGACAAAGACCACAACACGAATTGGTGTTAGAAATGAATCATAGAAACTTCTGAAATCATTTATTAAACTGGAATTACAACAGATAACCCGAATTTGTTCAAAGATCGATCGGTTGACTTGTAAATCCAAAACTTTGACCTAAAAATTCATCCTCATTCGGAAGAATTAAAGATTGAAATTGTACAGATAGATCAGATATAAGATTTCTAACACATCTGTATTTCTAGTTTTAAAAACTGATTCGAAATTGGAGCTTTTGAATTTCACTTGACGCGAACAGAGTTGAACAAGAAGAAAGAAAAAAATATTTCTGTTTATTCTTTAACGAATAGCAGCAAACAAGCAGAGGAATGATATGAGTAATTGATTGATTGTTGTAGCAAATAATTCATCGAGATTGGCTTCTAGTTTCTTGGCGGTCGACAAGAGTTCACAGGGTAACAGAAAGACAGAAAAAAAAGAACAGATATATTAATCATGCGTAATTATCTGTACCTAAATCTATATATACTTGTATTCTGTATTTATATTTATATATTATACGTATTCTTATTAATTAATACATACTACAATAATGATAATATGCTTAATAATTGTAAATAATAATAATAATTACTTATAACAATATAATAGTAATAATAATAATATTGCTAATAATAATAACTATAAAATTTATAACCTTAATATTAATATATATATATATATATATATATATATATATATATATATATATATATATATATATATATATATATATATATATATATATATATATATATAATATTTATAGTAATACTAATATTATTAATGATAATAATAATATTAGTAATTATAACACTTTATATTTATCACACTTCATATCTTTATGTCATATTGAAATTAATAATATTTATAATACAGATATTAATACTAACATTAATATTATTATTATTAATAATGAAGTAATAATAATAATAATATTAGCATAACAACTATATTTCTATCTTGTATCCACATTTAATATGTTAATATATAATTTATTAAATTTAAGAATATTTAATAATTATATAATATATTATATGATAGCATTCATTGAATATTTAATGTTTATACATTTTACATGTATTACGATATAATCTTGATTAGAAATCATATGTAGATTTATATTTATATATATATATATATATATATATATATATATATATATATATATATATATATATATATATATATTTATATATATTTATATATATTGAACAATTAACTACAAAGTATAACATTATACATTTATTATTTTGATAACGTTAGCAAAATATGTTTGAACCATTTATATACAATATACTATCTATATTCAAAATAACCATCTTTAGTTATTTAATGTTATCTTTCATAATAACTAAATTACTTAATAGTTCATTAATACTAATATAATTATTTACATATATAATTATTTATATTTACTTTCCTAGATACAATTAAAGATTCGTGAATCGTCGAGAGTAGTCAAAGGTCAAGCAGTTTCATGTAAGCAGTTCACAAAATTTGAGACTCAACATTACAAACTTTGCTTATCGTACCGAAATCAAATAAGATTCAAGTTTAAATTCGGTCGGAAATTCCCGGATCATCACAGTACCTACCCGTTAAAGAAATTTCGTCCCGAAATTTGAGTGAGGTCATCATAGCTAACTTTAAAAATATTTTCATGACGAATTTGAGCTGATAAATAGAATTTTATTACTGTTGAGTAATATGGATAAGATAATTCGATTACTCGAAGATTACGAGTGAAGGTATCACCAAATAGTGAAATGAGAAAGACATGTTTCATCATAACTTTTGACTAGTCATGGTTGAATTCCGGAATTCAAGGAATTTAAAGAAAATCTTCAAAATTTTAAAGATTTGATTCTTCGGCGAAAAAAGGAAATGAAGATCTCTATAAATAAATACGGTGATCTACCTCGATTACTCTGTCTGATATTTCCATTATAAATTAAGCTCTTCCGTTCTATTATCCTCACCATTACTATAGTTTCTTTCTTAGTTCATACATCCAAAAGATTTTGAAAATGCTTGATCCAGTTCTAATCCTTGATATTTTTCTAATTATCATTTCTGTCATCCTTCTTTTCAATCTTCTACTAGAAGAATCTGTTTACTTCTACTATTACCTTAGGATGATGCTATTCTTAATTATACCGTGTCTTTATATTGCAATTCGTATTAATATCCATGGTTTGTAATTTCTACGTTGTTGTTGGATTTTATATCTTCCCTTATATTTTAATGTCCCTGCTTCTGTCTCCTATAATTATTGTCATCCACCGTTAATGTGCTCTCTTATTTGCTGCGATTTATACCCCCTTTCTATTTCGAAGCTTCATGCTTTTGTTTACTTTTCGCAAGTAATGGTCCAGAATTCGTAGGTATGGAGTTTCGAATTATCATAATATACAAGGTAGAAAGGAAAGGTAGTAGCACAATTTATTTTGTCAAATTACCTTAATCACTGAGAATAGAACTATCAAAAATATATTTTCTTGATATGTTCAGAAGTTAAGCAGAATGAAAGAGTTGTGTAACATGGCACATGATGACGTTATGATCTGTGAATCATCACGTCCCATTAGAAACTCAGCATGACTTACTGTAATATAATCACATTGATCAAGTGTCATTATATTATACTAACTCATGCATCAATTCCCAATATTACTTCAATAACATTCATATTTTAAGCTCGAAAGTTTACAAAATATAGAAACTAACAGTTTCTATAGGATGTAACACTGATAGTATGAAGAGATTAATGATTTCAGATAAGAATAGTTATGAAAATATCTTCATAAATATGGAGGTTATTTATAATGAAAGATACGATGATATCTTGGAATTTCTAATATCGAAGGATGGTGAAGAAAATTTGTCCGCAAGAGTTTGGAGTCAGAAGCAAGATATTCACTAAAGATTTTATCAGAAACAGAATCATCAGGATTCTTAATGTACAAGTTTAGTCCTTGTGTTTTGTTCAGAGACTCCTTCATAGTTTGCTCAATCGGTTTTTCAGTTTCAAACTTTTTCTGAGCTTTGCCAACATACTATTCTTTATCATCAACTTTTGGCTGTTGAGGTCGTTTACAGTTTTTGTTGCTTCATTCAATTTTTCAAAATTCAGAGTATTAATTTGCAGAATGGGTGCTTTTCAGAATTTTAGAATGGAAGATCATAGTTCTAAGAGATAAATGTTATATGGATACATATAACTGTTGATGTGGAAAGTTTGCGAGACTCACAATACAGATTTGCTGATTTTCGGTAATTGGTATGGCAATTCTTATTACAAGATGCGGATGAGTACATGATGAGACTTCAATAGATAAATATAGTGATTTGTCGGAGGGATTTAAACCAAGGAGCGACGAGGTTGCTGGTACATCTGCTGGTAATATGGTGGAATATAAAAGGTTCATTGATAACAATAAAAGAGCACGCATATATATCAAGGTTATAGTAAGGCTAGTCCGACTAAAAAGTCGAAGTTGACTTGCTGGATCAGTGACAAATTTGGCTAATTTGAAAAGAGATTACAAAGTTATTTTCGGTAATAACAATGCCAAAGAAGCTAGCACAGATACGTGTTAAACGTTTACTCAGGTTCCGAGTGTTTTCAAGTGCATAACTATTTGCATCAATCTTTTCTTCCGTAGATGAAGTGCGGTTAGTTCATCCTCTCGATTGAGGTGTTTTCAAGTATCATGAAAGGTTTGAACGCAGATTAGAATCGTCAAGATACAAATGAGGTTTAAGATGAAATCAAGTGGCAGACTTGAACAATTGTTTAGTTTCATCTGTTATAATCAATATTTTAATTCATTTTAATTGTCCAATGTTGGCAGTTCACAGTCGATAGTCCACAGTTAACAGTCTAATAATTCATATATAGTTTAATATATAATATTCGAATTAATTAATATGTATCGTGACCCGTGTACATGTCTCAGACTCGATCACAACTCAAACTATATATATTATTGTAGAATCAACCTCAACCCTGTATAGCTAACTCCAGCATTACTGCATATAGAGTATCTATGGTTATTCCAAATAATATATATAGATGCATCGATATGATATGTCAAAATCTTGTATACATGTCCCGATATTTAAAGTGCGTAAAATAAATAACAGAAATTAAATGACGATAAATAAAATTGCGAGAATTAAAATTGCGATAAATAAAATGCGATAAATAAATTACGATAAATAAAAGGTAATACGGAATTAACAGTTAGCTAGGAACAGTTAGCGTGGATTCTTAACAAAATTTCTCATAGTTAAATTGTCTGTTTCTAACAAATTTTATTTTGTCAAATGTTTTCTTCATTATGCCACTTGTTGAATTCTGATAGATCAAAATTCAAATATGAAATTGGATGAATATGTTTATTCTGTGGTGAAAGGATTTATATATCGTGGATGTAAGTAGGATAGTAAATGACTGTTGAATCAGATTCGAAGAATGTACAATGTAATTTGTTAATGTGAAATCTAAATATTCCTCGGGTATTACCTACCCGTTAAAATATTTTCACCATTAACAGTTTGTACGAAAAAAATTTTAATTACAATCTTTATGAAAACATATATACATATATATTTTCCTCAGAGTAATCATGGATTTAATGAGTCAATGTGATATTAAACTCATCAGATTTACGGCTAGAACTAGAGTACATAATCTTTAAAACATTAGAGATTACATAATCGCCATGAACGATGAAGATAGTTTATGTAGAACGATTCGTAGAACGATGATTATGCTTGAGGTATAGATTGCGAGGTTGAGACGTGTGATGATGTTATTGTTGTTGGTACTGGTTATGCTACTGGTGCTGCTGATGGTGGTACTGTTGCTGTCGGTGCTACAAGTGTTGTTGGTGCTGAGGTTGGTGATGATGTTGGTGTAGTAAGTATAGCTTGTAAATCACGCACCATTCTTGTCAGGGTTTCTATCCTACCCTCTATCATTTCTATCCATCCACTCATCTGATTTGATAGATCTTTATTATCAATTAGAAGTTCCCTAACTTCTTTTAATATTCCCCTTCGATTGGTATTCAGAAGTAGAGGTTGAATATTTTCTAAGATTGCAGTAATGCGACCTTCGAGGTGGAAAACTTTAGCAAGAAGGGTGAATACAGTGTTGCGCATAGGTTCACTGGTGAGTACATCATTTTCTCCGATGTTAGGAGGTAAGTTTGGTTTGCGGTAGGGCTAGCCTTCTTCATTTCTCCATCGAGTGACTAAATCTCGGACCCACCCCCATCTCCTCCAGAAACAAAAATAGCTAAACGGTGGAGACACTTCGGGTTCATTGACTTCGGAGTCTACTTCAATACTCATTTCGAAATTGCTTCTGGAACTAATGGAATCCAAGCTAGGTGTAGGATCCATCTCTTATGATCAGTTTGAGGATTTTCGATATGAAGTGATTTTCTGTTATTGGATAATATTATAATTATATAGAATATCTAATATAGTACAGAAGATCCCGTAGATTACGGAGGAAATTAAGGAAACGTGTCAGATAAAGTCTACAGTAACAGGTACGCTAAGATATGGATTTGTCTATACACTATTCATGCAACTAATGCAGTAAGATGTGTTTAGACTAGGAGTGATAAGCAAGTGATTTGCTAAGAATGATAAGTAGGTAATTTTCGACACGAATTGATAAGCAAAACTTTTGACATGCAGTCACGGTCGAAGTCCAGACTCACTAATGTATCCTAACAACTATCAATTAGACACACTAATGCAAGACCTGGTTTGCTAAGACCACCGCTCTGATACCAACTGAAATGCCCCGTCCTAATCCATCCAGACGAAGTCCATATCGATTATAAATGATTCACAATGGTTGGTTACATCGCGAGGTACTTGCCCTCTATATGATACGTTTTACAAACATTGCATTCATTTTTAAAAGCCAAACTTTCATTTCATCGAAAGTTAATGGCATGCATACCATTTCATAATATATCCAATTATAATTGACTTAATAATAGTCTTGATGAACTCAACGACTCGAATGCAACATCTTTTGAAATATGTCATGAATGACTCCAATTAATATCTCTAAAATGAGCAAATGGACAACGGAAGATTTCTTTCGTACCTGAGAATAAACATGCTTTCAAGTGTCAACCAAAAGGTTGGTGAGTTCATTAGTTTAACATAATTTCCATCATTTTAATAGACCACAAGATTTCATTTTCATAAACATCATTCTCGTATCAGGCATTTCGCAAACTGCATAGAGATAAAAATCATTCATATGGATTGAACACTGGTAACCGATGTTAACTTAAATGCATAGAATATCCCCAAACAGAACCTCTCATCTATATAATATAATCTCGAAGTACTAAAGCATTCGTACCCCGAATGGGACTTGTCAAGGTATATAGATCTATCTTTAGGATTCGCGTCAATCAGGGGCCATTCCCCTAAATTCTTAGGTTACCAGACTTGAAGGGCGATATTCGGTTTAATAATCCAACCATAGATTGTAGTTTTGATTACTTGTGTCTATTTCGTAAAATATTTATAAAAATTGCGCATGTATTCTCAGCCTAAAAATATAAAGGGTAAAAAGGCAAATGAAACTCACCATAATGTATTTTGTAGTAAAAATACATATGATGACATTGAACAAAAAGTAGGGTTGGCCTCGGATTCACGAACCTATATCATTTGTATATTTGTTAATACACATATTTGTAATCAAACAAATATATATAAGTTATTAGTTATATCATTTTTATATTAATAACCTATATATGTCATTATATATATATTTTAAGTAAAAACCATATTTATATAGTTAAGTTTTGTATTAAATGTATATATGTATATTTATATATCTATATTTATTTTATAATATCTTATTGTTTGTTAACTTAATGATAATACTAATAATTCTTAAATGATAATACTAATAATAACAGTAATCTTACTAATAACACCATTGATAATGATAACTTTTAACAATAATGATACTGATAATATTATTGATAATAGTAATGATAGTAATAATGATAATTATATTATTAATAATGATATAATAATAATGGCTTTAATACTAATTCCTATATAGAGAAAATATAATAATACAACTAATGCTTAACGTTAATACTAGTCTTAATAATAATGATAATAATAATTTTACTCATTTTAATGATAATAAAATTCATAATATTAATTTTAACATTAACAATAATTAACATACTCATAAACTTAATCATAATAATTAACAATAACAGTGGTGATACAATAATAATAATACCAATAATAACGCTAATACTTAATAATGATACAAATAATAATAGCAATATCAATAACAATAATCATGGTAACAATACTAATAATAATCCTAATACTAATTAGTAATTAGTAATAATAATAATAATAAAATAATAATAATAATAATAATAATAATAATAATAATAATAATAATAATAATAATAATAATAATAATAATAATAATAATAATAATAATAATAATAATAATAATAAAATTAGAAAACTACCTCAATTAGAATGGGTTCCAAAAAGAATGACAGCCCCTGGATTCGAACCCATGACCTCTCGAACACCCGCTCACTCCCTTAACCAATCGTCCAGTGGTGTTTTTCTGATTAAACTCTTCAACCAAAATCTTTTAACCCGTTTTCAATTTCTATTACACTCTTCTTCTTCAATCACTCAAAACTTAGTCGATCGGGAAACATCATTATCACTAAATTGTATCAAAATTTACAACAGAACAGCTAGTGATAAATGTTTGAAGATTTATCCATGAAAGAAAATAAAATAAATAAATAAAACAGCTGAAGAACAGCTTGACGTTTTTTTTTTTTTCGTTTGGAACTCATATTCAATCTCAGCTTTTTAATATGTTTTAGACAAAGACCACAACACGAATTGTGTTAGAAATGACTCATAGAAACATCTGAAATAATTTATTAAACTAGAATTACAACAGATAACCCGAATTTGTTCAAAGATCGATCGATTGACTTGTAAATCCAAAACTTTGACCTAAAAATTCATCCTCATTCGGAAGAATTAAAGATTGAAATTGTACAGATAGATCAGATATAAGATTTCTAACACATCTGTATTTCTAGTTTTAAAAATTGATTCGAAATTGGAGCTTTTGAATTTCACTTGACGCGAACTGAGTTGAACAAGAAGAAAGAAAAAAAATATTTATGTTTATTCTTTAACGAATAGCAGCAAACAAGCAGAGGAATGATATGAGTAATTGATCGATTGTTGTAGCAAATAATTCATCGAGATTGGCTTCTAGTTTCTTGGAGGTCGACAAGAGTTCACAGGGTAACAGAAAGATAGAAAAAAAAAAGAACAGATATATTAATCATGCGTAATTATCTGTACCTAAATCTATATATACTTGTATTCTGTATTTATATTTATATATTATACTTATTCTTATTAATTAATACATACTACAATAATGATAATATGCTTAATAATTGTAAATAATAATAATTATTTATACAATATAATAGTAATAATAATAATAATATTGCTAATAATAATAACTATAAAATTTATAACCTTAATATTAATATATATATATATATATATATATATATATATATATATATATATATATATATATATAATATTTATAGTAAAACTAATATTATTAATGATAATAATAATATTAGTAATTATAACACTTTATCTTTATCACACTTCATATCTTTATGTCATATTGAAATTAATAATATTTATAATACATATATTAATACAAACATTAATATTATTATTATTAATAATGAAGTAATAATAATAATAATATTAGCATAACAACTATATTTCTATCTTGTATCCACATTTAATATGTTAAAATACAATTTATTAAATTTAAGAATATTTAATAATTATATAATATATTATATGATAGCATTCATTGAATATTTAATGTTTATACATTTTACATGTATTATGATATAATCTTGATTAGAAATCATATGTAGATTTATATATATATATATATATATATATATATATATATATATATATATATATATATATATATATATATATATATATATATATATATATATATATATACAATTATGTTTTAAATGTTAAGTAGATGATTAATTATGTATATATATATATACATATATATATATACATATATATATATATATATACATATATACATATATATATATATACATATATACATATATATATATATATATATTGAACAATTAACTACAAAGTATAACAATATACATTTATTATTTTGATAACGTTAGCAAAATATGTTTGAACCATTTATATACAATATACTATCTATATTCAAAATAACCATCTTTAGTTATTTAATGTTATCTTTCATAATAACTAAATTACTTAATAGTTCATTAATACTAATATAATTATTTACATATATAATTATTTATTTTTACTTTCCTAGATACAATTAAAGATTCGTGAATCGTCGAGAGTAGTCAAAGGTCAAACAGTTTCATGTAAGCAGTTCACAAAATTTGAGACTCAACATTACAAACTTTGCTTATCGTACCGAAATCAAATAAGATTCAAGTTTAAATTTGGTCAGAAATTCCCGGGTCATCACAGTACCTACCCGTTAAAGAAATTTCGTCCCGAAATTTGAATGAGGTCGTCATAGCTAACATTAAAAATATTTTCATGACGAATTTGAGCTGATAAATAGAATTTTATTACTGTTGAATAATATGGATAAGATAATTCGATTACTCGAAGATTACGAGTGAAGGTATCACCAAATAGTGAAATGAGAAAGACATGTTTCATCATAACTTTTGACTAGTCATGGTTGAATTCTGGAATTCAAGAAATTCAAAGAAAATCTTCAAAATTTAAAAGTTTTGATTCTTCTGCGAAAAAAGGAAATGAAGATCTCTATAAATAAATACGGTGATCTGCCTCAATTACTCTGTCTGATATTTCCATTATAAATTAAGCTCTTCCGTTCCATTATCCTCACCATTCCTATAATTTCTTTCTTAGTTCATACATCCAAAAGATTTTGAAAATGCTTGATCCAGTTCTAATCCTTGATATTTTTCTAATTATCATTTCTGTCATCCTTCTTTTCAATCTTCTACTAAAAGAATCTGTTTACTTCTACTATTACCTTGGGGAGATACTATTCTTAATTATACCGTGTCTTTATATTGCTATTCGTATTAATATCCATGGTTTGTAATTTCTGCGTTGTTGTTGGATTTTATATCTTCCCTTATATTTTAATGTCCCTGCTTCTGTCTCCTATAATTATTGTCATCCACCGTTAATGCGCTCTCTTATTTGCTGCAATTTATACCCCCTTTCTATTTCGGAGCTTCATGCTTTTGCTTACTTTTCGCAAGTAATGGTCCAGAATTCATAGGTATGGAGTTTCGAATTATCATAATATACAAGGTAGAAAGGAAAGGTAGTAGCACAATTTGTTTTGTCAAATTACCTGAATCACTGAGAATAGAACTATTAAAAATATATTTTCTTGATATGTTCAGAAGTTAAGCAGAATGAAAGAGTTATGTAACATGGCACATGATGACGTTATGATCTGTGAATCATCACTTCCCATTAGAAACTCGGCATGACTTACTGTAATATAATCACGTTGATCAAGTGTCATTATATTATACTAACTCATGCATTAATTCCCAACGTTACTTCAATAACATTCATATTTTAAGCTCGAAAGTTTACAGAATATAGAAACTAACAGTTTCTATATGATGTAACACTAATATTACGAAGAGATTAATGATTTCAGATAAGAATAGTTATGAAAATATCTTCAGAAATATGGAGGATATTTATAATGAAAGATACGATGATATCTTGGAATTTCTAATATCGAAGGATGGTGAAGAAAATTTGTCCGCAAGAGTTTGGAGTCAGAAGCAAGATATTCACTAAAGATTTCATCAGAAACAGAATCATCAGGATTCTTAATGTACAAGTTTAGTCCTTGTGTTTTGTTCAGAGACTCCTTCATAGTTTGCTCAATCAGTTTTTCAGGTTCAAACTTTTTCTGAGCTTTGCCAACATACATTTCTTTATCATCAACTTTTGGCTGTTGAGGTCGTTTACAGTTTTTGTTGCTTCATTCAATTTTTCAAAATTCAGAGTATTAATTCACAGAATGGGTGCTTTTCAGAATTTCAGAATGGAAGATCATAGTTCTAAGAGATAAATGTTATATGGATACATATAACTGTTGATGTGGAAAGGTTGCGAGACTCACAATACAGATTTGCTGATTCCCGAAAATTGGTATGGCAATTCTTATTACAAGATGCGGATGAGTACATGATGAGACTTCAATAGATAAATATAGTGATTTGTCAGAGGGATTTAAACCAAGGAGCAACGAGGTTGCTGGTACATCTGCTGGTAATATGGTGGAATATAAAAGGTTCTCTGATAACAATAAAAGAGCACGCATATATATATCAGGGTTATAGTAAGGCTAGTCCGACTGAAAAGTCGAAGTTGACTTGCTGGAGCTGTGACAAATTTGGCTAATTTGAAAAGAGATTGTAAAGTTATTTTCTGTAATAACAATGCCAAAGAAGCTAGCACAGATACGTGTTAAATGTTTACTCAGGTTCTGATTGTTTTCAAGTGCATAACTATCTGCATCAATCTTTTCTTCCGTAGATGAAGTGCGGTTGGTTCATCCTCTCAATTGAGGTGTTTTCAAGTATCATGAAAGGTTTGAACGCAGATTGGAATCGTCAAGATACAAATGAGGTTTAAGATGAAATCAAGTGGCAGACTTGAAGAATTTTTTAGTTTCATATGTTATAATCAATATTTTAATTCATTTTAATTGTCCAATGTTGGCAGTTCACAGTCGATAGTCCACAGTTAACAGTCTAATAATTCATATATAGTTTAATATATAATATTCGAATTAATTAATATGTATCGTGACCTTTGTACATATCTCAGACTCGATCACAACTCAAACTATATATATTATTGTAGAATCAACCTCAACCCTGTATAGTTAAATCCATCATTACTACATATAGAATGTCTATGGTTATTCCAAATAATATATATAGATGCGTCGATATGATATGTCAAAACCTTGTATACATGTTCCGATATTTAAAGTGCGTAAAATAAATAACAAAAATTAAATGACGATAAATAAAATTGCGAGAATTAAAATTGCGATAAATAAAATGCGAAAAATAAATTGCGATAAATAAAAGGTATTACGGAATTAACAGTTAGCTAGGAACAGTTAGCGTAGATTCTTAACAAAATTTCTCATAGTTAATTTGTCTGTTTCTAACAAATTTTATTTTGTCAAATGTTTTCTTCATTATGCCACTTGTTGAATTCTGATAGATCAAAATTCAAATATGAAATTGGATGAATATGGTTATTCTGTGGTGAACGGATTTGTATATCGTGGATGTAAGTAGGATAGTAAATGACTGTTGAATCAGATTCGAAGAATGTACAATGTAACTTGTTAATGTGAAATCTAAATATTCCTCGGGTATTACCTACCCGTTAAAATATTTTCACCATTAACAGTTTGTACGAAAAAAATTTTAATTACAATCTTTATGAAAACATATATACATATATATTTTCCTCAGAGTAATCATGGATTTAATGAGTCAATGTGATATTAAACTCATCAGATTTACGGCTTGAACTAGAGTACATAATCTCTAAAACATTAGAGATTACATAATCGCCATGAAGGACGAAGATAGTTTATGTAGAATGATTCGTAGAACGATAATTATGCTTGAGGTATAGATTGTGAGGTTGAGACGTGTGATGATGTTGTTGTTGTTTTTGGTACTGGTTATGCTGCTGGTGCTGCTGATGGTGGTACTGTTGCTGTCAGTGCTATAAGTGTTGTTGGTGCTGAGGTTGGTGATGATGTTGGTGTAGTAAGTATAGCTTGTAAATCACGCACCATTCTTGTCAGGGTTTCTATCCTACCCTCTATCATTTCTATCCATCCACTCATCTAATTTGATAGATCTTGATTATCAATTTGAAGTTCCCTAACTTCTTCTAATATTCCCCTTCGATTGGTATTCGAAAGTAGAGGTTGAATATTTTCTGCGATTGCAGTAATGTGACCTTCGAGGTGGAAAACTTTAGCAAGAAGGGTGAATACAGTGTTGCGCATAGGTTCACCGGTGAGTACATCGTTTTCTCTGATGTTAGGAGGTAAGTTTGGTTCGCGGTAGGGCTCGCCTTCTTCATTTCTCCATCGAGTGACTAAATCTCGGACCCACCCCCATCTCCTCTAGAAAGTAAAATAGCTAAACGGTGGAGACACTTCAGGTTCATTGACTTCGGAGTCTACTTCAATACGCATTTCGAAATTGCTTCCGGAACTAATGGAATCCAAGCTTGGTGTAGGATCCATCTCTTATGATCAGTTAGAGGATTTTCGATATGAAGTGATTTTCTTTTATTGGATAATATTCTAATTATATAGAATATCTAATATAGTACAGAAGATCCCATAGATTACGGAGGAAATTAAGGAAACGTGTCAGATAAAGTCTACAGTAACAGGTACGCTAAGATATGGATTTGTCTATACACTATTCATGCAATCAATGCAGTAAGATGTGTTTAGACTAGGAGTGATAAGCAAGTGATTTCCTAAGAATGATAAGCAAGTAATTTTCGACATGAATTGATAAGCAAAACTTTTGACATGCAGACACGGTCGAAGTCCAGACTCACTAATATATCCTAACAACTATCAATTAGACACACTAATGCAAGACCTGGTTTGCTAAGACCAACGCTCTGATACCAACTGAAATGCCCCATCCTAATCCATCTGGACGAAGTCCATATCGATTATAAATGATTCACAATAGTTGGTTACATCGCGAGGTACGTGATCTCTATATGATACGTTTTACAAACATTGCATTCGTTTTTAAAAGCCAAACTTTCATTTCATCGAAAGTTGATAGCATGCATACCATTTCATAATATATCCAACTATAATTGACTTAATAATAGTCTTGATGAACTCAACGACTCGAATGCAACGTCTTTTGAAATATGTCATGAATGACTCCAATTAATATCTCTAAAATGAGCAAATGCACAGTGGAAGATTTCTTTCGTACCTGAGAATAAACATGCATTCAAGTGTCAACCAAAAGGTTGGTGAGTTCATTAGTTTAACATAATTTCCATCATTTTAATAGACCACAAGATTTCATTTTCATAAACATCATTCTCGTATCAGGCATTTTGCAAACTGCATAGAGATAAAAATCATTCATATGGATTGAACACCTGGTAACCGACGTTAACTTAAATGCATAGAATATCCCCAAACAGAACCTCTCGTCTATATAATATAATCTCGAAGTACTAAAGCATTCGTACCTCGAATGGGACTTGTCAAGGTCCATAGATCTATCTTTAGGATTCGCGTCAATCAGGGGCCATTCCCCTAAATTCTTAGGTTACCAGACTTGAAGGGCGATATTCGGTTTAATAATCCAACCATAGATTGTAGTTTCGATTACTTGTGTCTATTTCGTAAAACATTTATAAAAATTGCGCATGTATTCTCAGCCCAAAAATATAAAGGGTAAAAAGGTAAATGAAGCTCACCATAATTTATTTTGTAGTAAAAATACATATGACGACATTGAACAAAAAGTAGGGTTGGCCTCGGATTCACGAACCTATATCATTTATATATTTGTTAATACACATATTTGTAATCAAACAAATATATATAATTTATTAGTTATATCATTTTTATATTAATAACCTATATATGTCAATATATATATATATATATATATATATATATATATATATATATATATATATATATATATATATATATATATATATATATATATATATATATATATATATATTTTAAGTAAAAACCATATTTATATAGTTAAGTTTTGTATTAAATGTATATATGTATATTTATATATCTATATTTATTTTATAATATCTTATTGTTTGTTAACTTAATGATAATACTAATAATTCTTAAATGATAATACTAATAATAACAGTAATCTTACTAATAACACCATTGATAATGATAACTTTTAACAATAATGATACTGATAATATTATTGATAATAGTAATGATAGTAATAATGATAATTATATTATTAATAATGATATAATAATAATGGCTTTAATACTAATTCCTATATAGAGAAAATATAATAATATAACTAATGCTTAACGTTAATACTAGTCTTAATAATAATGATAATAATAATTTTACTCATTTTAATGATAATAAAATTCATAATATTAATGTTAACATTAACAATAATTAACATACTCATAAACTTAATCATAATAATTAACAATCACAATGGTGATACAATAATAATAATAATACCAATAATAGCGCTAATACTTAATAATGATACAAATAATAATAGCAATATCAATAACAAAAATCATGGTAACAATACTAATAATAATCCTAATACTAATTAGTAATAATAATAATAATAATAATAATAATAATAATAATAATAATAATAATAATAATAATAATAATAATAATAATAATAATAATAATAATAATAATAAAATTAGAAAACTACCTCAATTAGAATGGGTTCCAAAAAGAATTACAGCCCCTGGATTCGAACCCATAACCTCTCGGACACCCGCTCACTCCCTTAACCAATCATGCAGTGGTTTTTTTCTGATTAAACTCTTCAACCAAAATCTTTTAACCCGTTTTCAATTTCTATTACACTCTTCTTCTTCAATCACTCAAAACTTAGTCGATCAGGAAACATCATTATCACTAAATTGTATCAAAATTTACAACAGAACAGCTAGTGATAAACGTTTGAAGATTTATCCATGAAAGAAAATAAAATAAATAAATAAAACAGCTGAAGAACAGCTTGACTTTTTTTTTTTCGTTTGGAACTCAAATTCAATCTCAGCTTTTTAATATGTTTTAGACAAAGACCACAACACAAATTGTGTTAGAAATGACTCATAGAAACTTCTGAAATCATTTATTAAACTGGAATTACAACAGATAACCCGAATTTGTTCAAAGATCGATCGATTGACTTGTAAATCCAAAACTTTGACCTAAAAATTCATCCTCATTCGGAAGAATTAAAGATTGAAATTGTACAGATAGATCAGATATAAGATTTCTAACACATCTGTATTTCTAGTTTTAAAAATTGATTTGAAATTGGAGCTTTTGAATTTCACTTGACGCGAACAGAGTTGAACAAGAAGAAAGAAAAAAATATTTCTGTTTATTCTTTAATGAATAGCAGCAGACAAGCAGAGGAATGATATGAGTAATTGATCGATTGTTGTAGCAAATAATTCATCGAGATTGGCTTCTAGTTTCTTGGCGGTCGACGAGAGTTCACAAGGTAACAAAAAGATAGAAAAAAAAAGAACAGATATATTAATCATGCGTAATTATCTGTACCTAAATCTATATATACTTGTATTCTGTATTTATATTTATATATTATACTTATTCTTATTAATTAATACATACTACAATAATGATAATATGCTTAATAATTGTAAATTGTTATAATTCAGTAGGCTTATAACTACCTTTAGTGGTTCTTGATTGTAGAAGGTATATAGAGATAGAGATACTGTAAAACGGAGAAAACAAAGGTTGAACAAAAGGTATGAGTAATTGGTTTTTATTTATAGAAAAATGTACAATGAGAGTTTGGTGGCATTTGGTATCTAGAGAGAGAGAGTGTTTTTGTTAACTAAAAAATACATACATAAAACTCTAACTCAACACACCTATTTATACTCAAAAAATATACTATGCAATATCTATAATAATAATAAAATTATCATCCAATTATTACTTTTATAACACTCCCCCTTGGATGATAATTTTATTAGTGAATAACTAGTACTGCCTCGTTAAAAACCTTGCTAAAGAAAACCCTTTGGGATAAAACTTTAGCTAAGGGAAAAAGAGTGCAGCATAGAGTTGACTCCCCCTCAAGTAGGCAACGCCTGAGTTGTTACATCTTCTGAACATTCCTCATGCCAATATTATGAACGTGTGTTCTGAAAATAGCAGTTGAAAGTGCTTTGGTGAAAAGGTCAGCAGAGTTTTTGCTGGACTGAACATATCTCATTTCAATCTGGTTGTCCTTAATGAGATTTTGAGTGTATGAGAAGAATCTAGGGGGTATGTGTTTTGTTCGGTCACTTTTGATATACCCTTCTTTCATCTGTGTTATGCAAGCTACATTATCTTCATAGATAGTTGTTGAACTTTTATTGCGTTCTAGTCCACAAGAATCAGTAATGAGTTGTGTCATTGATCCAACCAAAAACATTCCCGACTGGCTTCATGTAATGCAATTACTTCAGCATGATTTGATGATGTTGCAACAAGTGTTTGTTTTTGAGAACGCCATGATATTGCGGTACCTCCATTTAGGAATACATATCCATTTTGAGATTTAGCTTTATGTGGATCAGATAAATAACCTGCATCTGCATAACCAACCAAATCTTGTTTCGATTCGTTAGAATAAAATAATCCTAAATCAGTAGTTCCTCGAAGGTATCGAAATATGTGTTTGATCCCATTCCAGTGTCTTTTGGTAGGAGCTGAGCTGAACCTTGCCAACAAATTAACTGCAAAAGAAATGTCAGATCTTGTACAATTTGTAAGATACATAAGAGCTCCAATTGCACTAAGATATGGTACTTCTGGTCCTAGGATATCTTCATGATCTTCACAGGGAAGAAATGGATCAGTGTCAACATTAAGTGATCTAACAACCATAGGAGTACTTAATGGTTTTGCCTTGTCCATATTAAAATGTTTTAAAATCTTTTCAGTATATGTTGTTTGATGTACAAGTAAACCATTAGGAATATGTTCAATTTGTAAACCAAGGCAATACTTGGTTTTTCCGAGATCTTTCATTTCAAATTCTTTCTTTAGAAGTTGAATGGCTTCATGGATCTCTTTTTTTGGTACCTATGATATTAAGACCATTGACATAAATAACTACGATATATATCTGGTCATTGTTTTCATAATTAAAACACATGTGCAAATAAGTTTATATGTATACACTTTTCTTATCAAGTAATCACTTAATCCGTTATACTATTGTATCAACCCATATAAAAATCTTTGTGATTTAATGGAATACATTTCTTTAGGTTTTGCGTTAGATGTTTCTGATACCTTAAACCCTTCAGGTATATTCATATATATCACTATCAAGTGATCCATATAGATAAGTAGTAACAACATCCATGAGATGCATTTAAGTAACTACCAGGTTGATTAAGTATCTAATAAGTAATTGTATCCATTACATAAGGATAAGTTTTCCTTACAAGTCTAGTTTTGCCTTGTATCTTCATTTGCACATTTCTTTTTCGGATAAAAATTCATTTATATCCCATACGTTTCACATCTTTAAAAGTGATAACGATTGATCCGAAAACTTTTCTTTTATTGAGTGATTCTAATTCAGCTCGTATTGCTCCTTTCTGTTGAGCTCAATCATGTCTATTTTGATATTCAATGACAGATTTTGGTTCCAGATCATCATCTTTATTCATGATGTCATTGTAACATTATATGAAAATATCTCATCAAGATTTTTCATTTCATTTCAGTTTCATAATATTGCATAATTTATTGCAATTTATGTATTTACATTTATCAATATCCTCTGCAGAAGAAGTATTGATTTGTGGTTCTTGTTGAACACTTTCTTTTACCTCATTATCAGCTAATTTTTTTTTTCGAGGATTTTTATCTTTGGAACCAATTGGTCTCCCACGTTTCTGCCGTAGCAAAGACTCATGAGTGACATTATTGCCAGCTTTTGTAATTTCAATTCTAGCTGAAGCATTTACTGCTGGTATATATGATTTAGTCACTTATTTTTTGTATCTTTAAATGCATAAAGTAATTAATTTGCAAGTTCTTGCATATGCATTATATTTGAACTTTCTTTTCGCATTCTTTTGTTCGATGATCAATATTCCTTAATTGATGTTCACACCATGAAACATCATTTTATTTATATTTCATTTCTCCCCCTAATATAGGGAACAATGTTTCATTAAAGTGACAATTGACAAAACTTGCTGTAAAAACATCACCCGTCATGGGTTCAATATATCTTATGATTGAAGATGTTTCATATCTAACATATATTTCAATCCTTCTTTGAGGAACCATTTGTTGTGGTTGTTCAATTAAAAATACACTGCACAATCAAATGTTCTAAGATGGAAATATTTGGTCTCTACCAAAATTAAGTTGGTAATGGAGAATATTTATAACTTGCACTTGATTTAATGCGAATTAATGTCACATCATGTAAATTTACATGTCCCCATATAAATATTGAGAGTTTTGTACTCATTTCTAATTGTCTAGTTATTAGCTGTAAGCGTTTATCTATTGATTCAGCTAAACCAATTTTGTGTATGCACATGAGCAACTGGATGTTCAACAACAATCCTTGTAGACATATAATAATCATTAAAAGCTTGAGATGTTAACTCACCAGCATTATCAAGTCTCATCCTTTTAATGGTGTAATCAGAATAATGTGTTCTTAATTTAATAATTTGTGCAAGAAACTTTGCAAATGCCATATTATGGCTTGATAACACACAAACATGATACCATGCGTTAGATGCGTCTATTAGAAAAATGGTCCACATGATGGATGAATTGGTCCATATATATACCCTTGAATTCTTTCAAGAAACATTGGTGATTATTTCTCAATGTGCTTTTCATTAATCGCCATATGTGATTTTCATTAATCACCATATGTGTTTTTCGTTAATCACTATATGTGCTTTTCATTAATCACTATTTGTGCTTTTCATTAATCACCATATGTGATTTTCATTAATCACCATATGTGCTTTTCATCATATATCATTTTCACCGTATGCGCTTTTAATCATATGTGCTGCGCTTTTCGTCATATGCACTTTTCATTATATGCGCTTTTAATTATATGCGATGCGCTTTTCATCATATGCGCTTTTTATCATATGCGCTTTTAATCATATGCGCTGCGCTTTTCATCATATGCGTTTTTTATCATATGCGCTTTTAAGCCTATGTGCTTTTCGGTGCTACATAGATATTTCTCATTTTCGATTATCATTGACTGATAATCATATCCATTATGATATATATCAGAGAAACTTAACAAATTTCTCTTTGATTTGGGAGAAAACAAGACATTGTTTACCAAAAAATTCGTACCATTTGGTAATATGAAATTTTGCCTTTTTCGTTTCTTATATCAAGTTTGCAAGAGCTGATATAGTATTTATAATTCCTTCATTTGATTTAAATCAATGAAATATTTCTTAGATTTGATCATAGTGTGTATGTTACTACTATCTGCAATACATAGGTCTTTACCATTTAATTGATGTTGTATTTCTGCAGGATTCATACTAAAACTTCAAATAAGATATGCAAATAATGAGTTATATTTCAGCAAGATAATCAAATTATATTACCTGCAAACAAGTTATAATCTGAAGTACATAAAAGATAACACTTAATAAAACATATGCGTTATGGTCTAAAACCATTTATTTATGAATGATACATAAAAAAAAAAAAACTAGGCATCTTAGAAAATTCAAACCATTCAAGTCTCAAGGTAGCTCAGGGTTAATTTAATCAAGATTTGTCAACAGATTCACTCTCGTTTTCTTTTCTTTTGGGACTTATTTGTAGAGCTAAACAAGATGTTCATGTATTCAAGAAATACTAGACTGGTGATCCACGTTACCAGATCATTAATAAGAATCTCCGGAATTCTTATAAGAGCGTCTACTAATATCTTTAATTTTATTCTTTCATGGATCACTGTTATTATTTTTTATTTATTTTTTATTTTTTTATTTTATTTTTTGATAATTAATATCGTATCTATCTTTGAGTATTTTCCATAATACACTTGGATTTTCGATCATATAATATGTAGATTCTAAGGACTCGTTAATATGTTTGCTAAGAAAAATACTTACTATTGCTTTCTCTTGTTCGGAATAATTGTTATTTTCATTCAGGGTTTCTAAATTACAGTTTGATTCGAAATGTTTTTCTACATTCATAACCCATGTTAAGTAGTTGTTCCCACTTGTTCTAAATGAGCAAATTTAAGCCTTTTCAAATTCGACATTTTCTATTATCATAAAGATGAATAACATAAATCATAATCATAATCAACTTCTATTCATAGACAAATAATAAAATGAAATTAGAATCATTTTAAATTCATAAGCAGCAAACAACAAAATAATGGTATGATTACAAATAATAAAACCACAAGGGCAGGATAGAATATAGGTTCACCCGGTGGTATATTAGCAACAATGATGATAGTTAATATGACCAATACAATAGGAAAAATCATCCTTGTGTGAATCATTTTTACAAAAACTTTTTGAGAGTAGTAATCTGAAAAATGAAGATTGATTTGTGAAAATGTGAAAACGGAGATGTTTATTTTATATTTGAAAAATATAGTTGTTGTAACGTCGTCAGTTGACGTTAACAACCGTTATGTATATATGACCGTTGTAACGTCGTTAGTTGACGTTAACGAATAAAGTCACTATATCAAAACGCGTATGAGTAATATAAAGGACAAGATTTTTTTTCTTATTTTAACTTTTAAGATTTACTTTTAATAAAAATACAAACTACTTTTTCTTATTTTAACTTTTAAGATTTACTTTTAATAAAAATACAAACTACTTTTCTTATTTTAACTTTTAAGATTTACTTTTAATAAAAATACAAACTACTTTTCTTATTTTAACTTTTAAGATTTACTTTTAATAAAAATACAAACTACTTTTTCTTATTTTAACTTTTAAGATTTACTTTTAATAAAAATACAAACTATTTTTTCTTATTTTAACTTTTAAGATTTACTTTTAATAAAAATACAAACTACTTTTCTTATTTTAACTTTTAAGATTTACTTTTAATAAAAATACAAACTACTTTTTCTTATTTTAACTTTTAAGATTTACTTTTAATAAAAATACAAACTATTTTTTCTTATTTTAACTTTTAAGATTTACTTTTAATAAAAATACAAACTACTTTTTCTTATTTTAACTTTTAAGATTTACTTTTAATAAAAATACAAACTACTTTTCTTATTTTAACTTTTAAGATTTACTTTTAATAAAAATACAAACTACTTTTCTTATTTTAACTTTTAAGATTTACTTTTAATAAAAATACAAACTACTTTTTCTTATTTTAACTTTTAAGATTTACTTTTAATAAAAATACAAACTATTTTTTCTTATTTTAACTTTTAAGATTTACTTTTAATAAAAATACAAACTACTTTTCTTATTTTAACTTTTAAGATTTACTTTTAATAAAAATACAAACTACTTTTTCTTATTTTAACTTTTAAGATTTACTTTTAATAAAAATACAAACTATTTTTTCTTATTTTAACTTTTAAGATTTACTTTTAATAAAAATACAAACTACTTTTCTTATTTTAACTTTTAAGATTTACTTTTAATAAAAATACAAACTACTTTTTCTTATTTTAACTTTTAAGATTTACTTTTAATAAAAATACAAACTATTTTTTCTTATTTTAACTTTTAAGATTTACTTTTAATAAAAATACAAACTATTTTTTCTTATTTTAACTTTTAAGATTTACTTTTAAGAATAAACATTAGTATGCATGAAATAAATAATGATTAATTGCATAAGTAATCATAAATGTTAGATAACATATAAAGACCCCATCGTATTCGTATTGATCGGAATTAATCTCGACCCATGGTACCGTGTTGTCAAATGACGTGTTGCGTACATAAAGTACCGTGTTGTCAAATGACGTGTTGCGTACAATCATGAGGTCTTATTAACATAAATATAAATGTTAGTGAAGTTAATAAGAGTCAGATTACATAAAATATAATTCAGGCGGTATAACCGACCATATATAACTTAAATAACATAAATATAAATGTTAGTGAAGTTAATGAAAGTTAGATTACAGAAATATAATTCAGGCGGTATAACCGACCATATATAACTTAAATAACATAAATATAAATGTTAGTGAACATAACTGTAAATGTTAGTATACATAAATAAAAGTTAGATAACATAAATGTAAATGTTAGTATACATAAATAAATGTTAGATAACATAAATGTAAATTAGGCGACAGTGTCGACCATATATCATTTAGGTGGTATAACCGACCATATATTAGTTAGGTGGCAGAGCCAACCATATTTAGTATAAATGTTGAGATAATCGTGCTGATAACGTGTTATAATTCAGTAGGCTTATAACTACCTTTAGTGGTTCTTGATTGTAGAAGGTATATAGAGATAGAGATACTGTAAAACGGAGAAAACAAAGGTTGAACAAAAGGTATGAGTAATTGGTTTTTATTTATAGAAAAATGTACAATGAGAGTTTGGTGGCATTTAGAATCTAGAGAGAGAGAGTGTTTTTGTTAACCAAAAAATACATACATAAAACTCTAACTCAACACACCTATTTATACTCAAAAAATATACTATGCAATATCTATAATAATAATAAAATTATCATCCAATTATTACTTTTATAACATAAATAATAATAATAATTATTTATAAAAATATAATAGTAATAATAATAATATTGCTAATAATAATAACTATAAAATTTATAACCTTAATATTAATATATATATATATATATATATATATATATATATATATATATATATATATATATATATATATATATATATATATATATATATATATATATATATATATATATATATAATACTTATAGTAATACTAATATTATTAATGATAATAATAATATTAGTAATTATAACACTTTATCTTTATCACACTTCATATCTTTATGTCATATTAAAATTAATAATATTTATAATACATATATTAATACTAACATTAATATTATTATTATTATTAATAATGAAGTAATAAAAATAATAATATTAGCATAACAACTATATTTCTATCTTGTATCCACATTTAATATGTTAGTAGTAATATACAATTTATTAAATTTAAGAATATTTAATAATTATATAATATATTATATGATAGCATTCATTGAATATTTAATGTTTATACATTTTACATGTATTACGATATAATCTTGATTAGAAATCATATATATATATATATATATATATATATATATATATATATATATATATATATATATATATATATATATATATATATATATATATATATATATATATATATATATATATATATATATATATATATATATATATATATATATATTATATATATTGAACAATTAACTACAAAGTATAACATTATACATTTATTATTTTGATAACGTTAGCAAAATATGTTTGAACCATTTATATACAATATACTATCTATATTCAAAATAACCATCTTTAGTTATTTAATGTTATCTTTCATAATAACTAAATTACTTAATAGTTCATTAATACTAATATAATTATTTACATATATAATTATTTATTTTTACTTTCCTAGATACAATTAAAGGCTCGTGAATCATCGAGAGTAGTCAAAGGTCAAACAGTTTCATGTAAGCAGTTTACAAAATTTGACACTCAACATTACAAACTTTGCTTATCGTACCGAAATCAAATAAGATTCAAGTTTAATTTTGGTCGGAAAATTCCCGGGTCATCACATATATATGAAAACATATAGATATATATATGGAAGATTATGTTTATGCGTATATGTAGATATACATGTATTCATGAGTGCACGCATGTATAGATGTAGATACATATATACGTACTACATAATTAGAAGTATATGTGTATGTGTGTAAATTGAAGCGACCTGTCCTAATCCATCCGGACAAAGTCCATATCGATTACAAACGATTCACAATAGTTGATTTCATCGCGAGGTAATTGACCTCTATATGATACATTTTACAAACATTGCATTCATTTTTAAAAGACAAACTTTCTTTACATCGAAAATTGCGGCAAGCATACTATTTCATAATACCTCCAACTATAATTGACTTAATAGTAATCTTGATGAACTCGACGACTCGAATGCAACGCCTTTTAAAATATGTCATGAATGATTCCAAGTAATATCTCTAATATAAGTAAATGCACAGCGGAAGATTTCTTTCATACCTAAGAATAAACATGCTTTCAAGTGTCAACCAAAAGGTTGGTGAGTTCATTAGTTTATCATAAATAATCATTTCATAATTTTAATAGACCACAAGATTTTCATTTCTCATAAATATACGTCCCATGCATAGAGACAAAAATATCATTCATATGGATTGAACACCTGGTAACCGACATTAACAAGATGCATATAAGAATATCCCCTATCATTCCGGAAAATCCTTCGAACATGATATAAACAACATCGAAGTACTAAAGCATCCGGTACTTTGGATGGGGTTCGTTAGGCCCAATAGATCTATCTTTAGGATTCGCGTCAATTAGGCGTGCACTAATTCTTAAAATTAGTGATGTTCCCTAATTCTTAAGCTACAAAGCAAAAAGGGGCATATTCGGCTTCGATCATTCAACCATATAATGTAGTTTCAATTACTTGTGTCTATTTCGTAAAACAGTTATAAAAATAGCGCATGTATTCTCAGTCCAAAAATATAAAGGGTAAAAAGGCAAATGAAACTCACCTAATATATTTTGTAGTAAAAATACATATGACTATATTGAACAATTGAATAATGCAGGGTTGGCCTCAGATTCACGAACCTATATCATTTGTATATATATATATATTAAGACATTTAATCATAACTGAACCAATTTATTTATTATATCCTTAATTTATATCTTATGTATTTTTAATTTGAATATATATTCAGAATGGTTAATAATTATATAGTTATATTAATGTATTTGTATACATACTTGTTTAATATTATTTTTAAAAATTGATAGTTTGTTATTTATAAGTGTTTATATAAATAATCTTAGTAGGTTTAATATATATAGTTATGTGAAATTCTAATATAAGTATAGTATATATAATAAGTATATTTTTATGTACTTAATATTTATCTGCTTAAAATAATAGTGTTGCTGTTAATGATTTACCAATAATAATAATAATAACTTTATTAAAAAATGATAATATTAATGATAATAATAATATTGATATGGTTAATAATAATACTAATAGTTACAAAAGTGTTACTAATACTAATAATATTAATGAAATGATAACTTATATTATTTTCGTAATAATGATGATAATAATAATAATCCTAATCATGATAATAGTAATAATACAACTGTTATTGATAATAATAATAATAATATTCATACTTGTGTTTATAATCATAATAAATGAAAATTTTATCATAATACATATATTGGTGGTAATAATAGTATTAATAATTATAATACTTCTAGTAATAACATTAATTAATAATGATAATCATAATACTAAAACTGATAATAATACTAAATATAATAATTATATAATTAATACTTGTACTAATACTAATCATAATAATAATAATAACAATAACACTAATAATTATAATAACAATAATAATAATAATAATAATAATTATAATGATAATGATAAGAATAGACTACCTTTAATCAAGCTTTAAAAAAAAAGTATGTGCCACCACCCGAGTTCGAACCCGAGACCTCTCCAATACCCAAATGCCCACATAACCATCCCACCATCACTATTTTTCTGAATAATACCCTTACACGAATTTACTTATCCCGTATGTAATTCTCTCCCTCTTCATCAGTACAGACAAATAAAAAAAAAAGAACCCGTAACAAAACTTAGTTTCAGATTTTCATTTATTTAGGACTAGTAACAATCAAAGAACAAAAGAGTGTGTGTATTGATTAACAAAAAGAACAACCAACCAAAAATAAAAAAAAAATAAAAAAAAATATAACAGCAGCCTGCTGTTCGACGGCTTGAAGAAAGACAAAAAAAATTGATTTCGCAATTGGTACATTTTGAGACTTTGATATCTACATGAAATATCTTCCAAATTGACCTTAGAATACATTAAAATTATCAATTGATCCAAGGACATCAACATGATTACGAATTTCTTGATGAACAAAATTGTTGATTTTGAAATCCAAAATTTAACTCCAAAATTGATAATCAATAGCAAGATTTGGAATGTGTAAATTTGCAGATAGTTTGGCTAAACAATTCCTAACAAAACTGTATTCATGAATTTTGAAATGGTTTTCGAATTTGAGTTTTTGCAATAAAGTTACAAGAGCAGAGGTCTCGTCGGTTTATCTTCAATTTTTTTTTTAATTAATCAGGGTGCAGAGATATATAATTGAGAATTGATGAGGGTAGGGAAGAATTGGATAGTCTTCTCAATAATGGAAACAATTCATCTGATTTATGGCTTAAAAGAAAAATCGATCGAATATTAATCATGAAGCAAACAAAATGCAGAGAATAAAAATTAAAAGGAGAAAGATACATCTAACAGATTTTTGTTTTTGAATTGTAGCTTGAAATCGATGTTTTAGCAATATCTGAGACAGGAACGAAATTGATAACGTCGATTATGATATGAATTGATTCTGTGATAATATATCCGTAATTATCCTTGTGTATATATCTGTATATATATATTAAATACTGTAATTATTTATCTGTTTATATAACTCTATTATATTAAATTTAGTAATATTAATTAATAATATAATTCTATTAATGAATTTGTGAATTTTATTAATTTTAATAAGGATACTAATAATAATAATAAGTAATAATATAGATTTCCTAATATATGTCTATATAATGCATATATTTATATATCTGTATCTATCTATGTGTATTTATATATCTCTTATATCTATTTATTTTTATAATTTTATAATTAATCTTTATATTAAATATAACTATAATAATAATACTCTTAATATTATAATAATACAAATTTATAATAATATAATAGTAATAATAATATTACTAATGATAATGATAAAAAATTATTATAGAATGTATAACAATTTAATTGTATCAAATTTCATGTAATATTATTAATAGTATTGATATTAATTTTAATATTAATGTTCATAAAGATAATAAAAGTAATAATATTAATATATCAACTATATTTTAATTTGTATTAACATTTAATATATTAATATTACGATTTATTAATTATGTAATTTTTAATATGTCTTTTATATTTAATATATATATATATATATATATATATATATATATATATATATACATTTTATGTATTTTACCATATACATGTAATATTATTTATACATATAAGTCATATAACATTTATTTCAATAACAACTTAATTACTCTATATATTATTTATATTTTAATTCAAATGATTAAAGTATACTTATTAATTCAAAATAATATATATATATATATATATATATATATATATATATATATATACATACACTAGTATATATTTCTATATATATATATATATATATATATATATATATATATATATATATATATATATGTTCATATTTATTTATACACAATAGTTCGTGAATCGTCGGGAATGGTCACAGGTTAATATATATATATATATATATATATATATATATATATATATATATATATATATATATATATATATATATATATATATATATGAACACAGTTCAACGTTTTTGAGACTCGGTTTAATAGACTTTGCTTATCGTATCGAATCCATATAAAGATTAAGTTTAAATTTGGTCAAAAATTTCCGGGTCGTCACAGTACCTACCCATTAAAGAAATTTCGTCCCGAAATTTGAGTGAGGTGGTCATGGCTAATAATAAAAATGTTATCATGACGAATATGAGTTGATAAATAGAGTTTTATCATCATTGAGTAATACGGATAAAACAATTCGATTATTCGAAGAGTACGAATGAAGCTATCACAAAAGATCGAAATGAGAAAATAAAGATTTGCCTTAGCTTTTGACGTAGTCGCGTTCGAATTTAGAAAATAAGATGCGTCTTATCTTTTAACGTTGTTTTGGTTGAATTTAGAAAATAAGGTGCGTCTTAACTTTTGATGTAGAGGGTTGAATTTCAGAATTCAAGGGATTTAAAGAAAATCTTCGAAATCCGAAAGATTTGATTCTTCGGCGAGTAAGGAAATTAAGATCTCTATAATTAAATACGGTGATCTGCCTCGATTACTCTGTCTGATATTTCCATTATAAATTAAATTCTTCTGTCCCATTATTCTTACCATTCCTATACTTTTTTTTAGTACATACATCCAAAAGATCGTAAAAATGCTTAATCCCATTCTAATCCTTGATATTTTATTAATTATCATTCCTGTCATCCTTCTTTTCAATCTTCCACCAGAAATATTTGGTTACTTCTACTATTACCTTGGGATGATACTATCCTTAATTCTACCGTGTCTTTATATTGCTATTCGTATTAATATCCACGGTTTGTAATCTCTGTGTTGTTATTGGGCTTTATATTTTCTCTTATATTTTGGAGCTCTTTGCCTTTTTATTATCTTCGCAACCTCTAGTAGAACGAGTAATGGTTCAGAATTTCGTAAATATGGAGTTTCGATTGAACTTAATGTTCTAAACAAGAAAGAACGTAATAGCACGATTTGATTTGTTAAATTACCAGAATCACTGAGAATAGAACTATCAAGAATATATTTTCCTGATATGTTCAAAAGTTAAGTAGAATGAAAGAGTTATATAACATGGGACATGATGATGTTATGATCTGTGAATCATCACGTTCCATTTAGAAACTCAGCATGACTTACTGTAATATAATCACGTTGATCAAGTGTTATTATATTATACTAACTCATGCATCAGTTCCCAACATTACTTCAATAACATTCATATTTTAAGCTCGAAAGTTTATAGAATATAGAAACTAACAGTTTCTATATGATGTAACACTGATAGCACTAAGAGATTAATGATTTCAGATAAGAATAGTTATGAAAATATCTTCAGAAATATGGAGGATATTTATAATGAAAGATACGATGATATCTTGGAATTTCTAATATCGAAGGATGGTGAAGAAAATTTGTCCACAAGAGTTTGGAGTCAGAAGTAAGGTATTCGCTAAAGATTTCATCAGAAACAGAATCATCAGGATTTTTAATGTACAAGTTTAGTCCTTGTGATTTGTTCAGAGACTCCTTCGTAGTTTTCTCAATCAGTTTTTCATTTTCTAACTTTTTCTGAGCTTTGCCAACATACAATTCTTTATCATCAACTTTTGGCTGTTGAGGTCGTTTACAGTTTTTGTTGCTTCATTCAACTTTTCAAAATTCAGAGAATTAATTCGCAGACTATGTACTTTTCAGAATTTCAGAATGGAAGATCATAGTTCTAAGAGATAAACATTATATGGATACTTATAACTATTGATGTGGAAACGTTGCGAAATTCAAAATACTGATTGCTGATTCTCGGTATTTGGTACGGCAATTCTCGTTACCAGATGCGGATGAGTACATGATAGGGTTTCAATAAATAATATAATGACTTTTCAGAGAGGCTAACGTCAAAGGGTAATGAAGTTGCTGGTACATCTGTTGATAATGTGGTGGAATGTAAAAGGTTCCCCGGTAACGATGGCGATAAGATAACGTATATATCAAGGTTATAATAAGGCTAATCAGAAATGAACAATCGAAGTTGATTTGCTGGAGCTGTGATAAAATTGGCTAATTTTGGAAAAGGATTGCAAAGTTATTTTCGGGTATAACAACGCCAAAGGAGCTAGCACAGATACGTGTTAAACGTTTACTCAGGTTCCGAGTGTTTTCAGTTGCATAACTATATGCATCAATCTTTTCTTCCATAGATGAAGTGCGGTTGGTTCATTTCTCGATTGAGGTGTTTTCAAGAATCGTGAAAGGTTTGAACTCATATTGTAATCGTCAAGATACAATAAGGTTTAGGATGAAATCAAGTGGCAAACTTGAAGAATTGTTTAGTTTCATATGTTATAATCAATATTTTAATTCATTTTAATTGTCCAATGTTATTAGTCCACAGTCGATAGTCCACAGTTAACAGTCCAATAATTCATATATAGTTTAATTTATATTATTCGAATTAATTAATACGTATCGTAACCCGTATACGTCTCAGACTCGATCACAACTCAAAGTATATATATTATTATAGAATCAACATCAACCCTGCATAGAGAACTCGATCATTACTGCATATAGAGTGTCTATGGTTATTCCAAATAATATATATAGATGCGTCGATATGATATGTCAAAACCTTGTATACGTGTCCCGATATTTAAAGTGCGTAAAATAAATAACAGAAATTAAATGACAATAAATAAAGTGTGTAAAGTAAATAACAGAAATTAAATGACGATAAATAAAATTGTGAGAATTGCGATAATTAAATTGCGATAAATAAAATGTAATCAGTTAGCTATTAACAATTAGCTAGGAGCAATTAGCGTGGATTCTTAGCAAAATTTTTCATAGTTAATTTGTTTGTTTCTAACAAATTTTATTTTTTTGTCAAATGTTTTCTTCATTATGCCACTTGTTGGATTCTGATAAATCAAAATCCAAATATAAAATTGGATGAAAATGGTTATTCTATGGTGAACGAATTTGTATATCGGTGGATGTAAGTAGGATAGTAAACGATCATTGAATTAGATTCGAAGAATGTACAGTGTAACTTATTAATGTGAAATCTAAATATTCCTCGGGTATTACCTACCCGTTAAAATATTTTCATCATTAACAGTTTGTACGAAAGAATTTTTAAATTACAATCTTTATGAAAAAATATATATACATATATATTTTCTTCAGATGTAATATCTATTTAATGAGTTAATATGCTATTAATCTCATTTGGTTTACTGTTAGAACAAGAATATATAATCTCCAAAACATTAGATATTACATAATCGCCATGTCGAACGAAGATAAATGATGTAGAACGTCATGTAGAACGAAGATCATGCTTGGGGTATAGATTGTGATATTGTGGCGTGTGGTGTTGATGGTACGGGTGTTGTTGCTGGTGGTTCTGTTGGTGTCGATGATGTTGTTGAAGCTGATAAGTTTTGCACCATATTCTCCAAATTTATTTCTCGAGCGCGAAGTTCGTTGACCTCTTCTATTATTCCGGGATGATTGTCCGTCGGAACAAGCGGATGAATAAGATCTAGAATTTTATATAGAATATAATCGTGTCGAGTTACTCTGGAAATGAGAGAGAAGATGGTATTATGAACAGGTTCGCCGGTAAGTGATTCAGGTTTTTCGTCAAGAGGTGAATTCGGTTGATGGAAAGGATCGCCTTCTTCACGTCTCCAATGGTTAAGTCGACTATGAACCCGTCAAATGAATTGGGGATCGATGATTGGTTGATTCATTCTGGTGACGCTGCTTCCGGAGCTTAGGTGAAACTCCATATCGAAATAGCTGTCGGAATCTGAGGAATTCGAACTGGTAGAGGGATTCATCTCGTACGATCAGATGAAGGATTTTCGATAAGAAATAGATTATAGGATGTAGATTAGTACCCTGCAATACATAATTTACATATGTATATATAATACTAAAATCTCATAAGTTACGGAGGAATCAACGAAATCTGTCAAACAAAGGTAACAATAACAGATACGCTAAGATATGAATTAGCAGATACGCTAAGATATGAATTTTGTCTATACACTATTCATGCAGTCAATGCAGTAAAACGTGTCTAGACTAAGAATAATGAGCAGGTAATTTCCTAAGGATGATAAGCAGATGATTTCTGACAAAAATGATAAGCAAAACTTTTGACATACAGACACGGTCAAAGTCCAGACTCACTAATGCATCCTAACGACTATCAGTTAGACACACTAATGCAAGACCTGGTTCGCTAAGACCACCGCTCTGATACCAACTGAAGATCATGTGGGGAAAACCACCGTCCCACCCAGTGCCCTCCCAGCTAACCGCCTGGTGACCACTGAGTGTACCTCAGACACTGATTTTAGGGCCTGCCTCTCGGCTACTGCCGACCCTCGTAAGGGATCGCAAGGAGTAAGAGCCAATGCTTCGTCACAAGTCACACTGTGAGAACCTCCTTTACGACTAACCCGCCACACATGGACGGCGTTATACCAGCTCTGATACCAACTGAAGCGACCCGTCCTAATCCATCTGGACGAAGTCCATATTGATTACAAATGATTCATAATAGTTGATTTCATCGCGAGGTAATTGACCTCTATATGATACATTTTACAAACATTGCATTCGTTTTTAAAAGACAAACTTTCTTTACATCGAAAATTGGCGGCAAGCATACTATTTCATAATACCTCCAACTATAATTGACTTAATAGTAATCTTGATGAGCTCGACGACTCAAATGCAACGTCTTTTGAAATATGTCATGAATGATTCCAAGTTATATCTCTAATATAAGTAAATGCACAGCGGAAGATTTCTTTCATACCTGAGAATAAACATGCTTTCAAGTGTCAACCAAAAGGTTGGTGAGTTCATTAGTTTATCATAAATAATCATTTCATAATTTTAATAGACCACAAGATTTTCATTTCTCATAAATATACGTCCCATGCATAGAGACAAAAATATCATTCATATGCATTGAACACCTGGTAACCGACATTAACAAGATGCATATAAGAATATCCCCTATCATTTCGGGAAATCCTTCGGACATGATATAAACAACATCGAAGTACTAAAGCATCCGGTACTTTGGATGGGGTTCGTTAGGCCCAATAGATCTATCTTTAGGATTCGCGTCAATTAGGCGTGCACTAATTCTCAAAATTAGTGATGTTCCCTAATTCTTAGGCTACCAAGCAAAAAGGGGCATATTCGGATTCGATCATTCAACCATATAATGTAGTTTCAATTACTTGTGTCTATTTCGTAAAACAGTTATAAAAATAGCGCATGTATTCTCAGCCCAAAAATATAAAGGGTAAAAAGGCAAATGAAACTCACCTAATGTATTTTGTAGTAAAAATACATATGACTATATTGAACAACTGAACAATGCAGGGTTGACCTCGGATTCACGAACCTATATCATTTGTATATATATTAAGACATTTAATCGTAACTGAAATAATTTATTTATTATATCCTCAATTTATATCATTGGTATTTTTAATTTGAATATATATTCAGAATGGTTAATAATTATATTGTTATATTAATGTATTTGTATACATACTTGTTTAATATTATTTTTAAAAATCGATAGTTTGTTATTTATAAGTATTTATATAAGTAATCTTAGTTGGTTTAATATATATAGTTATGTGAAATTCTAATATAAGTATAGTATATATATATAATAAGTATATTTTTATGTACTTAATATTTATCTGCTTAAAATAATAGTGTTGTTGTTAATGATTTACCAATAATAATAATAATAACTTTATTAAAAAATAATAATATTAATGATAATAATAATATTGATATTGTTAATAATAATACTAATAGTTACAAAAGTGTTACTAATACTAATAATATTAATGAAATGATAACTTATATTATTTTCGTAATAATGATAATAATAATAATCCTAATCATGATAATAGTAATAATACAACTGTTATTGATAATAATAATAATATTCATACTTGTGTTTATAATCATAATAAATGAAAATTTTATCATAATACATATATTGGTGGCAATAATAGTATTAATAGTTATAATACTTGTAGTAATAACATTAATTAATAATGATAATCATAATCCTAAAACTGATAATAATACTAAATATAATAATAATTATATAATTAATACTTGTACTAATACTAATCATAATAGTAATAATATCAATAACACTAATAATTATAATAACAATAATAATTATAATAATTATAATGATAATGATAAGAATATACTACCTTTAATCAAGCTTTAAAAAAAAGTATGTGCCACTACCCGGGTTCGAACCCGAGATCTCTCCAATACCCAAATGCCCACACAACCATCCCACCATCACTGTTTTTCTGAATAATACCCTTACACAAATTTACTTATCCCGTAAATAATTCTCTCCCTCTTCATCAGTTCAGACAAATAAAAAAAAAAGAACCCGTAACAAAACTTAGTTTCAGATTTTCGTTTATTTAGGACTAGTAACAATCAAAGAACAAAAGAGTGTGTGTATTAATTAACAAAAAGAACAACTAACCAAAACTAAAAATAAATAAAAAAAATTAAAAAAAAATATAACAGCAGCCTGCTGTTCGACGGCTTGAAGAAAGACAAAAAAAAAAAAATTGATTTCGCAATTGGTACATTTTAAGACTTTGATATCTACCTGAAATATCTTCCAAATCGACCTTAGAATACATTAAAATTATCAATTGATCCAAGGACATCAACATTATTACGAATTTCTTGATGAACAAAATTGTTGACTTTTGAAATCCAAACTTTGACTCCAAAATTGATAATCAATAGCAAGATTTGGAATGTGTAAATTTGCATATAGTTTGGGTAAACAATTCCTAACAAAACTGTATTCATGAATTTTGAAATGGTTTTCGAATTTGAGTTTTTGCAATAAAGTTACAAGAGCAGAGGTCTCGTCGGTTTATCTTCATTGTTTTTTTAATTAATCAGGGTGCAGAGATATATAATTGAGAATTGACGAGGGTAGGGAAGAATTGGACAGTCTTCTCAATAATGGAAACAATTCGTCTGATTTATGGCTTAAAAGAAAAATCGATCGAATATTAATAATGAAGCAAACAAAATGCAGAGAATAAAAAATTAAAAGGAGAAAGATACATCTAACAGATTTTTGTTTTTGAATTGTAGCTTGAAATCGATGTTTTAGCAATATCTGAGACAGGAACAAAATTGATAACGTTGATTATGATATGAATTGATTCTGTGATAATATATCCGTAATTATCCTTGTGTATATATATGTATATATATATTAAATACCGTAATTATTTATCTATTTATATAACTCTATTATATTAAATTTAGTAATATTAATTAATAATATAATTCTATTAATGAATTTGTGAATGTTATTAATTTTAATAAGGATACTAATAATAATAATAATAAGTAATAATATAGATTTCCTAATATATGTCTATATATAATGCATATATTTATATATCTGTATCTATCTATGTGTATTTATATATCTCGTATATCTATTTATTTTTATAATTTTATAATTAATCTTTATATTAAGTATAACTATAATAATAATACTCTTAATATTATAATAATACAAATTTATAATAATATGATAGTAATAATAATATTACTAATGATAATGATAAAAATTATTATAGAATGTATAACAATTTAATTGTATCAAATTTCATGTAATATTATTAATAGTATTGATATTAATTTTAATATTAATGTTCATAAAGATAATAAAAGTAATAATATTAATATATCAACTATATTTTAATTTGTATTAACATTTAATATATTAATATTACGATTTATTAATTATGTAATTTTTAACATGTCTTTTATATTTAATATATATATACATTTTATGTATTTTACCATATACATGTAATATTATTTATACATATAAGTCATATAACATTTATTTGAATAACAAATTAATTACTCTATATATTATTTATATTTTAATTCAAATGATTAAAGTATACTTATTAATTCAAAATAATATATATATATATATATATATATATATATATATATATATATATATATATATATATATATACATACATACATACACTAGTATATATTTCTATATATATATGTTGATATTTATTTATACACAATAGTTCGTGAATCGTCGGGAATGGTCACAGGCTAATATATATATATATGAACACAGTTCAACGTTTTTGAGACTCGGTTTAATAGACTTTGCTTATTGTATCGAATCCATATAAAGATTAAGTTTAAATTTGGTTGAAAATTACCGGGTCGTTACATAAATATATATATATATATATATATATATATATATGAAAAGAAATAATGTAAAGAAATTATAATGTGACTTAAATATTATTAAAGGGTAATAGAATATGTATCGAAAACGGAAATAAACAAGTGATGTATTCCTATACTCACTAGAACATACGTGGAATTAAAAATCACAAACAGATAACGTATGACTTTCACAAACCTCGCCGCTACTTACGGTCATGGATGGTGTCTAGGTTGCCAGTTTGGGATAAGGTTGTGGATCTCGAATGTCATGACTTAAAGTCAGATCAAGAGTCCTGGCCCCCGATTACATCTGGCTGTCCATTGACTTAGTTGATAGCAACGAGAATCGTTTGAGTTATGCAACATCTAAACTGTGGGAATGATTAACATTGTAAACTTTTAAAAGGAACATCGGTAATATATATGAACATATATATCAAACACATAACTATAATAATGATGATGATGACCATGATGATCCGACTAACTTAAACCTAATGATGATAGGTTGACAACTTTGGACTACCGCTGCTATTTACTATCATACTATTTACTGCGCTCATAAGGTGAGTCATAGCCCCAACTTTTTAATTGTTTTATAAACTGTTTTCGGGGTGAGAATACATGTCTTTTTCTGTTTTACAAGTAGACACAAGTGCTAAACTTACATTCTATGCTGAGTTATAACCCAAAATCCGTTAGCTTTGGTAACCAGTAACTACCGGTTATAAGAACTGGTAGGCACGAATAGTTGTATATGGATTCATAGGGCTTGACATCCCCGTCTGTCCGGGTTAGAAACTAACCTAAACTTAACGGGCGTATACTATTTGAGGTGGTACATTTTGGTTAAGTGTATTTAGAAACAGGGGTACTGAACAAACGTTAAGGCTTAGTTACCGGGTGCTCAAACTTATAGAATATCTTTTTATATTTTTAATGATGCCGGCAAAGCATACAAACGAAATCTTGTGGTCTATACTCTACACTTTATACTACTTAAACCTATGATTCACTCAACCTTTGTGTTGACGTTATTACATGTTTATTCTTAGGTAATTAGAGAATACTTCCGCTCTAGCTAGTAAGGCAGTAGAGGTCATGCATTTGGAAATGAAGATTTGTTTAAACTTTGATAGTGGCATTATGTTTTTTCATTTTAAATACATTTGGTTTTGATTAGTACTTTGTTGGTTTTCTTTAAGTATTGTAAAACGTTTGGTTTTTGAATAAAATGCCACTATTGTTTTTAAAATGTTGAATATAGCTTGCATCGATCAGACTTTGACCTCTGGTAATACAGCACGCCAATGCCACATTTTGACGGGGTATTACACCAACGCCGGATGATCCTCTTGCCTTGCAAGTCTGCTATGAATAATCTCGGCATTACAACACAATCAAGTTTTCAACATACCAAGGAATACCCCTTTGCTATCAAACAACGTCCATGTGTCTCTATCTAAAGCCTTCGAAATTCGCACTCCACATCTATCATTCGACATGCAGACACGGTCGAAGTCCAGACTCACTAATATATCCTAACAACTATCAATTAGACACACTAATGCAAGACCTGGTTTGCTAAGACCAACGCTCTGATACCAACTGAAATGCTCCGTCCTAATCCATCTGGACGAATTCCATATTGATTACAAACGATTCACAATAGTTGGTTACATCGCGAGGTACTTGACCTCTATATGATACGTTTTACAAACATTGCATTCGTTTTTAAAAGTCAAACTTTCATTTCATCGAAAGTTGATAGCATGCATACCATATCATAATATATCCAACTATAATTGACTTAATAATAGTCTTGATGAACTCAACGACTCGAATGCAACGTCTTTTGAAATATGTCATGAATGACTCCCATTAATATCTCTAAAATGAGCAAATGCACAGTGGAATATTTCTTTCGTACCTGAGAATAAACACGCTTTCAAGTGTCAACCAAAAGGTTGGTGAGTTCATTAGTTTAACATAATTTCCATCATTTTAATAGACCACAAGATTTCATTTTCATAAACATCATTCTCGTATCAGGCATTTTGCAAACTGCATAGAGATAAAAATCATTCATATGGATTGAACACCTGGTAACCGACGTTAACTTAAATGCATAGAATATCCCCAAACAGAACCTCTCGTCTATATAATATAATCTCGAAGTATTAAAGCATTCGTACCCCGAATGGGACTTGTCAAGGTCCATAGATCTATCTTTAGGATTCGCGTCAATCAGGGGCCATTCCCCTAAATTCTTAGGTTACCAGACTTAAAGGGCGATATTCAGTTTAATAATCCAACCATAGATTGTAGTTTCGATTACTTGTGTCTATTTCGTAAAACATTTATAAAAATTACGCACGTATTCTCAGCCCAAAAATATAAAGGGTAAAAAGGTAAATGAAACTCACCATAATGTATTTTGTAGTAAAAATACATATGACGACATTGAACAAAAAGTAGGGTTGGCCTCGGATTCACGAACCTATATCATTTGTATATTTGTTAATACACATATTTGTAATCAAACAAATATATATAATTTATTAGTTATATCATTTTTATATTAATAACCTATATATGTCAATATATATATATATATATATTTTAAGTAAAAACCATATTTATATAGTTAAGTTTTGTATTAAATGTATATATGTATATTTATATATCTATATTTATTTTATAATATCTTATTGTTTGTTAACTTAATGATAATACTAATAATTCTTAAATGATAATACTAATAATAACAGTAATCTTACTAATAACACCATTGATAATGATAACTTTTAAAAATAATGATACTGATAATATTATTGATAATAGTAATGATAGTAATAATGATAATTATATTATTAATAATGATATAATAATAATGGCTTTAATACTAATTCCTATATAGAGAAAATATAATAATATAACTAATGCTTAACGTTAATACTAGTCTTAATAATAATGATAATAATAATTTTACTCATTTTAATGATAATAAAATTCATAATATTAATGTTAACATTAACAATAATTAACATACTCATAAACTTAATCATAATAATTAACAATCACAATGGTGATACAATAATAATAATAATACCAATAATAACGCTAATACTTAATAATGATACAAATAATAATAGCAATATCAATAACAATAATCATGGTAACAATACTAATAATAATCCTAATACTAATTAGTAATAATAATAATAATAATAATAATAATAATAATAATAATAATAATAATAATAATAATAATAATAATAATAATAATAAAATTAGAAAACTACCTCAATTAGAATGGGTTCCAAAAAGAATTACAGCCCCTGGATTCGAACCCATAACCTCTCGGACACCCGCTCACTCCCTTAACCAATCGTGCAGTGGTTTTTTCTGATTAAACTCCTCAACCAAAATCTTTTAACCCGTTTTCAATTTCTATTACACTCTTCTTCTTCAATCACTCAAAACTTAGTCGATCAGGAAACATCATTATCACTAAATTGTATCAAAATTTACAACAGAACAGCTAGTGAGAAACGTTTGAAGATTTATCCATGAAAGAAAATAAAATAAATAAATAAAATAGCTGAAGAACAGCTTGACTTTTTTTTTTTTTCGTTTGGAACTCAAATTCAATCTCAGCTTTTTAATATGTTTTAGACAAAGACCACAACACAAATTGTGTTAGAAATGACTCATAGAAACTTCTGAAATCATTTATTAAACTGGAATTACAACAGATAACCCGAATTTGTTCAAAGATCGATCGATTGACTTGTAAATCCAAAACTTTGACCTAAAAATTCATCCTCATTCGGAAGAATTAAAGATTGAAATTGTATAGATAGATCAGATATAAGATTTCTAACACATCTGTATTTCTAGTTTTAAAAATTGATTCGAAATTGGAGCTTTTGAATTTCACTTGACGCGAACAGAGTTGAACAAGAAGAAAGAAAAAAATATTTCTGTTTATTCTTTAATGAATAGCAGCAGACAAGCAGAGGAATGATATGAGTAATTGATCGATTGTTGTAGCAAATAATTCATCGAGATTGGCTTCTAGTTTCTTGGCGGTCGACGAGAGTTCACAGGGTAACAGAAAGATAGAAAAAAAAAGAACAGATATATTAATCATGCGTAATTATCTGTACCTAAATCTATATATACTTGTATTCTGTATTTATATTTATATATTATACTTATTCTTATTAATTAATACATACTACAATAATGATAATATGCTTAATAATTGTAAATAATAATAATAATTATTTATAACAATATAATAGTAATAATAATAATATTGCTAATAATAATAACTATAAAATTTATAACCTTAATATTAAAATATATATATAATATATATATATATATATATATATATATATATATATATATATATATATATATATATATATATATATATATATATATATATATATAATACTTATAGTAATACTAATATTATTAATGATAATAATAATATTAGTAATTATAACACTTTATCTTTATCACACTTCATATCTTTATGTCATATTAAAATTAATAATATTTATAATACATATATTAATACTAACATTAATATTATTATTATTAATAATGAAGTAATAATAATAATAATATTAGCATAACAACTATATTTCTATCTTGTATCCACATTTAATATGTTAATAGTAATATACAATTTATTAAATTTAAGAATATTTAATAATTATATAATATATTATATGATAGCATTCATTGAATATTTAATGTTTATACATTTTACATGTATTACGATATAATCTTGATTAGAAATCATATATAGATTTATATATATATATATATATATATATATATATATATATATATATATATATATATATATATATATATATTGAACAATTAACTACAAAGTATAACATTATACATTTATTATTTTGATAACGTTAGCAAAATATGTTTGAACCATTTATATACAATATACTATCTATATTCAAAATAACCATCTTTAGTTATTTAATGTTATCTTTCATAATAACTAAATTACTTAATAGTTCATTAATACTAATATAATTATTTACATATATAATTATTTATTTTTACTTTCCTAGATACAATTAAAGGCTCGTGAATCATTGAGATTAGTCAAAGGTCAAACAGTTTCATGTAAGCAGTTCACAAAATTTGACACTCAACATTACAAACTTTGCTTATCGTACCGAAATCAAATAAGATTCAAGTTTAATTTTGGTCGGAAATTCCCGGGTCATCACATATATATGAAAACATATAGATATATATGGAAGATTATGTTTATGCGTATATGTAGATATACATGTATTCATGAGTGCACGCATGTATAGATGTAGATACATATATACGTACTACATAATTAGAAGTATATGTGTATGTGTGTAAATTGAAGCGACCTGTCCTAATCCATCCGGACAAAGTCCATATCGATTACAAACGATTCACAATAGTTGATTTCATCGCGAGGTAATTGACCTCTATATGATACATTTTACAAACATTGCATTCATTTTTAAAAGACAAACTTTCTTTACATCAAAAATTGCGGCAAGCATACTATTTCATAATACCTCCAACTATAATTGACTTAATAGTAATCTTGATGAACTCGACGACTTGAATGCAACGCCTTTTAAAATATGTCATGAATGATTCCAAGTAATATCTCTAATATAAGTAAATGCACAGCGGAAGATTTCTTTCATACCTGAGAATAAACATGCTTTCAAGTGTCAACCAAAAGGTTGGTGAGTTCATTAGTTTATCATAAATAATCATTTCATAATTTTAATAGACCACAAGATTTTCATTTCTCATAAATATACGTCCCATGCATAGAGACAAAAATATCATTCATATGGATTGAACACCTGGTAACCGACATTAACAAGATGCATATAAGAATATCCCCTATCATTCCGGAAAATTCTTCGAACATGATATAAACAACATCGAAGTACTAAAGCATCCGGTACTTTGGATGGGGTTCGTTAGGCCCAATAGATCTATCTTTAGGATTCGCGTCAATTAGGCGTGCACTAATTCTTAAAATTATTGATGTTCCCTAATTCTTAGGCTACAAAGCAAAAAGGGGCATATTCGGCTTCGATCATTCAACCATATAATGTAGTTTCAATTACTTGTGTCTAGTTCGTAAAACAGTTATACAAATAGCGCATGTATTCTCAGCCCAAAAATATAATGGGTAAAAAGGCAAATGAAACTCACCTAATGTATTTTGTAGTAAAAATACATATGACTATATTGAACAACTGAATAATGCAGGGTTGGCCTCAGATTCACGAACCTATATCATTTGTATATATATATATTAAGACATTTAATCGTAACTGAACCAATTTATTTATTATATCCTTAATTTATATCTTATGTATTTTTAATTTGAATATATATTCGGAATGGTTAATAATTATATAGTTATATTAATGTATTTGTATACATATTTGTTTAATATTATTTTTAAAAATTGATAGTTTGTTATTTATAAGTATTTATATAAATAATCTTAGTAGGTTTAATATATATAGTTATGTGAAATTCTAATATAAGTATAGTATATATAATAAGTATATTTTTATGTACTTAATATTTATCTGCTTAAAATAATAGTGTTGCTGTTAATTATTTACCAATAATAATAATAATAACTTTATTAAAAAATGATAATATTAATGATAATAATAATATTGATATGGTTAATAATAATACTAATAGTTACAAAAGTGTTACTAATACTAATAATATTAATGAAATGATAACTTATATTATTTTTGTAATAATGATGATAATAATAATAATCCTAATCATGATAATAGTAATAATACAACTGTTATTGATAATAATAATAATATTCATACTTGTGTTTATAATCATAATAAATGAAAATTTTATCATAATACATATATTGGTGGTAATAATAGTATTAATAATTATAATACTTCTAGTAATAACATTAATTAATAATGATAATCATAATCCTAAAACTAATAATAATACTAAATATAATAATTATATAATTAATACTTGTACTAATACTAATCATAATAATAATAATAACAATAACACTAATAATTATAATAACAATAATAATAATAATAATAATAATTATAATGATAATGATAAGAATAGACTACCTTTAATCAAGCTTTAAAAAAAAGTATGTGCCACCACCCGAGTTCGAACCCGAGACCTCTCCAATACCCAAATGCCCACATAACCATCCCACCATCACTATTTTTCTGAATAATACCCTTACACGAATTTACTTATCCAGTATGTAATTCTCTCCCTCTTCATCAGTACAGACAAATAAAAAAAAAAAAAGAACCCGTAACAAAACTTAGTTTCATATTTTCGTTTATTTAGGACTAGTAACAATCAAAGAACAAAAGAGTGTGTGTATTGATTAACAAAAAGAACAACCAACCAAAAATAAAAATAAATAAAAAAAATATAACAGCAGCCTGCTGTTCGACGGCTTGAAGAAAGACAAAAAAAAATTGATTTCGCAATAGGTACATTTTGAGACTTTGATATCTACATGAAATATCTTCCAAATTGACCTTAGAATACATTAAAATTATCAATTGATCCAAGGACATCAACATGATTATGAATTTCTTGATGAACAAAATTGTTGATTTTGAAATCCAAAATTTAACTCCAAAATTGATAATTAATAGCAAGATTTGGAATGTGTAAATTTGCAGATAGTTTGGCTAAACAATTCCTAACAAAACTGTATTCATGAATTTTGAAATGGTTTTCGAATTTGAGTTTTTGCAATAAAGTTACAAGAGCAGAGGTCTCGTCGGTTTATCTTCAATTTTTTTTTAATTAATCAGGGTGCAGAGATATATAATTGAGAATTGATGAGGGTAGGGAAGAATTGGATAGTCTTCTCAATAATGGAAACAATTCATCTGATTTATGGCTTAAAAGAAAAATTGATCGAATATTAATCATGAAGCAAACAAAATGCAGAGAATAAAAATTAAAAGGAGAAAGATACATCTAACAGATTTTTGTTTTTGAATTGTAGCTTGAAATCGATGTTTTAGCAATATCTGAGATAGGAACGAAATTGATAACGTCGATTATGATATGAATTGATTCTGTGATAATATATCCATAATTATCCTTGTGTATATATCTGTATATATATATTAAATACTGTAATTATTTATCTATTTATATAACTCTATTATATTAAATTTAGTAATATTAATTAATAATATAATTCTATTAATGAATTTGTGAATGTTATTAATTTTAATAAGGATACTAATAATAATAATAAGTAATAATATAGATTTCCTAATATATGTCTATATATAATGCATATATTTATATATCTGTATCTATCTATGTGTATTTATATATCTCTTATATCTATTTATTTTTATAATTTTATAATTAATCTTTATATTAAATATAAATATAATAATAATACTCTTAATATTATAATAATACAAATTTATAATAATATAATAGTAATAATAATATTACTAATGATAATGATAAAAAATTATTATAGAATGTATAACAATTTAATTGTATCAAATTTCATGTAATATTATTAATAGTATTGATATTAATTTTAATATTAATGTTCATAAAGATAATAAAAGTAATAATATTAATATATCAACTATATTTTAATTTGTATTAACATTTAATATATTAATATTATGATTTATTAATTATGTAATTTGTAATATGTTCGTGGATATTTAATATATATATATATATATATATATATATATATATATATATATATATACATTTTATGTATTTTACCATATACATGTAATATTTTTTATACATATAAGTCATATAACATTTATTTCAATAACAACTTAATTACTCTATATATTATTTATATTTTAATTTAAATGATTAAAGTATACTTATTAATTCAAAATAATATATATATATATATATATACATACACTAGTATATATTTCTATATATATATATATATATATATATATATATATATATATATATATATATATATATGTTCATATTTATTTATACACAATAGTTCGTGAATCGTCGGGAATGGTCACAGGTTAATATATATATATATATATATATATATATATATATATATATATATATATATATATATGAACACAGTTCAACATTTTTGAGACTCGGTTTAATAGACGTTGCTTATCGTATCGAATCCATATAAAGATTAAGTTTAAATTTGGTCAAAAATTTTCGAGTCGTCACAGTACCTACCCGTTAAAGAAATTTCGTCCCGAAATTTAAGTGAGGTGGTCATGGCTAATAATAAAAATGTTATCATAACGAATATGAGTTGATAAATAGAGTTTTATCATCATTGAGTAATACGGATAAAGCAATTCGATTATTCGAAGAGTACGAATGAAGCTATCACAAAAGATCGAAATGAGAAAATAAAGATTTGTCTTAGCTTTTGACGTAGTCGCGTTCGAATTTAGAAAATAAGATGCGTCTTATCTTTTGACGTTGTTTTGGTTGAATTTAGAAAATAAGGTGCGTCTTAACTTTTGATGTAGAGGGTTGAATTTCAGAATTCAAGGGATTTAAAGAAAATCTTCGAAATCCGAAAGATTTGATTCTTCGGCGAGTAAGGAAATTAAGATCTCTATAATTAAATACGGTGATCTGCCTCGATTACTCTGTCTGATATTTCCATTATAAATTAAATTCTTCTGTCCCATTATTCTTACCATTCCTATACTTTTTTTTTAGTTCATACATCCAAAAGATCGTAAAAATGCTTAATCCCATTCTAATCCTTGATATTTTCCTAATTATTATTCCTGTCATCCTTCTTTTCAATCTTCCACCAGAAAGATTTGGTTACTTCTACTATTACCTTGGGATGATACTATCCTTAATTCTACCGTGTCTTTATATTGCTATTCGTATTAATATCCACGGTTTGTAATCTCCGTGTTGTTATTGGGCTTTATATTTTCTCTTATATTTTGGAGCTCTTTGCCTTTTTATTATCTTCGCAACCTCTAGTAGAACGAGTAATGGTTCAGAATTTCGTAAATATGGAGTTTCGATTGAACTTAATGTTCTAAACAAGAAAGAACGTAATAGCACGATTTGATTTGTTAAATTACCAGAATCACTGAGAATAGAACTATCAAGAATATATTTTCTTGATATGTTCAAAAGTTAAGTAGAATGAAAGAGTTATGTAACATGGCACATGATGATGTTATGATCTGTGAATCATCACGTTTCATTTAGAAACTCAGCATGACTTACTGTAATATAATCACGTTGATCAAGTGTTATTATATTATACTAACTCATGCATCAATTCCCAACATTACTTCAATAACATTCATATTTTAAGCTCGAAAGTTTATAGAATATAGAAACTAACAGTTTCTATATGATGTAACACTGATAGCACTAAGAGATTAATGATTTCAGATAAGAATAGTTATGAAAATATCTTCAGAAATATGGAGGATATTTATAATGAAAGATATGATGATATCTTGGAATTTCTAATATCGAAGGATGGTGAAGAAAATTTGTCCACGAGAGTTTGGAGTCAGAAGTAAGGTATTCGCAGACTGTGTACTTTTCAGAATTTTAGAATGGAAGATCATAGTTCTAAGAGATAAACATTATATGGATACTTATAACTATTGATGTGGAAACGTTGCGAAATTCAAAATACTGATTGCTGATTCTCGGTATTTGGTACGGCAATTCTCGTTACCAGATGCGGATGAGTACATGATAGGGTTTCAATAAATAATATAATGACTTTTCAGAGAGGCTAACGTCAAAGGGTAATGAAGTTGCTGTACATCTGTTGATAATGTGGTGGAATGTAAAAGGTTCCCTGGTAATGATGGCGAAAAGATAACGTATATATCAAGGTTATAATAAGGCTAATCAGAAATGAACAATCGAAGTTGATTTGCTGGAGCTGTGATAAAATTGGCTAATTTTGGAAAAGGATTGCAAAGTTATTTTCGGGTATAACAACGCCAAAGGAGCTAGCACAGATACGTGTTAAACGTTTACTCAGGTTCCGAGTGTTTTCAGTTGCATAACTATATGCATCAATCTTTTCTTCCATAGATGAAGTGCGGTTGGTTCATTTCTCGATTGAGGTGTTTTCAAGAATCGTGAAAGGTTTGAACTCATATTGTAATCGTTAAGATACAATAAGGTTTAGGATGAAATCAAGTGGCAAACTTGAAGAATTGTTTAGTTTCATATGTTATAATCAATATTTTAATTCATTTTAATTGTCCAATGTTATTAGTCCACAGTCGATAGTCCACAGTTAACAGTCCAATAATTCATATATAGTTTAATTTATATTATTCGAATTAATTAATACGTATCGTGACCCGTATACGTCTCAGACTCGATCACAACTCAAAGTATATATATTATTGTAGAATCAACCTCAACCCTGTATAGCTAACTCCAGCATTACTGCATATAGAGTGTCTATGGTTATTCCAAATAATATATATATATGCGTCGATATGATATGTCAAAACCTTGTATACGTGTCTCGATATTTAAAATGCGTAAAATAAATAACAGAAATTAAATGACAATAAATAAAGTGTGGAAAGTAAATAACAGAAATTAAATGACGATAAATAAAATTATGAGAATTGCGATAATTAAATTGCGATAAATAAAATGTAATCAGTTAGCTATTAACAATTAGCTAGGAGCAATTAGCGTGGATTCTTAGCAAAAAATTTCATAGTTAATTTGTTTGTTTCTAACAAATTTTATTTTTTTGTCAAATGTTTTCTTCATTATGCCACTTGTTGGATTCTGATAAATCAAAATCCAAATATAAAATTGGATGAAAATGGTTATTCTGTGGTGAACGGATTTGTATATCGGTGGATGTAAGTAGGATAGTAAACGATCGTTGAATTAGATTCGAAGAATGTACAGTGTAACTTATTAATGTGAAATCTAAATATTCCTCGGGTATTACCTACCCGTTAAAATATTTTCATCATTAACAGTTTGTACGAAAGAATTTTTAAATTACAATCTTTATGAAAAAATATATATACATATATATTTTCTTCAGATGTAATATCTATTTAATGAGTTAATATGCTATTAATCTCATTTGGTTTACTGTTAGAACAAGAATATATAATCTCCAAAACATTAGATATTACATAATCGCCATGTCGAACGAAGATAAATGATGTAGAACGTCATGTAGAACGAAGATCATGCTTGGGGTATAGATTGTGATATTATGGCGTGTGGTGTTGATGGTACGGGTGTTGTTGCTGGTGGTTCTGTTGGTGTCGATGATGTTGTTGAAGCTGATAAGTTTTGCACCATATTCTCCAAATTTATTTCTCGAGCGCGAAGTTCGTTGACCTCTTCTGTTATTCCGGGATGATTGTCCGTCGGAACGAGCGGATGAATAAGATCTAGAATTTTATATAGAATATAATCGTGTCGAGTTACTCTGGAAATAAGAGAGAAGATGGTATTATGAACAGGTTCGCCGGTAAGTGATTCAGGTTTTTCGTCAAGAGGTGAATTCGGTTGATGGAAAGGATCGCCTTCTTCGCGTCTCCAATGGTTAAGTCGACTATAAACCCATCAAATGAATTGGGGATAGATGATTGGTTAATTCATTCTGGTGACGCTGCTTTCGGAGCTTAGGTGAAACTCCATATCGAAATAGCTGTCGGAATCTGAGGAATTCGAACTGGTTGAGGGATTCATCTCGTACGATCAGATGAAGAATTTTCGATAAGAAATATATTATAGGATGTAGATTAGTACCCTGCAATACATAATTTACATATGTATATATAATACTAAAATCTCATAAGTTACGGAGGAATCAACGAAATCTGTCAAACAAAGGTAACAATAACAGATACGCTAAGATATAAATTAGCAGATACGCTAAGATATGAATTTTGTCTATACACTATTCATGCAGTCAATGCAGTAAAACGTGTCTAGACTAAGAATAATGAGCAGGTAATTTCCTAAGGATGATAAGCAGATGATTTCTGACAAAAATGATAAGCAAAACTTTTGACATACAGACACGGTCAAAGTCCAGACTCACTAATGCATCCTAACGACTATCAGTTAGACACACTAATGCAAGACCTGGTTCGCTAAGACCACCGCTCTAATACCAACTGAAGATCATGTGGGGACAACCACCGTCCCACACAGTGCCCTCCCAGCTAACCGCCTGGTGACCACTGAGTGTACCTCAGACACTGATTTTAGGGCCTGCCTCTCGGCTACTGCCGACCCTCGTAAGGGATCGCAAGGAGTAAGAGCCAATGCTTCGTCACAAGTCACACTGTGAGAACCTCCTTTACGACTAACCCGCCACACATGGACGGCGTTATACCAGCTCTGATACCAACTGAAGCGACCCGTCCTAATCCATCTGGACGAAGTCCATATCGATTACAAACGATTCATAATAGTTGATTTCATCGCGAGGTAATTGACCTCTATATGATACATTTTACAAACATTGCATTCGTTTTTAAAAGACAAACTTTCTTTACATCGAAAATTGATGGCAAGCATACTATTTCATAATACCTCCAACTATAATTGACTTAATAGTAATCTTGATGAGCTCGACGACTCAAATGCAACGTCTTTTGAAATATGTCATGAATGATTCCAAGTTATATCTCTAATATAAGTAAATGCACAGCGGAAGATTTCTTTCATACCTGAGAATAAACATGCTTTCAAGTGTCAACCAAAAGGTTGGTGAGTTCATTAGTTTATCATAAATAATCATTTCATAATTTTAATAGACCACAAGATTTTCATTTCTCATAAATATACGTCCCATGCATAGAGACAAAAATATCATTCATATGCATTGAACACCTGGTAACCGACATTAAAAAGATGCATATAAGAATATCCCCTATCATTTCGGGAAATCCTTCGGACATGATATAAACAACATCGAAGTACTAAAGCATCCGGTACTTTGGATGGGGTTCGTTAGGCCTAATAGATCTATCTTTAGGATTCGCGTCAATTAGGCGTGCACTAATTCTCAAAATTAGTGATGTTCCCTAATTCTTAGGCTACCAAGCAAAAAGGGGCATATTCGGCTTCGATCATTCAACCATATAATGTAGTTTCAATTACTTGTGTCTATTTCGTAAAACAGTTATAAAAATAGCGCATGTATTCTCAGCCCAAAAATATAAAGGGTAAAAAGGCAAATGAAACTCACCTAATGTATTTTGTAGTAAAAATACATATGACTATATTGAACAACTGAACAATGCAGGGTTGACCTCGGATTCACGAACCTATATCATTTGTATATATATTAAGACATTTAATCGTAACTGAACCATTTTATTTATTATATCCTCAATTTATATCATATGTATTTTTAATTTGAATATATATTCAGAATGGTTAATAATTATATTGTTATATTAATGTATTTGTATACATACTTGTTTAATATTATTTTTAAAAATCGATAGTTTGTTATTTATAAGTATTTATATAAATAATCTTAGTAGGTTTAATATATATAGTTATGTGAAATTCTAATATAAGTATAGTATATATATAATAAGTATATTTTTATGTACTTAATATTTATCTGCTTAAAATAATAGTGTTGTTGTTAATGATTTACCAATAATAATAATAATAACTTTATTAAAAATAATAATATTAATGATAATAATAATATTGATATGGTTAATAATAATACTAATAGTTACAAAAGTGTTACTAATACTAATAATATTAATGAAATGATAACTTATATTATTTTCGTAATAATGATAATAATAATAATCCTAATCATGATAATAGTAATAATACAACTGTTATTGATAATAATAATAATATTCATACTTGTGTTTATAATCATAATAAATGAAAATTTTATCATAATACATATATTGGTGGTAATAATAGTATTAATAGTTATAATACTTGTAGTAATAACATTAATTAATAATGATAATCATAATCCTAAAACTGATAATAATACTAAATATAATAATAATTATATAATTAATACTTGTACTAATACTAATCATAATAGTAATAATATCAATAACACTAATAATTATAATAACAATAATAATTATAATAATTATAATGATAATGATAAGAATATACTACCTTTAATCAAGCTTTAAAAAAAGTATGTGCCACCACCCGGGTTCGAACCCGAGATCTCTCCAATACCCAAATGCCCACACAACCATCCCACCATCACTGTTTTTCTGAATAATACACTTACACGAATTTACTTATCCCGTATATAATTCTCTCCCTCTTCATCAGTTCAGACAAATAAAAAAAAAAGAACCCGTAACAAAACTTAGTTTCAGATTTTCGTTTATTTAGGACTAGTAACAATCAAAGAACAAAAGAGTGTGTGTATTAATTAACAAAAAGAATAACTAACCAAAACTAAAAATAAATAAAAAAATTAAAAAAAATATAACAGCAGCCTGCTGTTCGACGGCTTGAAGAAAGACAAAAAAAAAATTGATTTTGCAATTGGTACATTTTAAGACTTTGATATCTACATGAAATATCTTCCAAATCGACCTTAGAATACATTAAAATTATCAATTGATCCAAGGACATCAACATTATTACGAATTTCTTGATGAACAAAATTATTGACTTTTAAAATCCAAACTTTGACTCCAAAATTGATAATCAATAGCAAGATTTGGAATGTGTAAATTTGCAGATAGTTTGGGTAAACAATTCCTAACAAAACTGTATTCATGAATTTTGAAATGGTTTTCGAATTTGAGTTTTTGCAATAAAGTTACAAGAGCAGAGGTCTCGTCGGTTTATCTTCAATGTTTTTTTAATTAATCAGGGTGCAGAGATATATAATTGAGAATTGACGAGGGTAGGGAAGAATTGGACAGTCTTCTCAATAATGGAAACAATTCGTCTGATTTATGGCTTAAAAGAAAAATCGATCGAATATTAATCATGAAGCAAACAAAATGCAGAGAATAAAAAATTAAAAGGAGAAAGATACATCTAACATATTTTTGTTTTTGGATTGTAGCTTGAAATCGATGTTTTAGCAATATCTGAGACAGGAACAAAATTGATAACGTCGATTATGATATGAATTGATTCTGTGATAATATATCCGTAATTATCCTTGTGTATATATATGTATATATATATTAAATACCGTAATTATTTATCTATTTATATAACTCTATTATATTAAATTTAGTAATATTAATTAATAATATAATTCTATTAATGAATTTGTGAATGTTATTAATTTTAATAAGGATACTAATAATAATAATAATAATAATAATAATAATAATAATAATAATAATAATAATAATAATAATAATAATAATAATAATAATAATAATAATAATAATAATAATAATAATAATAAGTAATAATATAGATTTCCTAATATATGTCTATATATAATGCATATATTTATATATCTGTATCTATCTATGTGTATTTATATATCTCTTATATCTATTTATTTTTATAATTTTATAATTAATCTTTATATTAAATATAACTATAATAATAATACTCTTAATATTATAATAATAAAAAATTTATAATAATATGATAGTAATAATAATATTACTAATGATAATGATAAAAATTATTATAGAATGTATAACAATTTAATTGTATCAAATTTCATGTAATATTATTAATAGTATTGATATTAATTTTAATATTAATGTTCATAAAGATAATAAAAGTAATAATATTAATATATCAACTATATTTTAATTTGTATTAACATTTAATATATTAATATTACGATTTATTAATTATGTAATTTTTAACATGTCTTTTATATTTAATATATATATACATTTTATGTATTTTACCATATACATGTAATATTATTTATACATATAAGTCATATAACATTTATTTCAATAACAACTAAATTACTCTATATATTATTTATATTTTAATTCAAATGATTAAAGTATACTTATTAATTCAAAATAATATATATATATATATATATATATATATATATATATATATATATATATATATATATATATATATATATATATATATATATATATATACACATACACTAGTATATATTTCTATATATATATATATGTTTATATTTATTTATACACAATAGTTCGTGAATCGTCGGGAATGGTCACAGGCTAATATATATATATATATGAACACAGTTCAACATTTTTGAGACTCGGTTTAATAGACTTTGCTTATTGTATCGAATCCATATAAAGATTAAGTTTAAATTTGGTTGAAAATTACCGGGTCGTTACATAAATATATATATATATATATGAAAAGAAATAATGTAAAGAAATTATAATGTGGCTTAAATATTATTAAAGGGTAATAGAATATGTATCGAAAACGGAAATAAACAAGTGATGTATTCCTATACTCACTAGAACATACGTGGAATTAAAAATCACAAACAGATAACGTATGACTTTCACAAACCTCGCCGCTACTTACGGTCATGGATGGTGTCTAGGTTGCCAGATTGGGATAAGGTTGTGGATCTCGAATGTCACGACTTAAAGTCGGATCAAGAGTCCTGGCCCCCGATTACATCTGGCTGTCCATTGACTTATTTGATAGCAACGAGAATCGTTTGAGTTATGCAACATCTAAACTGTGAGAATGATTAACATTGTAAACTTTTAAAAGGAACATCGGTAATATATATGAACATATATATCAAACACATAACTATAATAATGATGATGATGACCATGATGATCCGACTAACTTAAACCTAATGATGATAGGTTGACAACTTTGGACTACCGCTGCTATTTACTATCATACTATTTACTGCGCTCATAAGGTGAGTCATAGCCCCAACTTTTTAATTGTTTTATAAACTATTTTCGGGGTGAGAATACATGTCTTTTTCTGTTTTACAAGTAGACACAAGTGCTAAACTTACATTCTATGCTGAGTTATAACCGAAAATCCGTTAGCTTTGGTAACTAGTAACTACCGGTTATAAGAACTGGTAGGCACGAATAGTTGTATATGGATCCATAGGGCTTGACATCCCCGTCTGTCCGGGTTAGAAACTAACCTAAACTTAACGGGCGTATACTATTTGAGGTGGTACATTTTGGTTAAGTGTATTTAGAAACAGGGGTACTGAACAAACGTTAAGGCTTAGTTACCAGGTGCTCAAACTTATAGAATATCTTTTTATATTTTTAATGATGCCGGCAAAGCATACAAACGAAATCTTGTGGCCTATACTCTACACTTTATACTACTTAAACCTATGATTCACTCAACCTTTGTGTTGACGTTATTACATGTTTATTCTTAGGTAATTAGAGAATGCTTCCGCTCTAGCTAGTAAGGCAGTAGTGGTCATGCATTTGGAAATGAAGATTTGTTTAAACTTTGATAGTGGCATTATGTTTTTTCATTTTAAATACATTTGGTTTTGATTAGTACTTTGTTGGTTTTCTTTAAGTATTGTAAAACGTTTGGTTTTTGAATAAAATGCCACTATTGTTTTTAAAATGTTGCATATAGCTTGCATCGATCAGACTTTGACCTCTGGTAATACAGCACGCCAATACCACATTTTGACGGGGTATTACACCAACGCCGGATGATCCTCTTGCCTTGCAAGTCTGCTATGAATAATCTTGGCATTACAACACAATCAAGTTTTCAACATACCAAGGAATACCCCTTTGCTATCAAGCAACGTCCATGTGTCTCTATCTAAAGCCTTCGAAATTGGCACTCTACATCTATCATTCGACCATAAAGATGAGTAATCCACTTATGGTTCTCATGATTACGCTTCCCTATCGGGGAGAATACGACAAAAATCACGTTTTAAAACTCATAATCATCCACTATTACCACCCGGGATTTAAGCCATTCCAGTTTCATACTGCAGAACAGCCTTCAACAATACACTCATACTTTCACTTTGGAATTCTGAGTGATCACACTAGGCTTCATACTAAATATGAGTGACACCTGGTTATCTAACATACAAAACCTACTCTGCACTCCATCCCGTCACTACGAATCCCATACCCAACATTCAGGAATCTCAACCCGTCACTCTTCTTTATTAGGAATCCAAATCCCAATTGAGACGTGAAACAGTACACCCAACACTTCTCCCGGAAAAACACCACCGAATATTCACCAGACGGAAGTAAAAACTCCCCCACTTAAAATTCTGCTCCACATTTCCATCACCAAGATGATAACATCTTGCGAACTTTTCGTCCTTTAATGACATAATTATTCTCACTGCTGGTCACAAACACCATATTTTCAAGAATTTTACTTCAGGCCCTTAGAGTCGACCTACACAGTCATCCTTGATGTCATACAAGCAGCGACATCGCTTCTACAAAACATCTCTCACGTACACTACCTCGCTGCTACCTACAAGGTAGACTTCTCCAAATCCTACACACGCCTTTGAACCTAGGCATACGCCGACTCACTTCGTCAATCGTACATGTCGGTCGAAGTCACTCGACTCTTTATTCACATTCACTTACTTTGCAATTTAATTGCTCGCGGACACTTGCCCACTCTCATAAGAGAGTGACCAATATTGGCTTAATGAATGCGTCACCCGCATTATCAACACCTCCTTCGACTTAACTGACCGTTAAGTCCATCACCGCCTCAATGGGCAATATTATACGCAAACTATGCTAAAGAGATGTGATATACTTGTCTCGTAGGCTCATCACGAACACGCAATCCATTTCCGCTCTAAGGTTGCGCACAACGACAGTGGTGTTCGTTCACCCTTAGCTACATCAACCGAAGCATTTGCCACGACACTCTCAAACTTCGACTTTTGCAAATTGTCGAATTGCTATCGGGCGTCATTGCTATCACCATCTCTGGTGCACCTAAGGATCTCTCACCTGTGCCTTACATACAAAGTAACCACACCATCACCAGATTCAAACATTATGCTAGCAAGTATAAAAGAGGCACCTGTCACAGTGTCATGTAGATTCTACCACCATATTTCAAGGTTTAGAAACTCAGCTCTTAGGGTTCCATACTCCCAATGTTACCCAATACGCCACTAAATGGCCCGAAGTCATAACTACCCGAGGAACCTTACGATCTGTTAACTTACAATCTCTTCATCGATCACACGCTACCAACCATACACCAAAGCTAATCTACATAGCTTGGTAAAATCATGCACCTATCACATAGGGAATCTTGGAAACACCAAGTCTTGCGCCCTTCGTACACCGACACAACCGTCAACACAAGGAAATTCTATTAAGAACATTACCCCATAACCTCACAACACTAGAACCAATCATCGCCTTATGAGTCTCACTCTCATGAGTTAACGACTCAAGCACTCTCTAATACTCCATTACTGAAGATAACCTACAACCAAAAATTACCGAATTCGCTAACCCCATACTCATCCGAGTGCCATTACACTACACACCTATGAGAATCGAATCACTCCCTAACGGGATTTAAGTCTCCACTACACACCCGTACCACCCATCCTAGTTACGGTAGTTCACAATACCAACGTCATTCTCAATAGCACACCCACCACTTAGGGTGACCAATATACGCACCAAATCTTGAGAGTCGACCTACTCTTCTTATCGAACCACAACCACCGTAATAATCCATGAACACAATGCACATATGGTGTTAACAAACACAATACCTTAAACAATGAAATCTAGGAACCATTGTAAGATTACCTAAACCTCCTAACGATGTCACGTTCGTCCGTTTAGTACTCAATATATCGTGCTCATGTGACAAAATACACAATTGTAATAATGTTAATCAAGCACTATTACAGACACATACCTTATCGCATTTACATGACATAAGAAGTACTTTACGTGGAGTTAGATGACATACACACAATTGCTTATAACACTATACACATATATAGTCATAAATTACACACGTGTATACATACAATTTTACATTACGTATACACATATACAACTACTAGTTTACCTACTCTCTAAGACACTAACCATTTTCGGTCCGACACGTATTCTTACAAGTCTTGTAATTAATGCATACACAAAATCTTTATCTCATCTTATACATACATACATATATATTTATGCACATAATTGTGCCAATTATGATTCACATAGCATATAAGTACTAAATACTTATCAACTCATATAATTAACACTTCCACTTCCATACAATATTAATTAACACTTCCACTTCCATACAATATCATACATCAATCTCCTACGGTTTAAGTCTAAGAATCCTATTCTACAATAAGCTCCTAGATCCCTTAAACCATGTTATGATACCACCTGAAACGACCACAAACCAATACTTGAAAAATGGCAATTTCTTTTACATGCGCGGTGTGCAAAGAAGGGTGTGCGGCACGCACCTTCGCGTCCAAATTTCTGTCTGTATTTTATTTGTAAGTGCGCGGCGCACACATATCCCAGACAAGTTTTGATCTTTTTCGAGTACTTATGCCTCTTATAAACAACCTCTTTCAACCTTTAACATTAACCCACCATAAAACACTTCTATGACATGAATTCCGACATTTTTAACAAGATTATATCATAATTACAATACTTGATATTACAAAACGACAACCAGAAGATCAAACATTATACTTGGGATATCACAATGCCATACAACGCACCTACCAAGGCATCTAGCATAAGCATAAACAAGCATATCCGCAGTCCAAAAGCATATTATTACATTAAATAGCTAATCGCCCATCATACTCTTTCTTGTCCAAACCGGAACCTATAAAAAGGTTAAACAACAACGATTAAGCGAAACGCTTCGTGAATACAATATGTGCATTTGAGTTAGTAACATCCATAAATATAGTCAATTATCCGCATATCACAAAACAATCAAGTCATACAATTCACAATCACATATGGTTCAAGATGCGTTCCCAACGTGAACCGAGAACCCTCTGGATCCTGATGCGTTCCCAACTTGAACCAAGATCCTGCCCGATGTGTTCCCAACGTGAACCAAGATCCCGCCCGATGTGTTCCCAACGTGAACCGAGCCCTTATACCAATCAGCATAGAAAATTTCACACAAATATCAACTTTATTAACAAGTATAGACAATTATTCACATACCACAAATAATCAAGTCCTTCTATATGCAATCACATATGGTTCCCGATGCATTCTCAACGTGAACCGAGAATCCTCTGGATGCTGATGCGTTCTCAACGTGAACCAAGATCCCGCCCGATGCATTCCCAATGTGAACCGAGCCCTCATACAAACCACAATACAAACAATCGCATACCAATACAAATCTTATTAACAAGTAACCACACATTGTACTCACCTCGATTTCCAAGAAAGCAAATATTCAACGATACTTTCAAATGGTCTCTATCAATCTTTCAAGCACAAGTTACCTAGTAACAAGCATGTACATATACATATATCACAATTTATTCACATTTGTTCAAACAAGACCAACTACTCTAAGATTAATCTTTTTAATTCATAAACCCATTTTAACATCTTTTTACCAATTATCAAGACTTACAAACCATAAGCCTTTCCCATTCATCTTAAAGTTACCTCTAAACTTACATGACCCATAAAGCCCATTCTGACACCTTTACACTTAGGCAAGAACACAAGTCTTACACTTGAGTCCTTCTTTCTCACATTCAAAACACAATTTATAACTTTATCAACAAGTTTCATAATCAACAAAGTAGGGACTAATTTTGACCTAAAATCAACCAAGTCATACTCACAATTTCACTACTAGTTCATCTTTATCAAAAACCCCCAATTTCTCAAACCCTAATTTCGAATTAGGGTTTCCAAAGGAATTAAAACCTTAATTCCATCAACAATATATCACCTAGACTCACAAAAAATCTAATTTAAAAGCTAAATGTTCATACCTTAAGTTAGGGTTTCAAGAACCCCCAATTTCATCAAGAGAATGAAGAAGGTACGAAAACAATTCTTTCAATTGTACTAGTATGTATCTAGATGATTAATAACACACTAAAATTAGGTTGCATGAAGGAGATTTAAGGATTTGAGCTTCTTCCTCCCAAATTTCCACGCACCAACTCACACACTCTTTCTCTAAAAATTTCTACACAAAATGAAGTTGTTGGAAATGTTTTGCTATTTTTTTAAACATCACTTAAGCCAAATTTACCATTTTACCCCTGCCCACTTAAAACCTTACACCCTAGTCCAATTTAATAACAATATTTAACTTGACTAACCAATAAATTATAATAAAATCTACACTATTATTTAAAGGAAAGTTAAAAATAGGTTAGATTTGTATAGAAATCCTTTAGAAAAAATAATCCTCGCCATTTAAAAAGTTGTTTTAAGGTTGAACCAAGGGCTACAATTTGCCTTACTTAAGATTACTCTCTCTCATGTAAGTTTTATGTGTCTTTCCAAAAATACCCATCTCACACACCAATTTCACAGTGCGCACGTTTCTTGACATAACCGCTTGATTGATAAATACTATACTCATTCACAAAATTCTGCTGTCATTCATTGGATATTAGGCCACTTGCTATGTGCTGCCACCTAGGCTCGCCACCGGCCGCCACCACCTCACGAGCATCACCAGCAAATCACCAAATCATCCTCCAGTGGGGCCTGCAACGCTTATAACTGATGTATTTATGGGGCCCACTTCAATTTTTGAATTTTTAAGTTGAGCTGTTACCTTTTTTTTCTTTTTTCCAATCCATTTCACACACACACACATATATATATACACACACACACACACACACACACACACACACATATATATATATATATATATATATATATATATATATATATATATATATATATATATATATATATATATATATATATATATATATATATATATATTTATTTATTTATTTATTTATTTATTTATTTATTTATTTATTTATATACACTATCACTTAACCAAAACCACAACATTTCACTCTCAATTTTTTCTCACACATACATTTTTCACTCTCAATTTTTACACAAAAAGGTTATCACAAACACGGTTACATTCGAGGTTCACGACGGAGGATTTTTTTCCGCTGACATGGACTGATACGAAGCTGGGAGGGTCGATACCTTAGTTGTGGCGGTTACCCGCCATTACGTTTGCAATTTGTTAGAACATTTAAGGCGAACCGTTGATTGCGAGGCTTCGCATTTTGCGTATTGGAATGAAGAAAAGAAGGTGTTCGAGTGGCTCGAGGATAATGATAAATGGGCTTGGCTACTCGGAACCGCCATAATCAACTCGACTAATGTCGTGTTGTATACGAAACATTGGGAATATATCCCTCACTTAACTAATCGTAGTGAGGATGGATATTGCAACAACCCCGATCCGTTTAACCAAAAACAGAGTACATTTTTTTTTATTAGTTAGGTCCCATTAATACAATACATTTTCAACTCTGTTTTAATCAAAACATAACATCGTAATGATACGTTTAACAACCTATCATGACCCTTGGTACATAAATTACACTTTACAAAATCATTTGCAATAATGACCTGATCACAAGAAATACGGGTTAATACACAATAACCCAACCCGATACCAAGAGCATAATTCCGGGGACTACCAAATCCCCAAATCCCCAAATCCGCGTCCAAAACTCCAAAAGCTACCCCATCGAGCCCAAGCGCTCCTACACATCTAGTCTAACGACTAGCTAACTTCACATACACAATACCTGAAAAAGGTAAACAACAAGAGGGGTAAGCTTGAAGCTTAGTGAATGCAATAATTATACATATACATATATAACCTACTTACTTGCAATCACTTACACAATTACCGCATACACGCTAGCAATATAATTAGCATACCATCGTAAAGTATAACGCTAAATCTCCAATACGCAAGCTAGCACAAACAATAGCATATAACTTGAACAATATAATATGCTACATTACAACACAAATAACATTGATGTTCACAACATCCATTAGTATTCAAGATCTCAAGGCTAGCCTAACGAATGGTATCGTCAACATCGAACTTAAAACCCATTCGCCTATAATAATGTGGTATCGTCAACACCGAACTTTAAACCCACATATGAGGTATCGTCAACATCGAACTTTAAACCCTCATCCAACGTCACTACTATAGTCGTATGGCATCGTCAACATCGAACTTAAATTCCATACGTTTATATTAATGTGGTATCGTCAACAACGAACTTTAAACCCACATATATACTCTAGGGTACGGTATCGTCAACAACGAACTTTAAACCCTTACCCCACAAATAAATAAATCATATATATACATATATAATTATTCCACTCACCTTGTGAACTCGAGCATTACAAACCATGAGCGAAATCTCCACCACACACAACCGAGCAAGATTTTACCTATAATACGCATATAGGTATACACATAATCAACATATAATCTCATTTGGACTCTCGACCCGCCCAAATGAACAACAAGTGCAAAATATACCCTTTTGCACTTTTAACGCTACCCGAAGGTCCAAAACTAACGAGACTAGTTCTCGCGTTCTCGAAATACCCAAATATGTCAACTTTAACCTCTAAACGCATACTAGCTCGTTGATAATGCTAAAAACAAACATATATTTCATAGCATTATTCCTCAAGAAAGACAAGCTTTTAGTTGCAATGGTTCTATTTACAAGTGATATTCGTTTAAATAATAAAAGGTGAAGACAAAAGACAGATTCGACGAATTGAAGACGCAAACGACCAAAAAGCTCAAAAGTACAAAAGACAATCAAAAAGGTTCCAATTATTGATAAAAAAACGTCTCGAAAGTACAAGAGTACAAGATTCAAAATGCAAAGTACAAGATATTAAATTGTACGCAAGGACGTTCGAAAATCGGGAACCGGGACTAGAGTCAACTCTTAACGCTCGACGCAACGGACTAAAAATTACAAGTTAACTATGTATATAAATATAATATAATATATAATTAATTATATTAATTATATATATATTATATTTATAAATAAAAACCGTCGGCAGAGAAAGACTCCAAAGTGTGAGCTGGAATTTCAAACTCCGCGACTCGCGGAGTTTGAAGGCAAAATATGCCGCGAGTCGCGGAACCCCAAAATGAAAAACTCCCTATAAAGCAAACCGAAATCTGATCAAAATCATAATCTTTTTCTTCCTCATTCATACGTAAAATTTATATTTATATTTATAATTTATATTTTAATTTTAATTATAATTCTAATAATAAGGGTATGTTAGCAAATGTTGTAAGGGTGTAAGTCGAAATTCTGTCCGTGTAACGCTACGCTATTTTTAATCATTGTAAGTTATGTTCAACCTTTTTATATTAATGTCTCGTAGCTAAGTTATTATTATGCTTATTTAAAACGAAGTAATCATGATGTTGGGCTAATTACTAAAATTGGGTAATTGGGCTTTGTACTATAATTGGGGTTTGGACAAAAGAACGACACTTGTGGAAATTAGATTATGGGCTATTAATGGGCTTTATATTTGTTTAACTAAATGATAGTTTATTAATGTTAATATAAAGATTTACAATTGGGCGTCCTTATAAATTACCATATACACTCAATCGGACACGATGGGCTGGGTATTTATATGTACGAATAATCGTTCATTTAACCGGACACGGGAATGGATTAATAGCCACTAGAATAATTAAAACAGGGGTGAAATTACATTCATGGGTAATTGGTGTAATTGTTAATAAAGTAGTAAAACCTTGGTTTACACGCAGTCGATAACCTGGTGTATTCATTAAACAAAGTATTAAAACCTTGTTACAATTCGAATCCCCAATTAGTTGGAATATTTAACTTCGGGTATAAGAATAATTTGATGAGGACACTCGCACTTTATATTTATGACTGATGGACTGTTATGGACAAAAACTAGACGGACATATTAAATAATCCAGGACAAAGGACAATTAACCCATGGGCATAAAACTAAAATCAACACGTCAAACATCATGATTACGGAAGTTTAAATAAGCATAATTCTTTTATTTCATATTTAATTTCCTTTATTTTATATTTAATTGCACTTCTAATTATCGCACTTTTATTTATTGTTATTTAATTGCACTTTTAATTATCGTCTTTTTTTTATCGCAAGTTTATTTTATCGCACTTTTATTATTCGCAATTTCATTATCGTTATTTACTTTACGCTTTAATTTAAGTCTTGTATTTATTTTATATTTTACATTAGGTTTTAACTGCGACTAAAGTTTTAAAATCGACAAACCGGTCATTAAACGGTAAAAACCCCCCTTTATAATAATAATATTACTTATATATATGTTTGTATTTTTATAAAAGTAAATTAATATAGCGTTGAGCTTTGTTTAAAAAACGATTCCCTGTGGAACGAACCGGACTTACTAAAAACTACACTACTGTATGATTAGGTACACTGCCTATAAGTGTTGTAGCAAGGTTTAAGTATATCCATTCTATAAATAAATAAATATCTTGTGTAAAATTGTATCGTATTTAATAATTTTTCCTAGTAAAATATAAACTATTTCGTATACCTTAGCTTTGACATCAAGTATTTTTGGCGCCGCTGCCGGGGAAATCTCTTAAAAGCCGGAAGCGCAACGCTAATATATAAAAAAAAAAAAAAGATTTTTAGTTAACTTTTATTAAAATTCGTTTTTGTAAAAACACGTTTTAAATATTCAAAAATATAAAAAGAAAAACAAAAATATAAGTATTTTAAAGATTTTGTTAAATATTTAAGTTTTATAAGTTTCTTTATTTTTATTTTAGTTTATAAAAATATAAGTTTTATTTAAATATCTTTTATTTATATAAAAACAGAAAACAGAAAATAAAAAAAAATAAATAAAGAAAAAACGCGTCGAATTTAATAAGCTGTCATCTGAATTTCTGAACCCCGCGACTCGCGGGGTTTTCTGCATTAATTACCGCGACTCGCGGAGTGCTCTGACACGCGAACAGAAACCCTAAACTGCATTTATTACGGATTATTATTAATTATAATTATTATTAACCCTAATTATTATTATTATTATTATAATTAAGTTTATTTTTAATTTAAGTTTTATTTAATTTATATTTTAGTTAAATTAGTTTAATTAAATTGTAAAATTAATAGTTTTATTAAATAAATAATATAAAAAAAAATAATATTTTTATAAAAATTGTAATTTTTACAACTTTTTGTATATTTTTATAGTTTGTCCCTTTTTAATCGTTTTAGCGTAATATTTGTATTTTTAGCTCATATTTAGTTTTAAACTTAGTTTTTGCTATAGTTATTTTTACTCCTAGATTTTTAGGCTTTGCCGTAGAATTCCTTAAGTGCTTTTTCTTTAAACTAAGATTTAGGTGCTTTAGAATTTTGCGACGCCTTTTTAAGTTTTAGTTTCTTTTTAAGTTATTTCCATTTGGGATTTAGTTTTTCCTGTAAGCTTTAATATTTTTAGACACTTTTTACTATGTATCAATTATCATTCCAATTAGTAATATCAATTTGCGATTATAATTTTAAGTTAGTTGTAGTAATAAGGTTAGGTTAGTCAAGTATTTTTAATTTTTTTATAAGTTTCTTTTATTTTTTTTTCGTCACCTTTTATTTTTCAACCATTTTTCTTTTTCGATGAACTCTTTTTCTTTCTTATTTCTCGCTATACTAGTTTTAGGACATAGATTTTTATTCTACTTCTTATCTAAATTTCTTAAAATTACGAAAATTTATTTTGAGTGGTTAAATTGATAGACATCAAAATTTTCTGGTTCGTAGTAATAGTTGGATTTGTACGTGGACCGGGTTATTGGAGCCAAACAGTCCTCAATTATATTGAGACCAAACGAATCCTGCCCCTCTGCTGCATCTTTTGGCTATTCGAAACGTGGGCAAAATCAGAAAAGTCTATTGATTGGATAACTTATTATAATTTTTCTTCCTTTTTAAAACTAATAGGATATTCAGTGAATGCACCGAGCAAGACGTTCATCACCTTTTGTACGTTCACCACCTGTAACTAGATCAAGACATTTAGCAAATATTACCGCCGTTGATTTTTCTTTAGAATCGTCATCCAGTCGACCAAGTACTTCAGTTCAAATTTCCGATAATCCATTTTTTGAACCCAACCTCACAATTGAGAATCCGGAAAATATTCAGGAACGGTTCGTAGATCATGAACCATTAAACTTTCCTCCGGAACCACCAATTATTCAAACAGAGATTGTTGAGGAACGAACCATTAAATCAGAATCATCTAGTGATACCGATTCAACAAATTCAATTATGGAGAATCTGGAACCTTTAAGTATGGAAGACCGAATGAGAGCTAAACGCACTGGCCAAGGTCACGCAATTACTCATCCAGACATTAATGCACCAGATTATGAAATCAAAGGACAAATTCTACACATGGTGACTAATCAATGCCAATTTAGTGGTGCACCTAAGGAAGATCCAAATGAACATCTACGTACCTTTAATAGGATCTGCACACTATTTAAAATCCGAGAAGTGGAGGATGAACAGATATATCTCATGTTATTTCCCTGGACTTTAAAGGGAGAAGCCAAAGATTGGTTGGAATCATTACCTGAAGGGGCGATTGATACATGGGACGTTTTAGTTGAAAATTTTCTTAAACAATTCTTTCCTGTATCTAAAGCCGTAAGACTTCAAGCAGAAATTGTTACGTTCACACAGAAACCAAATGAAACTCTATATGAGGCGTGGACTAGATATGGAAAGTTGTTAAGAGGATGTCCGCAACATGGTTTAGACACCTGTCAAATAGTACAAATATTCTACCAAGGATGCAACATCACTACAAGAAAAGACATAGATATAGCAGCTGGTGGTTCTATTATGAAGAAAACCGAAACTGATGCTTACAAAATTATTGATAACACTGCTTCCCACTCACATGAGTGGCACCAAGAAAAAGATATCATTAGATCATCTAAAGCAGCTAGAGCCGATTCTAGCCATGACTTAGATTCCATTTCCACAAAGATAGATGCTGTGGAGAGACGAATGGAAAAGATGACTAAAGATATTCACTCAATACGAATTAGTTGTGAGCAGTGTGGAGGACCACATTTGACAAAAGATTGTCTCAGTATTGAATTAACAATGGAACAAAGAGAGAATATTTCATACATAAACCAAAGGCCTGGAAATAATTATCAGAATAATTATCAACCGCCAAGACCAATTTACAATCAAAACCAGAATTATAACCGAAATATTCCATACAACAACCAACAAGGTCCGAGCAATCAACAAGTATCCAATAATAATTACAATCAGCAAAGACCTAATTTTCAAAACAAACCACCACAACAAACCGATGATAAAAAGCCGAATTTAGAAGATATGATGACGAAGCTAGTTGAAACTCAAACGCAGTTTTTCACATCTCAAAAACAAACCAATGAACAAAATGCTCAAGCATTTAGAAATCAACAAGCTTCTATTCAAAATCTGGAACAAGAATTGAGTAACCTAGCAAGGTTAATAAGTGAAAGAAAACCGGAAAGTCTACCTAGTGATACAAATGCTAACCCTCGAAATGAAACAGCTAAAGCTATTACCACAAGAAGTGGTACAACACTTAAACCACCTGAAATACCTGTAACTTCTGATGAAGCCATTCCTACTCCACAAGAACCACAACCTGATCAAGATAAGGAAAAAGAACCGGTAGTTGAAAAGGTTAATGAAGATAACACAGTTAAGGATAAACCTTATGTTAAACCATATCAACCACCACTTCCTTACCCGAGTAAAATGAAGAAAGAGAAACTTGAAGCCGAGCAATCCAAATTTTTGGATATGTTTAAACAGATAAATGTAAATCTTCCTTTCATTGATGTGATTTCAGGAATGCCTAGATATGCTAAATTCTTGAAAGATCTAATCTCAAATAGAAAGAAAATGGAAGAACTCTCGGCTGTTACTATGAATGCTAATTGTTCAGCAGTGCTGTTGAATAAGATACCAGAAAAACTATCTGATCCAGGAAGTTTCACAATTCCATGTTTTCTGGGTAGTCTTAGTTCAATAGAAGCATTGGCAGACTTAGGTGCTAGTATAAATCTAATGCCGTATTCACTATACGCTAAACTAGACCTTGGAGAATTGAAACCAACCAGAATAAGCATACAACTAGCCGATAGATCAATAAAATATCCTAGAGGGATAATGGAGAACATGCTTGTTAAAGTTGGTACTTTAGTATTTCCAGTAGATTTTGTTGTTCTGGACATGGAAGAAGATTCTCAAGTTCCTCTCATATTAGGAAGACCATTCTTAAACACGGCTAAAGCAATGATAGACGTGTTCGGTAAGAAACTGACCCTAAGTATAGAGGATGAGAGTGTTACCTTTACAGTTGATAGAGCAATGCAACAACCACAATCTGCAGATGATACATGTTATTATATTCAAACTATAGATGCACATGCAGAATTATTAGAAGAATTTCCAGAATTACAAGGAACAGGAGAATGTTCTTTAGGAGAAGGTAATGAACCAATTGATGAAGCTGAAATGTTAGCTACACTTATAGCTAATGGATATGAACCAACAACAGAAGAAATTCAAATGCTAAAAGAAGAAGACAGATATCGATATAAATCATCGATAGAAGAACCTCCGAAATTAGAGTTAAAGCCACTTCCAAACCATTTGGAATACGCTTATTTACATGGTGAATCTGAATTACCTGTAATAATATCGTCTTCTCTTACTGAAAATGAGAAATCACAACTCATTTCTGTGTTGAAAGCTCATAAACCAGCCATTGCATGGAAGATTCATGATATTAAAGGAATAAGTCCTTCGTATTGCACACATAAAATCCTTATGGAAGAAGGTCATAAAACGTATGTGCAACGCCAACGAAGACTAAATCCTAATATGCAAGATGTAGTTAAGAAAGAGATTATTAAACTGCTAGATGCAGGTTTGATATATCCAATTTCTGATAGTCCATGGGTAAGCCCAGTTCAATGCGTGCCTAAGAAGGGTGGCATGACTGTCATTACAAATGAGAAAAATGAGCTTATACCTACTAGGACTGTAACAGGATGGCGTGTATGTATTGATTATAGAAAATTAAATGACGCCACCAGAAAAGATCACTTTCCCTTACCTTTCATAGATCAAATGTTGGAAAGATTAGCCGGAAATAGTTACTATTGTTTTCTAGATGGATTTTCCGGATATTTTCAAATTCCAATAGCACCCGAAGATCAAGAGAAAACCACATTCACGTGCCCTTATGGTACTTTTGCTTACAAACGCATGCCATTTGGACTTTGTAACGCCCCTGCAACCTTTCAAAGGTGTATGATGGCGATTTTTCACGACATGATAGAAGAATGCATGGAAGTTTTCATGGATGACTTTTCAGTCTTCGGTGATACATTTAAATCATGTCTAGTTAATCTGGAACGAATGCTAATTAGATGCGAACAATCAAATCTAGTACTTAATTGGGAGAAATGCCATTTCATGGTTAAAGAAGGTATCGTTCTTGGACATAAAATTTCAAAAGAAGGAATTGAAGTGGATAGAGCTAAAGTAGATGTAATTGCTAAACTTCCACATCCCACCAATGTTAGAGGAGTTAGGAGTTTTCTAGGGCATGCCGGTTTTTACCGACGTTTCATAAAAGATTTTTCTAAAATTGCCACTCCTATGAATAAACTCCTAGAAAAGGATGCGCCATTCATCTTTTCAGATGAGTGTATCAAATCTTTTAATATTCTTAAAGAGAAACTCACTAATGCGCCGATCATGATAACACCAAATTGGAATCTACCATTTGAACTAATGTGCGATGCAAGTGATTTTGCAATGGGAGCCGTTTTAGGACAAAGGATTGAAAAACGATTTCAACCTATTTATTACGCTAGTAAGACATTACAAGGAGCACAGACGAACTATACAACTACTGAAAAAGAACTCCTTGCTATTGTCTTTGCTTTTGACAAATTTCGATCATATCTCGTTCTATCCAAAACGATAGTCTATACCGACCATTCTGCTCTTAGATACCTATTTTCAAAACAAGATGCTAAACCAAGATTAATCCGTTGGATCTTACTCTTACAAGAGTTTGATATTGAAATCCGAGATAAAAGAGGAGCAAAAAATCTCGCCGCTGATCATCTTTCTCGTCTTGAAAATCCCGAATTAGAAGTTCTAAATGAATCAACCATACAAGACAACTTTCCTGATGAATATCTATTGAAGATAGATTATAATGAAATCCCATGGTTTGCAGACTATGCAAACTACTTAGTTTGTGGATTCCTTGAAAAAGGATTATCGTACCAAAGACGAAAGAAATTCTTCAGTGATATAAAACACTATTTCTGGGAAGATCCACATCTGTTTAAAAGTTGTCCGGATGGAATAATACGCCGATGTGTATTTAGAGATGAAGCTAGTAAAATTTTAAACCATTGTCACACAGGACCAACAGGAGGGCATTATGGGCCTCAACTAACAGCAAGAAAAGTTTATGAAGCTAGATTCTATTGGCCTACAATTTACAAAGACGCACACCTTCTTTGCAAATCCTGTGATGCATGTCAAAGGGCCGGAAAAATAAGTCAACGTGATGAAATGCCACAAAATGTCATCCAAGTATGTGAAGTATTTGACATTTGGGGTATTGACTTTATGGGTCCATTTCCAAAATCTCATAATAATCTATATATACTCGTAGCCATTGATTATGTATCTAAATGGGCGGAAGCACAAGCTCTCCCAACTAACGATGCACGAGTTGTAGTCAACTTTTTAAAACGTCTTTTTGCAAGGTTTGGAACACCGAAAGCTTTAATAAGTGATCGGGGTACTCATTTCTGTAATAATCAACTTGAGAAAGTTCTTAAAAGATATGGAGTAACTCATAAAATCTCCACCGCATATCATCCACAAACAAGTGGACAAGTTGAAAATACCAACCGAGCTTTAAAACGTATTCTAGAGAAAACCGTAGGATCAAATCCGAAGGAATGGTCCATTAAATTGGAGGATGCACTCTGGGCTTTTAGAACAGCCTACAAAACTCCAATTGGAACCACACTTTTTAGACTTGTTTATGGAAAAGCATGTCATCTTCCAGTAGAAATTGAACACAAAGCATTTTGGGCTTTGAAGACATGTAATCTTGATTTACATGAAGCCGGACGTCTACGATTAAGTCAACTAAACGAATTAGAAGAATTAAGACATGAAGCATACGAAAATTCGTTAATCTATAAAGAAAGAACGAAGAAATGGCATGATAAAAGAATCAGAAGTTCAAAAGAATTTAAAGAAAGAGACAGAGTTCTTCTTTTCAATTCACGATTCAAGCTATTTCCTGGAAAATTGAAATCAAGATGGTCTGGACCATTCATAGTCAAAAGAGTTTTCCCATACGGAACGATAGAATTGATAAATTCAAATGGGATTGAATTTAAAGTTAATGGTCACAGAGTTAAACATTACATACATGGTCCGATGGAAGTCGACAACGAAGTTAATCACAATTTCGACACCACAGCTAACTAAGTGTGGGGAGAATCAAGTCTTTAAAGGATAATATGTATTTCTGTTAGAGTTAGATTGTCTGTTTTCGTGTAGTTCTCGAAAATGGAACCCGAATGGTCTTTCCCTAGCAGACCCTAAAGAACTAGTCTTCTCCTTCCATTCTGAATTTTTATTTTTTTTAGGTTTTTACAAAATGAAGACTGCCTGTGAGCTAAACCATGGTCTAATGCTACACGCTTTGATCACTAAACGTAATAATGACATACTACCGAGTGAACTAGTATCAGTAATCAGAGAAAGAATGGACGGAGTTAGAAAAGAATCCAGATGCGAAGATAATAAGTTACAATTTGGTAAAGGAAAATCAAAATCCGCAGCGAAAAGAAGAGCACGACACCTAGAACGATGTCACAAATGCGGAAAATGGTCACATGGAGGTAAATGTTCAAATAATCAAACCTATTCAAATACCGAATTTGTTACTTTATGCAGAGACGGACCGTTCATATGTTTAGAAGAAAAGACACTGAATGCGCGAGGTTACGCCTATGTAGCCATGAAAAATCAATTAAACCGACTATCTTATGAATGGGATAGATCATATAACTAAGAAATCTATTTCACAGGTATGTCTGTACAGTTTTTATTTTTATTTTTATTTTTATTTTTAACCTTTTGATAATAAACGCTAATTTGTTCGCTAAAAAGTATTAAATTGGTATTGAATAAAATTAGGTTTGGCGACCGAAATTATTGATATCATTCAAAAATTTATTACATCACTGCGAAATTTAACGTTTATTCTTAAGGTATAAATATCTTTAAACAATCAACCCAAAATATTTCAAAAATTCGTCATGAGTTAAATTAGGTCTTGGAACCGAAATTACTTTACCGAAAAGAGGGGCGCATATTTTTGATAATATTTGATTGATTAAAGTGGGATAAAAAGACAAAAAGATTTTTAATTTTATTTTTACCATGTTTTTAAAATTAATATTTAAATCTTAAATTAATATTGTAAAGTTTGTAAAAAAAAATATATATTTAAAATTGTAAATATTTGAAAAAATTAATATAAGTTTGGTATGAATTTATAAATTTTTAAATTAAGTTTGGTGTGAATTTTTAATTTTTAAAATATGAATTTTTAATTTTATGCATTTCAAATTTTAAGTTTGGTGTGAATTTTTAATATAAATTTTGAATTTTATATTTAAGTTGTGTGAATTTAAAATCAAAAATTTACTCTATCTCATTAAGTTAAAAATATGATTTTTAAAATTCGTCGTAAGTTGAAGACTAGGTCTTTGAACCGAAATTGCTTTACCCGAGGGAGGGACGAGAACTTTTATTATCATTATTTTTAATCTTATTGAATTAAAGTATGCCAAAAACATTGAAAAAATTTAAAAATCTTAGCTTTTAAAACAATCGCTACAAAAAGACAAATTTTAAAATTTTGTCGAAGGACGGACTAGGACATCGATCCGAAACGACCTCGTCCTAAATAACAAGGGAAACAAAATTTTAAAATTAATTACTTAATTGTTTTATAAGTTAAAGATTATAAAAAAAAAAAAAAAAAGCAAACTCCGCGACTCGCGGAGTTTGAAAGGGAAATCTCCGCGACTCGCGGAGGGACCAAAACCCAGAAAAAAAATAAAACGTAAAAACAGATCAGTTTACTCCCCATAAAAACACACTGCGAAGAACACAGCGAAAAAACCCCGAAAATACACGAAAAATACAACCCAAAATCACAATTTTTAACCGTTAATCACCAAATCTTTTGCTAAAATCATGTTGAGAAGGATGCTATCCATTTAATCCGAAATTTGGTGTTCTTGAGTCATTTTTTCCCAATTTGATTTTGATGCTTTTTAGTGTAATTAGGCTTAAATTGTTTATGTATTATGCTTGTATAACCTAGATTGATGATGTTTAACATGATTAGAAGCCTTAAACTTCAAATTTTGAGTAATCTAGGGTTTGTGTTCTTGAGCAAATTTGGGGCTTTTTGATATAAACAGGTTATGGCCGATTTTTGTCATGAATTATTGCTAAATTGAGTAGTGTAACATGTCTAGGTAGTTAAATGATCCAAACTTTGAGCCTAAACATGATTTTGAGAATTAAAGTGGACTTTTTCAAGTCTAAAATTCATGAACTTGATTTTTGAAAGATAATGCCATTTGAGACTTGTTTAATTGCTAGTAAAGATTATTTTGACATGTTATTTGAGTTGAATGTTTATGAACTTGGCGAACATTTTCGTATATGCTTATTTGAAAAAGTGTAGATTTGATAAAAATGTGAAAATGAGCTTAAGTTTGATATAAATTGATAATGTCATTGTAATTATTTTGATTGACGATTTTGCTGACACTAATGCATATTTGGATGCACAAAAATTGTGTTTGATGTGTTTTGCAGAATGAAAGGGGTGAATCTTCATCCCAAGTCCGCAATGCTCCTGCTAAGAATTTGGAATAACAGGAGGTGGATAACTACTACAAGCAGGATATACCTCATCCAGTCATGACCTTTTCTGATATGCACTTGGAAGAGTTGCACCCGAACCTGAGATTTGACAGACTTTGGATAGATTATCCAAAATATCAAAGGGGTTTGCATACTCTTCATTCTAAGGTTGTTGAGGTACCGAGGGTCATAGAATGGGGACCCTTAGAAGCTGTAGAATTGGCCGGGCCAATTAGGGAATTACTTGTACAGAGGTATGGTAATTCTTCTTTTAATGACTGGGTACGTTTATTCACCATGCGTAGACCTGTATATAAAGTATGGTGTGAAGAATTGTTATGTAGTATAGAGTTGAATGACCGGGTAGCTAGTTTAACCGATCGTTCTTTTATTAGATTTTTGTTAGGCGATTCGATGCGCCACATGTCTTTACTGGACATGGCTCAGGCTTTACGTATATATACGCCTGAGGAGTTAGCGTCTGTCGATTGTAGAGGATTGATACTAAACGGTAGAAAGATAGATGAAAATTTTGATACACACGGTGTGTGGAGTCAAATGACAAGCCATCACCGTTTCAAAGGGGGAAATTACTCTTATTTGGATATAGATAGAGCCGAATTAAGAGTGATACATAGGTTTTTAGCTAATTCGATTACACAAAGGGGTAAGAACAAGGAAAAAGTAAATGAACAGGATTTGTTTTACCATATGTGTATTCGAGACCCACAAAGCGCTGTAAGTATACCATATTGTGTGGGTTATTATTTATCAGCTATGGTTCGGGGGATGCGACCGCATAGCATAATAGGAGGTGGTATTTTTATTACTTTGATTGGTGAATATCTCGGTGTGGATATAAGTCGGGGGGATTATTAGTAGAAGAACCAGAACCCCGCGATACTATAGGTTTAAATGTATACCATGGTGCGAAAGTTTTGAAGAGGCAAAATAACGCCGCAGTACGATACCGTGGTAGACATCCACAGGTGGAGAGAAACCAACAGCAAGGTAATGTAGGAGGGGGGAATGAGATGCAAGAAATGCAAAGGTTTATAGCTTCTCAGGAATACGAAAATGCTAGACAGAGAGCATTTGAAGATTGGCAAGTTCATCAGAACCAAATCATAGCTCATTGCCAACATATAGGTAGAAACTATATTCCTACACCGAAACCCATCTTCCCTCCCTGGTCTATAGAGATGCAGCCACCATATCCTACGTAAGACCCTGCCGAAGCATTATATAGCACCTATGGTTATGCCTGGAACCCCTATTGGTACCAGTATCATCCCTAGTATACTTAGTTTTATTTATTTTGTAATTTGTAATTATTGATACGTTTAATACTTTTGTTAATATTGTAATCATTTTTATAATTATCTAACTTTTATTCTTAGATTTTAATAATTTTTGAATGTGGGGTAATATACCAAACTTCAAAAATATGTATATATGTTTGCAGTTTATCTTATGTACACAACAGGGTAAAACAACGCATTTTCAAAGACTGGCATTAAGTTCAGCAAAAGCAACTAATTTTGACGACAAGATGCAAAATATATGTGAAATAACAACAAGACGGAATGAACAAATGATGTGCACCATTTATCATTCAGCAAACAAACGCCAATATATTTGGAAACTTTGGTAAAATTTAATCATTTTCACACAAATCACCCTCAATAATTTAAATTGTTACTGATTTCTTGCAAATGAGGGCATTGCAAGATCTTAAGTGTAGGAAGGGGTTAAATTCTTTCGGATTTTAAAAATTTTTACTTTATACACTTGGTTACCATTAAAAATACTAGTAAAGCAGTAGTTGTATTAGAATCTAGTACTCTCTGATAAAAAAAGAACAGCCCTAGTCTTATATACTGACTACCCAATTCTAGTAAAATTTTTTCAAAATTTTCAATTAAATGAACTAAAAATCATGTTTATACATATTTATGAACGATAAAACTAGGTTTTAACACCGAAATTATTGTTACCTCAAAAAGGACATAAATTGAGAAACAAACTAAAATGTTAAAATTCATTTAAAATGGAATAGAGGACGATAAAAAGGAAAATAAAAGCCAAGTGTGGGAAAATTTACCAAGTTATCTTAAACATATGTCACATATATCTGTAACAAATAACTGAAAATACTTTTGCTTTGGACTAAACTAAACTGTTTTTACCCGATGAAAGAAAAGAAGAGATGGATCTACACGATGAATCAATTCCATCATTAAAAGGAAGTAAAGTCTTCCGAAAAAGAAACGCGCTTCTTGATTTAGGTCATGAAGTTGTCGTCCAGACCAGCTGTAGGTTGACGAAAAATCTAGAAAAGTCATCACTAAAATCAGCAGGAAATCCACGGACCTCAGCATTAAACAGGGTCGCCAAGTGGTCAGATTTATCCTAACCATGAGAAGGATTTATCTCGTACAATGGGGGGGCACCATGCAAATTAGCTGGATAAGACTAATAAATCAGATCCCCAGAAAGGATAATCTCCTTAAAGATAAAAAATCAGCTTTTAAGACTGATATTACTCAATCCTAGAGATTGACCTTAAAGATTGAGAATTCAAACTCATGGAATTCAATGATATCTAAACTCGAGCTTGAACGAGAAAATATTTTGATCAAAATTACAAACCGATTTGTTTTCTGAAAACCCTATTTTCAATGCGTTCATTACCATTGAACGTAAAATCCTAGGAATTCACCTGGAATTCATTAGGTCACCTGAACTAAATCGGGTGTCAACCGTAAGAACGGTGGTTGCATAGTGGTCAAAGACAGGACCTTGTGCCATACCGAAAAATTATAAGGGTGAGCTTTACTATTGCTCCTACCAAGGATAGTAATTGCGTCCGACACGTTATAGACCATAATTAAAAGCATGTCCGGGGACATTGCCTTAACAGTTGCTTGTTCAACGCTTTCCTTTACAACCGGACGGTAGTTTACCGAAAGGTAATATACGGGACAAGTAAACTGGACGTGTTGCTTTCCAAATACAAGGTTAGCAAGTGGGTGACACAAAACTATAAGTTTTGAGCTAAAATTTTCAAATCTGAAACCCACCAAACCCACAAAAATATTTTGCAAACACCGGTAAAGGGTTATTCCGAAAAACTTATCTAGGGTAAAAACTAGATTTAATTTTCAAAAGATCAAATGTTTTCATAAAGATCCAATTTCCTTAATGGATCTAAATTTTTATAGTCATGTGGGACTGTAAACCATGTCGTTACTACCATTGTTCATACCACCGTATAGAAATCACTGATGTACAAAGTGTGAAGAATAAAGAAGTGATTCTAGTATTTCAAGACGATATTGCTTGAGGACAAGCAACGCTCAAGTGTGGGAATATTTGATAATGCTAAAAACGAACATATATTTCATAGCATTATTCCTCAAGAAAGATAAGCTTTTAGTTGCAATGGTTCTATTTACAAGTGATATTCGTTTAAATAATAAAAGGTGAAGACAAAAAACAGGTTCGACGAATTGAAGACGCAAACGACCAAAAAGCTCAAAAGTACAAAAGACAATCAAAAAGGTTCCAATTATTGATAAAAAAACGTCTCGAAAGTACAAGAGTACAAGATTCAAAACGCAAAGTACAAGATATTAAATTGTACGCAAGGACGTTCGAAAATCGGGAACCGGGACTAGAGTCAACTCTTAACGCTCGACGCAACGGACTAAAAATTACAAGTTAACTATGTATATAAATATAATATAATATATAATTAATTATATTAATTATATATATATTATATTTATAAATAAAAACCGTCGGCAGAGAAAGACTCCAAAGTGTGAGCTGGAATTTCAAACTCCGCGACTCGCGGAGTTTGAAGGCAAAATATGCCGCGAGTCGCGGAGCCCCAAAATGAAAAACTCCCTATAAAGCAAACCGAAATCTGATCAAAATCATAATCTTTTTCTTCCTCATTCATACGTAAAATTTATATTTATATTTATAATTTATATTTTAATTTTAATTATAATTCTAATAATAAGGGTATGTTAGCAAATGTTGTAAGGGTGTAAGTCGAAATTCTGTCCGTCTAACGCTACGCTATTTTTAATCATTGTAAGTTATGTTCAACCTTTTTATATTAATGTCTCGTAGCTAAGTTATTATTATGCTTATTTAAAACGAAGTAATCATGATGTTGGGCTAATTACTAAAATTGGGTAATTGGGCTTTGTACCATAATTGGGGTTTGGACAAAAGAACGACACTTGTGGAAATTAGATTATGGGCTATTAATGGGCTTTATATTTGTTTAACTAAATGATAGTTTGTTAATGTTAATATAAAGATTTACAATTGGGCGTCCTTATAAATTACCATATACACTCAATCGGACACGATGGGTGGGGTATTTATATGTACGAATAATCGTTCATTTAACCGGACACGGGAATGGATTAATAGCCACTAGAATAATTAAAACAGGGGTGAAATTACATTCAAGGGTAATTGGTGTAATTGTTAACAAAGTAGTAAAACCTTGGTTTACACGCAGTCGATAACCTGGTGTATTCATTAAACAAAGTATTAAAACCTTGTTACAATTCGAATCCCCAATTAGTTGGAATATTTAACTTCGGGTATAAGAATAATTTGATGAGGACACTCGCACTTTATATTTATGACTGATGGACTGTTATGGACAAAAACCAGACGGACATATTAAATAATCCAGGACAAAGGACAATTAACCCATGGGTATAAAACTAAAATCAACACGTCAAACATCATGATAACGGAAGTTTAAATAAGCATAATTCTTTTATTTCATATTTAATTTCCTTTATTTTATATTTAATTGCACTTCTAATTATCGCACTTTTATTATTGTTATTTAATTGCACTTTTAATTATCGTCTTTTTTTTATCGCAAGTTTATTTTATCGCACTTTTATTATTCGCAATTTCATTATCGTTATTTACTTTACGCTTTAATTTAAGTCTTGTGTTTATTTTATATTTTACATTAGGTTTTAACTGCGACTAAAGTTTTAAAATCGACAAACCGGTCATTAAACGGTAAAAACCCCCCTTTATAATAATAATATTACTTATATATATGTTTGTATTTTTATAAAAGTAAATTAATATAGCGTTGAGCTTTGTTTAAAAAAAGATTCCCTGTGGAACGAACCGGACTTACTAAAAACTACACTACTGTACGATTAGGTACACTGCCTATAAGTATTGTAGCAAGGTTTAAGTATATCCATTCTATAAATAAATAAATATCTTGTGTAAAATTGTATCGTATTTAATAGTTTTTCCTAGTAAAATATAAACTATTTCGTATAACTTAGCTTTGACATCACTCGTATTTTAAACAAAACCCATTCCATGGTTGACCAAGTTTGACTTTATTGCTAAAACACCAAATTTTAACCTAAAATCACTTCTCGCGAGTAATTACATCAAAAGCATCATTTAACACTTAACACATGCGTTTAACATCCAATTAATCCAAATTAGTGTCATCCTCAATTTTGACCCAATTCAAATTGCTCATTTTGACCAAAGTCATAAAACGGCCCAAAATCACTAACGACTAGTGATTATATTTCCAAGACAACCAAGTCAACACAAATGTTCTAACGTTTAACCAACATACGCAAGACCCAAACTCATAATTTCATCACTCGAAACCCACTTTGACACATAAACCCTAATTTTGACCCATTTCAAAATTAGTCAACTCGAATACACCCAAAAGGGTTCCAACGCTTCCAAAATCACTAAACTAAGTGATTACACCCAAAACCAAAGCCTAATCATGGTCAAAACGTCAATCAACCCAAAACCCGCCATGTATCAAAAATAACTAGTTTCCATAAACCCACTTCATCATCTAAATGGGTTTTACAACTAAAAAGCTAAAAACCCTAACTTGAATACCAAATCATAAAGATGAATTTCGGAGTTAGAACTTACCATCACTATCACAACGTAGCCGTGAACGAGGAGAACAACTTTAACTCTTGAGACCCGACCCGAATCACTCTTCTTCATCTCCGATTCGAGCTTTCTCTCTCTAAACCCTTTACTCTCTCTCTAGGGTTTGGGGTGTGAGTGGGAGGGAAGAAATGAGAAGGAAATGAGGTTTAGATAAGATTAGGATCAGTTTTATGGCCAAAGACCCGTCCATATGTGAAATACCAACTTTGCCCCTCATTTAACTCATTAAAGGCTGAAAAGTACCAGAACGTGCCTATTGTCGCGCCGCGGAGCAGGTTTGTCGCGCCGTGGCCCAAAGGGTGGTTTTAGATCACTTTTTTTAAGCTTTCTGACCCTCAAAATAGGCATTTGTCGCGCCGTGGCCATTCTGGTCGCGCCGCGGCATTTGCCTGTTTCATCCGAACTTCAGCAAACTTGTTTTGGCCATAACTTATTGACCGTAACTCCGTTTTCGATGAATCAAATATCGTTGGAAACATAATAAGATTTTCTTTCCAATGGTAAGGCTTTGAAACATCAACACAAACTTTATTTGGGGTCGAAAAGGTACGTACACCTTGTGACTCCAAACAACGTCCAGTTTTCTTCGACGTTCGAGCAAGCAACACGTACATGTCTCGTACACTTCATACACGCATCGTACACCATAAATACATTATGTACAATAAATATTTGGGTCTTACAGATATTATACTGATTAATCGGTATTTAGTTAATTTAATCGTATTTTAATTTTTATGTAATCGTAGTTTAATTTTATGTTATCGTTTATGTTATCGTAGTTTAATTTAATGTAATCGTATTTTTATTTATATTAATGTAATCATTTTTTTATTTTATGTAATTTATTTTTATTTGTTTTAATTTAAAAATGTTATTTCTTTTAGTAAAATATTATTTGTATTTATTTAATAATTTTAAATTGGTTAAAGTTTGAAATTGAGTATAAGATAGTGAGAGTTTAGTGAAAGGAATGTGAAAAGAATGTTAAAGAATTTGACTGTTAAGAGACTTGCATTATTAATTTTATTGTACAAGTTTTATTTTTAAAGGATTGTATTATTTGTGTAAGTTTTATTATATAGGTTTTATTTGTACATATACTTCCAATTCGTTAATTAACGATAGCAATCATTATTATTACAAAGTCTATAGGACTATACATATTTAGTCAACTTTTATAACGTGTTGCACTCTTTAATATTAAGAGTCTTATCTTGGGTTATAAAAGTTGACTGTTACTTATAATTACCTACTGAGTCAACATTTGTATATATTAACAGTCAACTTTTATATGTATGTAACTGAGTCAACTTTTATATAAAACTTGAAATGGGTTAAGAAAAGTAACAGTCAACTTTTATATATACTAACAGTCTATACATATAATTACATACTTAAATGGGTTATACTTTCCTATTTCATCTAAAATGGTTCAAAATAAGCAACATTCAATGGGTCAAAATTAGTAACTGAAATGGGTCGTACATTATTATGCAAGTTTTAACGTCTGAAGGACCTACATTATTTTACTAAAATGTTTCAAGTTTTCGTGTGTTTCAAATTAGTTATGAATTCATTTGCACCGATTTCTAAATTTATATGTTGGTGATTTGTGCAGGTTTTCAAGGTGGATTTTAAAGGTTATTATTGAGGTTTACATTCTTCTTCTAACTAACCAATATACTTTTTATTTATTTTTAATAATGATGATGTTTTATAAATCTGGAGCTTGCAAGTTAGAAACATTGTATTAATATCGTCATTTTTATAATTGTCTTACTCTCTACTTGATGTCAGGTCAATGATGGTGGTAGTAACAAGATTTAGGGGTACGCGCTACGCGACTATGAATTATTGATTGCTAATATATAAAGATAACAATTGTCAAAGAATTATATAGTTCAAAAGTATGTTTGATTGCTATTCGGCTAAGAAACGTTTGCAATTGTTTAAATGCGCATTAACTATGACTAAGTAAATGACCAAAACACAAACAAATGAACTACTAATGTACATCCCACTTTCTAAATTCATAAAATGAGAAATACATGCCAAGTTAAATATACCAAAACCATAAGCCTTTAAATGTAGAACCATTGCAATTAACCAAATGAGCATTATCACCACTGCATTTGCCACATCTCATATACTCCATCACACCATAATAGTGTTACTTATATTTTGGTTAGAAGGAAAAATGGAGTTTTGTCCCACATTGGTAGAAGAGTGAAGTTGGAGGTGAACTCCTTAGCTATAAAAGGAGGCCATGGGATTACTTCCAAATTGCACCAATCAATACACTTTAGGTATTTGATTATTTCTTTCTTTCTTACCCTTGTTTGAGAGTTGTATTAGTTAAATATTTTGGAGAGTGTAGTTTGCTTAAGAGAGTCGTCTATATCATTGTAACAATTTGTGATATAGTGTATTTCTCTCTTTGGGGGCCGGTAGTTTTTCTCATGTTTTGGAGTTTCCACGTTAAATCTTGTGTTATGTATTGTTCTTATTTCTTTACTATTATTGTTGGGCTGGGTGGTGGGAATTAGTGAGACCGTAATTTCCCAACAACTGGTATTAGAGCGTCAGGTTTGACGGGGGTCTTGATTATAGGAGTCGGAGTATGCTCTGTGGTTGCCACGGGAGTGGATCGTCCACATCAGAAACGAGTTCTATTAATCGTATAGGGTATCTGGTTAGACAATATTTTTTCTGATTCGTAGTAATAGTTGGATTTGTTAGTGGCGAGTTGTGGATTTCCGATTAAAAGGGTCCTGGCTACCTGCTACATCTTTTGGCTATTCGAAACGTGAGCAAAATCAGAGAAAGTATTGTTTATTGGATACGGATACGATGTCGAAGTTCAGTCCAATGAGGTTTGATGTAGAGAAATTTGATGGGATGATCAATTTTGGCTTATGGCAGGTTCAAGTCAAGGATGTGTTGATTCAGTCCGGGTTACACAAGGCATTGAAAGGTAAACCCACCTTTGTTCCCGGCAGTGATTCTAGCAGTAAGTTCGATGAAGAAGAATGGGATGATATGGATTTGAGGGCAGCAAGTGCGATTCGTTTGTGTCTTGCAAAGAACGTGCTTGCAAATGTGCACGGGTTATCAACGGCAAATGAGCTTTGGGTTAAACTAGAGCAGTTGTACCAGGGCAAGGGCATCTCAAATCGGTTGTGTCTTAAAGAACAATCTCATACTCTGCGTATGGATGGGGGTTCAAAGATTTCAGATCATCTAAGTATTCTTAACGGTATTGTTTCATAACTAGAGGCTATTGGAGTTAAAACGGATGACGAAGATAAAGCTTTGAGGTTGATATCATCTTTATCATCGTCTTATGAACACATGAAACCTATTTTGATGTATGGGAAGAAAACTCTGAAGTTTAAAGACGTTACTAGCAAGCTCCTATCCGAGGAGAAAAGACTGGAAGGTAACGGGTTCTCGTCATCAGGAGATACGATAGTGTTGTGTTCGGATAGGCAAAAGAGAAACTCTGGGAAGAATCTGGTATGTTGGAGGTGCGGGAAGACTGGGCATGTAAGGGTTAATTGTCCAGGTGGAGCTAATCCAGAAAATGGCTCCAAAGACGCTAACATTGTCTCCGTTGTTACGGAGAGTGACGAATTCCTCTGAAGTCACACCATCTTCATAGTGTGTCCGCGCCACCATGGAAAGGGATGTTCGTTAGCGGTTCCACAATTGCACATGGGCATTAGTTTGGCATTGATGCAGGTTGTGTGTTGGAAACTGATGTTGTAGCTGATGAAACTTCCAGGGAAAGCCAAACAGGAAGTTGCACCATAAAGTTTCAGCTAGTTGTTCAACAACATGTGCCGAGGTGAAATGCTTGGAATGTGATATTCTAAGTGCTATACTCTTAATGGTGGAGTATGATAATTCTTGTTAAGAGTTATGATTGTCTGTGATGACAATGATTGTCGGTTTAGACAATGTTCGGTAAAGATGCAAGTTTTGTCTTTTGGTAGATAATGTCAACGGCATGAAGATGAGGATCTTGAAGTTGTCGTCGAGGAAGCGTCTACATCGGTTATCTTTGCAATGTGGAAGCATGATTATTTTCTTCTATCTAAAAGGTGGAGATTTGTTAGTTATATTTTGGTTAGAAGGAAAAATGGAGTTTTGTCCCACATTGATAGAAGAGTGAAGTTGGAGGTGAACTCCTTAGCTATAAAAGGAGGCCATGTGATTGATTCCAAATTGCACCAATCAATACACTTTAGGTATTTGATTATTTCTTTCTTTCTTACCCTTGTTTGAGAGTTGTATTAGTTAAATATTTTAGAGAGTGTAGTTGACTTAAGAGAGTCGTCTATATCATTGTAACAATTTGTGATATAGTGTATTTCTCTCTTTGGGGGCCGGTGGTTTTTATCCTGTTTTAGAGTTTCCACGTTAAATCTTGTATTGTGTATTGTTCTTATTTCTTTACTATTATTGTTGGGCTGGGTGGTGGGAATTAGTGAGACCGTAATTTCCCAACAAATAGTTTGTTTCAACATTTGACATAGCACCATTAGGTAGGGGTGTTCATCATATCCGAACCCGAATCCGCAATCCGAATAATCCGAAAATCCGATCCGAAAATATCCGAAAAATCGGATATCCGGATTTTCGGATATCCGATTTTTCGGATTCGGATATCGGATGGCACTTTTCAAAAAAATCGGATATTCGGATATCCGAATATCCGAAATTACATATACTTATTTTTAATATATATTTATATTATACTTTAGAACTCGTTTGTAACCCATAAATTTGCGAGAGTGAGACATGGATTAGCTGTCTAGAGATGTATCCATACTAGACCAAACTAATATATACAATAGTATAAGGTTTGAATACTAAATATGAGCAGATCTGAGCTCAATAGGTTTACTGCACTCTGCAGTTGCTGCATATTTGCATTGCATTCGGGCCACTCAAACATTAGACCAAACAAATAAGTTTACCATATTTTCATTTGGCCAAGCAAGACCAAACAAATAAATTTACTAATCTAAGATGCTCCATGTTTTACATTTATTCTTTGCCCACACACTTTAAACTTTAAAGAATCGTTAATTAATTGATTATGTTTAGCCGTCACAAAATAAATACATGCTAATCGGATCACTACTTCAATTATAAAGTACCTAATAATTTTTATGTTAATACATACGTTTACAAGTTCAACGACTTATTATCATAGTTAAAAAAAAAAAAAAAAAGATTTCGGATATTCGGATAATCCGATATCCGAATCCGAAATTTCGGATATCCGAAAACCGGATATCCGAAATTTCGGATTCGGATATCGGATGACCAAAACCACTATCCGAATTTTCGGATATCCGAAATTCGGATATCCGAATTTTCGGATATCCGGTTTTGAACACCCCTACCATTAGGACCCTTGAGAAGAAAAAACAAAACAGAAATTGGGGGCCTGTAATAGTTGACCCGTTGACTTTTAGAAGTCCAATAAAACACATCCACCACCATCCCTACTACGTCCACTTTAACGATCTCCATTCCTATCAGAACCAAATCGGCCACCACCACCAGCACCGCATCCACATCCATAACGATCATCCCTACACATTTAAACAAAAAATATGATTTAGACAATGTTAGCTCCTTGCTTTGCATTCATGTTTGACCCATTTGGCACCTACACCATTAACATACAAAACAATTAAGTGATGTACACCCAAAAAGACCGCAAAAACATGAAGAACATGCCAACTTTTGTCATCTTCCACATCTTGCCTTTTCTGTGAATCTCAGGCCACCTTGTTATTATTGCTAAGCGATTATTCCTTTTTATTCCAGTAGTTAATGAGAAAATAATATGTGATTATCTGAACAAAATGATTCATTCGTTAATAATGAACTTGCCGATAAAAACTTGTCACATATATGTTGTATGTGGGTTAAACCTGTATCAAATGTGCCGCGACGCAGGGAATTATCAGTAAACCCCATTCACCAAACGTGGTACCTAGTTGATCCACAACTGCAACCAGCACCGGAAAAGCTTTCTACAAAAATGTTTAGTCTCAATGGATTTGTAGATGACCTTTTTCACCACATTCATTGGTTTTTGTAGATAGAGCTAAAAACAGTATTTTAGTTATGCGTCTATAGTTTTTTACCTGACTTGCGACAATTAAGAAAGCAGTTAAATTTTCCTTCTTTGCAAATATGGATTTGTGACCACCAGATACAACACATAGACACTGTATGGATATGGCGTTAAAACCTAAGAGTACCAGGTGAAAAAGCCTGTAGTTTATAATTAATTCATATATTCGTTAATGTTATAGTTAGATCCGTCAATAGTTATATAAAAAATGGATAATAATTCGCACCCACTCTGAGTAAAAGAGAAAATATACAAAAGTTTAGGGGATACACAAAAAACATACATTCCCATCATGAAAACTACAAGAAAGGCTGTAGGCTTAACCATTAGAAGCAGGGACCTTGATCTGCTCACTTGTATCCAAGGGACCTGAAACAGAATATGTATGATTGTGAAATAAAAGATGAGTTTTATTAAATTCACAAAAACACATACCAGCAAGTAATTAATTTAATAAATAAGTATAATAGACAAAAGTTTAATAAGTTAAGTTTAAGCTTACCCAACTGAGTAACACGACACTCAAAATCGATAAGAGCTTACGGTTATTATCAGCAAATTCTGCCAAGTCTGCAATAGACAGGAACTTAGAGATTCAAAATTTACTTTCTAGATTCAAAATCACTTCATTAATAGTATAAACAACTTAATATTACCTGACCCTTTCTCATTCTTATATCTTTAACACAAATCACTTACACTAATCAGCAACACAATCATAAAAAAAAAAAAAAAAAAAAAAAACTTATAAATATGAGAAGCCTCAACATATTTTACCCAAAAAACACAAAAAAAAAAGTCTCAACATATTTTACCCACAATCAAGATCATGAAAGCCTAATTTCTACCCAAATCTTCACCCGATTTTAACAAATTAAGAAAAAAAATAAAATAGGAGCGTACCTGGGAGAACTGAGAAGGATGAATCACAATGAATTCCTTCCTAAACCTAATAAAAAATGAATCAGTAAATTCAACAAAAAGAATTAAGAATAACACAACCTTAAGAAATTCATGAAAATGAAGGAGTAGAAATAAGTATACCTAAAGTTGTTGTAAGATCCCGAATTTTGTGCGTCAGAAAAGGTTCCGAAAGTGTCAGTAAATGTACGCAGTAGAAAGCGCCACTAAAAGTGAACCTAACACTTATGCATTTTCAGAAATTACATCAGAATCAGAGTTAGGCAAGTTCAGTCCCTGAAATACAGAGTCAGAATCAGATTCAGTACTGGGCCGCGACGCGGGCTTTCTAGCCGCGACGCGGGCTTTCTAGCCGCGTCGCGGGCTATAACATGGTCTGATGGTGATTTATATGAAAATGCTCGACCTTGGATTTCAGCTTTAAGCCGCGCCGCGGGCTTCCCAGCCGCGCCGCGGCCTATAACGGGCAAAAGTGCTGAACAACATTTTTAAAAAGGAATAAAGGAGGGGCATTTTGGTCTTTTTGCGTGTGTGCAGATTGGGATCTTAAATACCATCCATTCATTTCATTTTCTTTATTTCTTTTCCCTTTTCATCTCCATTTTCTCTCAAATCTTCAACACTCCAAATCATTCAAAGAGATTTTTGGAAAGGAAGATTCGTGATTCGATCTTTGGCGTAAGAGGCAACTTTGTTCTCCTCGTTCTTAGCTACAAGGTGATGCCAGTGGTAAGCTCTAACTCCGAAATTCGTTTTTGTGTTCATCATTCAAATTTAGGGCTTTTGATTGTATGTTCATAAATGAAACCCCATTAGTTGTTAATTGAAGATTAACACCAAGATTCGGGTTATTATTGATGTTGGCGGGTTTCGGGTTTGGAGAGCAAATGTAAGCTTGTAAGACTTGCAAGTGAGTGTAATCACTAGTATTTAGTGATTATTGAGGTATTGGAACCATTTTTGGGTGATTTGGTTGACTAACTTTGAAATGGGTCAAAATTAGGGTTTTGGTGTCAATTTGGGTAAGGCAAGTGTTTAACACTTGTGTTCGGGTTTAATTGGCGTATTAGGACCATTCTCACTTGTGTTAGTGATTATTGGTTAGTTTGGGCGCGGTTTGTGTTTGAAAGTGCATTTGGGTCGAATTTGCACTAGTTATCAATTTGGGTTGATTTGTAAATCCACCCTAATTGTGCTACTTGTTATGTGATAAATGAAATAGGTACTTTCCATTGGCGATTGTGGATTTTGGTTTGGCATCCATCAAGACTTCAAAGTGAGTGTAAATTTACTATGCACATGTGTATGTGTAAAATGGGTGCGTGTATGTAGGGTGACCCTTGTTCGGGTTTACTCTATGCTCGTGTGGGAGAATGGACCTTGTGCTTCGGGTCCATGTGATATGCTTATGCGTTGTGGGTTTTTACCCTTGTTGTTGTGAATCGGCTAGCGCTTTGGATAACCCTTTTGGCGATGGGTTGCTAGAAATTTGTTGTTGAGGAAATGAATCTCGGTTAGTGCGGATTCATGATGACTCGGGTAGTTCGGTCATCTTGGTGATGAGGTGGTGAATTTTGGGTTGTGCGAATTCACTAAGGCTCGGGTAGTTCGACCAACCTCGGTTGTTGAAGTGGTGAAGGAAGTAAATCTTGGGTAGTGCGAATTCACTAAGGTCCGAGTAGCTCGGCCAACCTTCATGCGGTTTGGGTTAAGGGGTTAACCTTATCGATATTGTTGATTATATTTATTGTATACGCGTATATACTTATTGTTATGTTGTAGCTAATCTTGTGACGTTAGCTTGGCGATTACGTAGCGTGTAGCTACTTTGTGAATTGTGCTCTTTTGTAGTTTGTTTACCATGCGGAAACGATATGTGTTATTTTGATGATTGGTGATGCGTAGCCATCTTATGCATATGTATGTGTATACTATCTTTACATTCACTAAGCATAGCTTACCCTCTCGTTGTTGATATTTTTATAGGTTCGCGTGATGGCGGCTCTGGTAAGCATGGGGATTAGAGATCTTGGCTAGGTTGCTTTAGAAGATCTTGCTTTTGTACTTGATTAGGATTTGGGTAGCGTAGTCCCAAATCACCATGCTCGGTTTTGTGTAAACGTAACTAGTCGGGTCATAATGATTATAACCGGTTTATGATTTAACTAACGTATTATTGTATTAAGAAGTTTAAATCATTGTTGTATGTTTTTAAGTTCTTTGAACTTACTTTGATAAAAATACGTTTTGGAAATTGTGTAATCGGACCTAAAGTGTTAATTAATGTATATTAAAAAGAAAAAAAAATTATGGGCCGGTTTAATATGGGTTGGGTTGTTACAGTTGTGAATTTATTCGAGCTAGTATCAGGAGAATGAAGGTCTGTAACGAATGAAGAAAAAGTATAACAGAATAGAACCTATATATTGATTAAAATTTCTCATGTACATGTTCAAAACTTCAAACAATCAGGGATCCTAGTTTCTGAATCAGATTCGAATAATAAATATAATCCAATAATCTACTGTATTCAATAATCTAGAAAAATCGGAATCAAAACAGAATCAGTTTCATTAATTAGATAAAAGAACCTTTTTGAAGAAAAGAAGTGGAATTAGATGAATTGTTCTTCCTGGTGTGTGACCTTGCTGATGCAGTAGAAATCTTTGTCATGTGTGTTGCCATTTTGATGTGAAAAAAATAACAATACGACAGTAATTAGGCTTTTTCGCTGGCCACATACTCATCTTGACTAGCAGCATCTGCACGAATAACTATTTGAAACAAAATTATAAATATCATCCATCAATGTATATCTCATATATCATAACCATCTTTAAACAAAATAATAACTTTTATTTATCAATAAAAATTAAAAAATAAATTCAATTGAAAGAAACTTACATTTCAGTAAATAATTTGGGGATGATAAGGGTTTGAATTTCGGCATCCATAGAAATCGATCTGAACCCTAAAATTTAAAAAAAAAAATGAACAGATCAGGGTATATGAAACTAAAAAGAAAGAATCGAACCCTAAAATTCATGAAAATCACCAAACCCTACCTTTGTAAATGATGAAGCAGAGTGAAGAAACGGATGAAGAAGGAAAGCTGCAACAAATAAGATTTTTTGGAGAAGAAATTGAGGATATAGGGTTAGGAGGAAGTGTGTTAGATGGTCTTTTGTACCAGATGAGGAAGTGTCTGTGTATGGGTTGGGGTATGGTATCTGGTTACATAGAGCACACAAGAGACATGATAGTCAAAATGAACGGACTATCTACCGATACAGTTACTAGGACGAGATGACTATCTACCGGTACAGTTACTAGGCCGAGATGACTATCTACCGATACAGTTACTAGGCCGAGCATCATCTAAGCCCATTTGAGTAAAATAGCCCTTTTAAAGGGTTTTTTTTGCTGGAAACCAGCCCACGTAAGCCAAAAAAAAAAAAAAATTTTAAACCTATTATAAATCAGTCAAAATAAAAAAAAGGAAAAAAAATGGTGGGACAAAAGTGGTGAATAGTAAGATTTGGACCAATTGGAGGAGGTCAATTTGACCCACAAATAGAAGATATATAATAGCCATTTGCTTCAACTGAGGTAGTTCATTTATCATTTTTAGACTATTCACTTATAGTTCTATGTATAGTGTTTCTAAATGGCAACTGGCTATCCATGTTTAGGTTTGACCACCACATACCACCACCTACCACCAACCACCACCACCAACAATCACCACCAACCATCACCACCACCACCACCAATCACCACCAACCACCACCATCACCACCACCTACTACTAGCACCAATCACCACCAACCACCACCACTACCAACCAATCACCACCAACCACCACCTAGCACCAACACCACTAACCATCACCAACCACCACTACCCACCACCACCAACCACCACCTACCACCACCTACCACAAACAAAAACCACCACCATTAACACCCACCACCAACCACCACTACCAACCAACCGCCTACCACTAACCACCACCTACCACCAACCACCACCTACCACCACCTACCACCAACCACCACAATCACCACCCACCACCAACCACCACCTACCACCAATCACCACCACCTACCACCACCACCACCAATCACCACCACCAATCACCACCACCACCAACCACCACCATTAACCATCACTAACAACATAACCCACCACTAACACCACCACCACTACTTACCACCAACCACCAACTACCACCACCACCTGCCACTACTTACCACCATCTACCACCACCACCTAACACCACCACCCACCACCACCACATACCACTACCAACCACCTACCACCACTACCAACCAGCTACCACTACCACCAACCACAACCTCCACCACCCACCACCTAGCTGTAAGACCCTAATATTTATTGTACAGAGCTGTAAATAGAGTACATGAAGTGTGGGTGACGTTGTGTAATTAAACTGAGGTCAGAAGTTGAACTGGGCAAGGTGCGCTCAGCGCACACTTAATGGTGCGTGCGGCGCACTGTTCACTGTAGCCGGGTTCTGCTTGTTTTAATCAACAACCTTATCCTTTTCCACTTCAATTTTAGAGAGAGAGTGAGTTTCTTGTGTGAGAAAGTTCAAGCAAGGGAAGAAGGAGCTAGTTTTGGGTCTTAGCTCGGGTTATAAAGTTGTTCATCTCCTCTCTAGCTACGTTTTGGTTGTAGTGGTATGTTCTAACTTTGATTTCCTTACTTTGATTTTGTGTAAGGGTTAGGGTTTGGGTAAATGAAGAACACAAAACCCATATTTGTTGATCTTGGGTGTTCTTGGGTAAGATTGAGTCATGAGGACTCAAGAATAACTAACCTAGGGTTTTAAATTGTTAATTGGTGTTCATGAGCCTTAATTGGTTAGTTAATTACTAGCACACCTAGTTAATTGGTAAATGGGTGTTAGTTGGGTTAGAGGATGACCCGAAATGGGTGTGTTGACTCTAAATTAGTCAAAGAGTTAATGATTGGCCTAGTTGGGAAATATAGGTATGAAATACCCTAATTGTGCAATAGTTTGTGTGTTGATCGAGTACTTATTGCATTAGGTACTTGGCTTTGAAGCTTGCGAAAGGATAAAACCGTCACCAAACCGTTAAGGTGAGTGGAATAATTATGCGTACATGTATATGGCGTATTTATTTGTGAATGTTATGGTATGAACCACGTGCCGGTAGTGCCATAACATGTATGTGACGGGTATTATGATGTGAACTACGTGCCGGTAGCATCAAGTGTGAACCACGTGCCGGTAGCACTATAAAATCATGATGTGAACCACGTGCCGGTAGCATCGAGTGTGAACCACGTGCCGGTAGCACTCTAAAATGAGGCGTGAACCACGTGCCGGTAGCGCCAAAGTGTGAAACACGTTCCGGTAGCACTATAAAAGAGTGAGACTCAAATGCGTATGGTGTGAACCACGAGCCGGTAGCACCATAGCTTTATGGTTAACCATATTATGTTGTTGGATATTGTTTAGCACGCTATATATATTGTGTTAAGTATATGCTAATGTGATGTTGTGATAGTGTACGAGTTGTTAGCATTATGAGTAAGATGGCATGCTATTTGAGTTATATTTTCGTATGAGGTATTTGGTGGGTGCGAATGCAAATAGATGCGTTATATATGTGTATGTATAATTATTGCACTCACTAAGATTTGCTTACCCTCTCATTGTTTATCTTTTTATAGGCTCCGGCGGAGACAAGGGTAAGGGCGTTCGTTTGGATTAGAGATCCCGCTTTGTTTGATAGGGGACGCTTTTTGGGGTGATAGCTTTTGGAGTTTGACTGAGAATTGGGTAGTTTAACCCCCAAACACCATGCTCATGTTGTCGTTTGGAATTTAAACTAATGTGGTCAAAACTCATGTTTTGTATGAAACTCGCAAAACGGCCGATGTGGGCCCCGTTTTGTAAAACTCGTTTAATGATTGAATCGTGTTAGTTTTACATATAAGAACATGTTGTGAAAAGCATTTCTTCTAAATATGTCGGGAAGTGGGTGTTCTTTATTTGAAAATTGACCGATTCGGACAGAACTGAATCTGGCCTGTGCGCTTCGCGCACCCTGAGGTGGTGCGCGTGGCGCACCCTTCTGACTTATAAAAAAAATAAAAATTTTTATTTCGCGCGTTCGGTTGGTTATTGGGTTGGGTTGTTACAAGTAGTATCAGAGCATGGTCTAAGGGATTTAGGCGACTTGAGATAGGTGCCTAGACTTAGACTTTATTGTGTATGCGCTTTATGCGGGACTTGTAGGAGACGGGTCGGACCGGGATTGGTTAGTGCTTAGGTTTATGTGAACTAACCTTGCGCTAAGTGTTTTGTGTTATGTTAGCAATCATCAAGCGAGATAGACGTTATACTAGTAAGTTAATGCGACGTGCTCGCATAACAATGATTAGCTATTATTGTTACGGGTTCAAATCGTGTCAAACAAGCTATGTACGATGATTATCGAGCAATATGTGGTGGTGTGGTATACATATATACATGTGTGTTATGTCCTTACGTTTCATGGTTTAACCTATTCCGTTTTATAGAATGAAGACGAGAAACGGTCTCGAAAATGATAATGGAGGTACGAGTGAGGACGCCGAGTTCACGGCCAAAGTTGAGGCCATCATTAAAAAGCAAAGGGCGGAATTTCTTGCTGATGTTCGAAAGGTCTTTCAAGATTCGGTTGATGAGCAAATAACTGATATAATTAATGAACGAATGAAGGCCACGATCGAAGAGGCATTTGATGCTAGAAATGTTTATCCTCGAGGCGAAGGGGGCGATGGTAATGGTGGGAATGGAAGGCGGGACTTTCATTACAAAAATTTCCAGGCTGCTCAACCCCCGATGTTTAATGGGGTGCGAGATCCGTTAAAAAGCACATGTTGGATCTCTGATATCGAGGGAGCTTTCCGTACCGCGGAATGTCCTCCCGAGAAGAAGGCAAGGTATGGGTCTAGTATGTTGCGTGAAGAGGCCAAGTTGTAGTGGGACGATAAAATCCAATTGTACGGTGAAGAGCAATGCATGAGCTTGACGTGGGAGGAGTTTAAGAAGGAATTTTTCAAAGAATACCGAACGTCTTCCGACCTTGATAAAATCCGGGACGAGTTGCACAATTTGCAACAAGGTTCAATGGACTTGGTTACTCTCAAGTCTACCTTCTTGGCAAAGACTCGTTTTTGTCTGGAATATGTTGGTGAGATCACAAGTTGATGAAATATTTCTACCGTACCATGAATGATGAATTGAAGGGTAAGATTAGTCGGGGAATGGCTAAGTCTTTTGAAGAGTTATTTGAATTGGCTCAGGGTTTTGATCCGGAAGTTCCGAGGAAAAGTGATTTCTCTTTTTCTAAGAGGAAGTTTGAAGGGTCAAGTCATTCGAACTTTTCCAACAAGAAAAATAAGAAAGGCTCCGAAAGTGTTAATAGTATGAAGAAGAGTGCTACCGGAGGTTTCGGACCCACGTGTTATAATTGTAATCAAAGAGGACACATGGCCCGTGATTGTACCAAGGTGTCGACCAAGCTTACTTGCTACAATTGTGGTAAAGAAGGGCATAAGAGGCCGGAATGTCCCGATTTGAATAATGATCATGTTAAGAAGTTGGAGAAGGCGGTGGGTACGGCTAGTGGTCGCAACTATTTGATGACGAATGATGAAGCCAAACAATCCAATGAAGTCGTTTCAGGTACTTTCACGGTTAATTCTAATCCGGCGAGGATACTTTTTGATAGTGGTGCTAACTTGTCGTTTGTGTCACCAAAATTTGTGCCTAAACTTAATAAACCATTAGCTAAGTTAAGTCATCCGGTAGAAGTCGAAATAGCGGACGGAAAGACGGTGCTAGTGGTTGATGTGTGTAAAAATTGTGATGTTGTGTTTGGTGCTGAAAACTTTAAAATTGATCTCATGGGCGATTTTGATATCGTTGTTGGTATGGATTGGCTCGATCATAATAGAGCCGATATTGCATGCCATGAAAAATCTATTCGTGTGAAGACCCCGTGTGGGGGAGAGTTAATTATTCATGGTGATAAGCGAAGAAGACTTGTGCCGATATGCACTTTTGCACGGGCACGTCGTTTCCTTGTTAGTGGTGGCATGGCTTTTCTTGCCCATGTTTTTGATGCTCGTGAAGAGCCACCACCCATTCGTGAAATTTCGGTGGTAAATGAGTTTGAAGACGTTTTTTAGGATGAGTTACCGGGTGTTCCGGCGGAAAGACAAGTTGAATTTCGCATTGAGTTGGTTCCGGGGGCTACTCCCATTGCTAAAACTCCTTATCGTTTAGCGCCGACGAAAATGCAAGAGTTGTTAAATCAAACCCAAGAGCTGCTTGAAAAGGGTTTTATTCGACCAAGTGCTTCGCCATGGGGCGCTCCAGTTCTATTTGTGAAAAATAAGGATGGTAGTATGCGGATGTGCATCGATTATCGGGAGTTGAATAAAGTGACGATCAAGAATCGTTATCTATTTCCTCGGATCGACGATTTATTTGACCAACTCCAAGGTGCAACGTATTTCTCTAAAATTGACCTACGGTCCGGCTATCACCAAATGCGGGTCCGTGAGGAAGATATCGAGAAAACGGCTTTTCGAACGCGTTATGGGCATTTTGAGTTTGTGGTAATGCCTTTTGGTCTTACAAATGCACCGGCAGCATTCATGGATCTTATGAACCGAGTGTACCAACCTATGTTGGACATGTCGGTAATTGTGTTCATTGATGACATATTTGTCTATTCGAAGAGTATGAAGGAACATGAACATCATTTGCGGGTTGTGTTGAAGACGTTGCGGAAGGAGAAATTGTATGCTAAATTCTCCAAATGTGAATTTTGGCTAAGGGAAGTTCAATTCCTTGGTCATATTGTGAACAAGGATGGTATTCAAGTAGATCCGGGGAAGATAGAGACGGTGAAGAGTTGGGGATGACCGACTACGCCTACTGAAATTCGAAGTTTTCTCGGATTGGCCGGTTATTATCGTCGGTTTATCCAAGACTTTTCTAAGATCGCTTCTCCATTGACGAAATTGACGAGAAAGAACGCAAGATTTAATTGGGAGAACGAGCAAGAAATTGCTTTTCAATTGTTAAAGGAGAAATTATGTCAAGCTCCGGTGTTAGTGTTGCTGGAAGGGGTAGAAGACATGACGGTTTATTGTGATGCGTCTCTAAATGGGCTCGGGTGTGTTCTAATGCAAAGAGGTAAAGTCATCGCGTATGCCTCCCGATAATTAAAGGAACACGAAACGAGATATCCGACTCATGATCTTGAGTTGGCGTCGGTTGTTCATGCGTTGAAAATTTGGCGCCATTACTTTTATGGTGTCAAGTGTACGATTTATTCGGATCATAAGAGTTTGAAACATCTTTTTGATCAAAGAGATCTGAATTATCGTCAACGTAAATGGATGGATGTGGTGAAAGACTATGATTGTGAAATACTTTATCATCCGGGTAAGGAGATTGTGGTCGCGGATGCATTAAGTCAAAAGAGTCAACATCCGACGATACGAGTAGGATCGTTACACGTGATTATTACTAAAGATTTTCTTGTAAAGCTTGGCGAGACTCAAATCGAAGCTTTTGTTAACAATAAGCATGAGGAACGAATCGTGGAACAAACGGAGTTTATTACCTTAGGTCCGCATGGTTTGTTATCTTTTCAAGGAAGGGTGTGGGTGCCTAAAATGGGTGATCATCGACGAGTGCTACTTGATGAAGTGCATAAGTCAAAGTATTCCAATCACCCGGGCGCGACGAAAATGTATCTTGATTTGAGGAAGGAGTATTGGTGGCCGGGCATGAAACGTGATGTTGTTAAGTATGTTGAGCAATACGTCACGTGTTTGCAAGTTAAAGCCAAAGACCAAAAGCCGTATGGTATGTTACAACCGTTAGAAATTCCGAAATGGAAATGGGAGCACATTACCATGGATTTCATCACAAAGTTACCTAAAACGGCGAGAACCCAATTTGATTCGATTTGGGTGATAGTTGATCGATTGACGAAAAGTGCTTTGTTTCTTCCCATACGGGAAGCGATATCGTCGGAGACCTTGGCTAAGTTGTTCATAAAGGAAGTGATATCGAGACACGGGATTCCTATATCTATTATTTCGGATCGAGATACCCGTTTTACATCTCAGTTTTGGGAGAAGTTTCACGAAGATATGGGTACACAATTGAAATTGAGCACGGCGTATCATCCTCAAACGGACGGTCAAACCGAATGTACGAATCAAACATTGGAGGATATGTTACGGGCGTGTACTATTGATTTCGGTGGTAGTTGGGATGAGCACTTTCCTTTGGTGGAATTCTCGTACAATAATAGTTATCATACTAGTATTGGGATGCCACCTTATGAGATGCTTTATGGGCGGAGGTGTCGAACTCCAATTTGTTGGGGTGAAGTGGGACAAAAGGAAATCGGGAGTACCGATTTAGTTTTAGAAACGAATAACAAGATTGATATGATTCGTTCTCATTTGAAAAAGGCTTAAGATAGACAAAAGTCGTATGCCGACAAATGTAGGCGAATGATCGAATTCCAAGAAGGTGACATGGTGATGCTTAAGGTTTCACCATGGAAAGGTATTATTCGGTTTCACAAGCGGAGAAAGTTAGCTCCTCGGTTTATTTGGCCATTTAAGGTTTTAGCTCGTGTTGGTGAAGTCGCGTATCGTTTGAAATTACCCCAAGAGCTTGCGGGGATCCATAATACATTCCATGTTTCCCATCTCCGTAAGTGTCTTGCGGATGATTCATCATGGGTACCATTAGACGAGATTGAGCTAAAAAAAAGCTAGAGTATATTGAGGAGCCGATTGCTATACTCGATGAAAAGGTCAAAATATTGAGAAATAAAGAGGTGAGAACTTTTAAAGTTCAATGGTGTCGTAGTAAAGGTTCCGAGTTTACTTGGGAGTCCGAAGAGTTTGTGTTAGTTTTTCTTCCCTGTTGTCATGCGGCTTGGATCGTGAGGACGCGCTCCGATTCTAGTGGGGGAGAGTTGTACGACCCTAATATTTATTGTACAGAGCTGTAAATAGAGTATATGAAGTGTGGGTGACGTTGTGTAATTAAACTGAGGTCAGAAGCTGAACTGGGCAAGGTGCGCCCAGCGCACACTTAATGGTGCGCGTGGATCACTGTTCACTGTAGCCGGGTTCTGCTTGTTTTAATCAGATATTTTGATGGACTTTTTGGTAATTTCACTTGGGGACGAGTTAAAGGCTACCAGATCAGTTTGGGGAGAGTCATAACTCCATTATCAACAACCTTATCCTTTTCCACTTCAAATTTAGAGAGAGAGTGAGATTCTTGTGTGAGAAAGTTCAAGCAAGGAATGAAGGAGCTAGTTTTGGGTCTTAGCTCGGGTTATAAAGTTGTTCATCTCCTCTCTAGCTACATTTTAGTTGTAGTGGTATGTTCTAACTTTGATTTCCTTACTTTGATTTTGTGTAAGGGTTAGGGTTTGGGTAAATGAAGAACACAAAACCTATATTTGTTGATCTTGGGTGTTCTTGAGTAAGATTGAGTCATGAGGACTCAAGAATGACTAACATAGGGTTTCAAAGTGTTAATTGGTGTTCATGAGCCTTAATTGGTTAGTCAATTACTAGCACACCTAGTTAATTGGTAAATGGGTGTTAGTTGGGTTAGAGGATGACTCGAAATGGGTGTGTTGACTCTAAATTAGTCAAAGAGTTAATGATTGGCCTAGTTGGGAAATATGGGTATGAAATACCCTAATTGTGCAATAGTTTGTGTGTTGATCGAGTACTTATTGCATTAGGTACTTGGCTTTGAAGCTTGCGAAAGGATAAAACCGTCACCAAACCGTTAAGGTGAGTGGAATAATTATGCGTACATGTATATGGCGTATTTATTTGTGAATGTTATGGTATGAACCACGTGCCAGTAGTGCCGTAACATGTATGTGACGGGTATTATGATGCAAACCACGTGCCGGTAGCATCAAGTGTGAACCACGTGCCAGTAGCACTATAAAATCATGATGTGAACCACGTGCCGGTAGCATCGAGTGTGAACCATGTGCCGGTAGCACTATAATATGAGGCGTGAACCACGTGCCGGTAGCGTCAAAGTGTGAACCACGTGCCGGTAGCACTATAAAAGAGTGAGACTCAAATACGTATGGTGTGAACCACGAGCCGGTAGCACCATAGCGTTATGGTTAACCATATTATGTTGTTGGATATTGTTTAGCACGCCATATATATTGTGTTGAGTATATGCTAATGTGATGTTGTGATAGTGTAAGAGTTGTTAGCATTATGAGTAAGATGGGATGCTATTTGAGTTATATTTTCGTATGAGGTATTTGGTGGGTGCGAATGCAAATAGATGGGTTATATATGTGTATGTATAATTGTTGCACTCACTAAGCTTTGCTTACCCTCTCATTGTTTATCTTTTTATAGGCTCCGGCGGAGACAAGGGTAAGGGCGTTCATTTGGATTAGAGATCCCGCTTTGTTTGATAGGGGACACTTTTTGGGGTGATAGCTTTTGGAGTTTGACCGATAATTGGGTAGTTTAACCCCCAAACACCATGCTCATGTTGTCGTTTGGAATTTAAGATAATGTGGTCGAAACTCATGTTTTGTATGAAACTCGTAAAACGGCCGATGTGGGCCCCGTTTTGTAAAACTCGTTTAATGATTGAATCGTGTTAGTTTTACATATAAGAACATGTTGTGAAAAGCGTTTCGTCTAAATATGTCGGAAAGTGGGTGATCTTTATTTGAAAATTGACCGATTCAGACAGAACTGAATCTGGCCTGTGCGCGCCGCGCACCCTGAGGTGGTGTGCGTGGCGTACCCTTCTGACTTATAAAAAAAAAAAAATTTCGCTCGTCCGGTTGGTTATTGGGTTGGGTTGTTACACTAGCACCACCAACCACCACCACCAAACACTACCACCCATCACCACCACCAACCACTACCACCACCAACCACCACCAACTACTACTACAACCAACCACCACCTACCACCAACAACCACAATCACCATCCACCACTAACCACTACCTACCACCAATCACCACCACCAGTCACCACCACCAATCACCACCAACCACCACCATTAACCATTACCAGCAGCACAACCCACCACTAACACCACCACCACTACATACCACCAACCACCAACTACCATCACCACCTGCCACTACTTGCCACCATCTACCACCACCACCTAACACCACCACCCACCACCACCACATACCACTACCAACCACCTACCACCACCACCAACTAGCTACCACCACCACTAACCATCACCACTACCTACCACCGCTACCAACAACCACAACCTCCACCACCCACCACCTAGCACCACCAACCACCACCACCAAACACCACCACCCATCACCACCACCAACCACTACCACCACCAACCACCACTCACCACCACCAACTACCACTACAACCAACCACCATCAACCACCACCACCCACTACCACACACCACCACCAACCACAACCACAACCACCAACCACTACTAACCACCATCAACCACCACCACAACCACCAACCACCATCAACCGCCACTATATAACAACCCTCACTTTTCGACTTCGAATTTTACTAAAATATCCCTAGGGTTGTTATATATATTTATATACGATATTATGAACGTTGACCGAATAGTAATTTTTAGTCAACAACGTTTGCTTAAATATATAAAATGATTTAAAAATTATAATTTTAGTTATTATTATGATTATTATTAGTATTTTTATATAAGTATTAGTTATCATTAGTATTAATTATTATTAAACTTATTATTTTTACTAAAGATATCATTATTGTTATTATTAATATTATCATTTTTATTATTATCATTTATTATTATTAGTATCTTTATCAATAATATTATTATTATCATTTTTTTATCCTTATCAATAATATTAAAATTATTATTAATATAATTATTATGATTATTAGTATTATTATTAATATTACATTTATAAATTATTAATATTAATTACTTTTAAAAATGGCAGATGACAAATTTTGTTATAAATCACTACCAAATTTGTTTTCCTGTCTCCTCTGGTCAAAATTCTTGGGCGTTAATCACAAAGACAGATAACAGAATTTGTTACCTATCTCAATCTGCTTTAATGTTTTTTGTTTTTCTTGTTTGTTTTTTTTCTGCTCGATTCTTCTTGTCGACACCCATTTTTCTATATAATCAATCAGCTCCAATTGATAACGAATCATTCAATTTTCCCCATTATCAATTACAAATACATTAACAACTTTCTCTGATGAAATTTAAAAAATAAAAAAAAAATAAAAGGAAGAACACAGCTTGTTCCTCTGTTCATGTTTCATTTTTTTGAAAAGCTCGAATTCGAAATTAATTTCAATAGGTATTAATGCAGTCTTGTTAGGATTCTTTTACTCAAACTATCTGAAAAATCTTAGCTTCCAATTCTTAATAACGAATTCGAATTTAAGAGTCAAAGTTAATTTTCAAAAAGTCAACAGAATTGTTCTTGAGGAAATTTGAACTCGTTTTGATGTTTTAAGTTTAATTGACGATCCAGAAAGTTTTTAAGAAAGAACTAGAACACAATTCATGTTATAATTTTTGTCAAAAACGTCCTAAAATTCGAAATCAATGTTTGAGCTTATGATGTTCATCGCGAGGCTGCATCAGCATTTTTTATTATTTTTTTAGTCTATTGAACAAACGCATTTAATACAGGTTGTTTACAATTAAATTTCAAATCCTAAATCAAAGTATTTACTAGCTATTAAAGTGGTTTGATCACTGGTCGATTGAGAAACGAAGGAGAAGATAAGGGAAAACAGTTAATACGGGTTATATATAATTTGTTTTTGTTTTAAATCAGAAAAGCATGATAGATCAGATGGTTAAGGGGTGTTTTGGGTGAGCGAGAGGTCGCGGGTTCAAGCCCGGGCAGTGGTGTTTATTTTCTTTTTAAGAACTCATTACTTGAGGGTGATAGCTTTTTAAGAACTTATTATTATTATTATTATTATTATTATTATTATTATTATTATTATTATTATTATTATTATTATTATTATTATTATTATTATTATTATTATTATTATTATTATTATTATTATTATTATTATTATTATCATTATTATTATTATTATTATTATTATTATTATTATTATTATTATTATTATTATAATTATTATGACTATTATTATTAATATTAGTATTATTATCATAGTTATAATTATTATAATCATTATTATCATTATAAGAAAAATCATTATTATTATAGTTATTATAATTATTATTATTATTATTACTATTATTATTATTATTATTATCATTTTTATCAAAAATTATATTATTATTAAAATTATCATTTAGATTATTATTAGTATCAATATTATTTTTATTATTATTATCATTATTACTTTTATATTAACAAGATTATTATAACATATAAATATTTTCTATATAAGAGTATATTTATTACAACTACCATAATATTACATATAATCATATATATTAAGATTATTTATATATATATTTACATATAACAAATTATTGATTTTTAATATAATATTAATTATATGTATATATAAAACTATATAAATATTAACTATTTTAAATATTTATACAAAATAAATATATATAACATATAATTTAAGATATAATATAAGTATATGTTTTTAAATGGAAATTTATTATAAAATTCTATATAACTACAAATATATAAATATTATATATTAATAAATGAAATTATGTGATTTTACGATATTATGTTTTTAAAGATATATAATTGATATAGGTTCGTGAATTCAAGGTCAACTCTGCACTTGTTCAGTGCCGTCATACGCATAATTACTACGAAATACAGTATCATGAGTTTCATTTGCTCCCTTTTTAATTGTTTTTGCAATATATATTTTTGGGCTGAGAATACATGCAATGTTTTATAACTGCTTTACGTCTAGACACAAGTACTCAACTGTTATTATGCTGTCTTGCTTTGTCGTGCAAATTCTCTCCGTAATATCGTTAATTGCTTGGTATAACGCAAACTTAATTATTATGAGTAGGCCTATTGAGAGTAACGTCTCTAACCTTTTGACCTCTGGTCTTTGGTTACATAATAATGATTCAAAGACACTGACAGTACAAGGTGTCACGAGGTAACTTTTGTTTAGTCACGATATTACAAACTGCAGCAACACTTTTAGATTGATATTTCTATATCAATCAACTTTAAACTAAATCTTGTGGTCTATTACTATTACTGAAATCATTATTTATGATAAACCTATGAACTCACGAACCTTTTGGTTGACACTTTTTAGCATGTTTATTCTCAGGTATTACATAATGCTTCCGATGTGTATTTGCTAATTGAAAACGACATTAAATGGAGTCTTTCATGGCATATTTTTGAAAGACGTTGCATTCAAAATCATCACCGTGTATCATATAGATGTCAATACCTCGCAATGGGACCAGAGATAACGTACCGCGTCAATGGTGATTTTGGCGGGGTTGTTACAGTTGGTATCAGAGCCCAGACTTGTTATAGAGAACCAGGATTGCATTTTATACGTGCCTTAATTGTCAGATAGGTGCCTTAGCAATCTTTAGGACTATAACCTTTCCTGCTTATTTGATGCATAAGTGCGTAGATAATTTTCCTACTTATAGACTTGCGTATTGCCTTAGAATTTCCTTTGGTATTCTGTTTCCTTTCCAAAGGATGTAGAGCCAAAACCCTTTCATCATGCCTGAATCCGACTTTGGAGGATCAGTTAGTATGTGATTACTATCATATCCATACATCTCTTTGTGATCTGATTCCGCCATTGTGATTCAAAGTATTCTTTAACTCACGCGAGTAATTTTATAAGACCACCTCGGTTGGTGAAACTAAGGGATGTCACTCATGACTTCTAAAATGCTCGACATTCCAAATTTAAAGTTTGATCACGTATCCTGATCTTATGGGGTGATATTGTAATGGAAGTATGAATTAGTGAAATATAATGACGCCCGACCAACGTGATTATATTATGGTAATTCCTATGGAAATTTCAATATCATGACATGAGGAATAGAAAGTGAATCAAAGAAAATTCTCATGCGATTCATTCAAAAATCCCAATGTTATTACATAACGGGTGAAAAATAATCATCTTCTTATTTGTAGAACTCGTTTTAACCAAACTATCTATCTCATAATTATGAGTAGATTGACAATCTCTCTCATGCCATAAAGGTTGTAAACCAAGGAAACTTGAAACTTTACATTCATTTTTCTTAACGACATATCTCTTTATTCTTGATGTTTAATCATCACTTGTTGTATCCGGGTTCACTCTATTATTACGCCATTGGTGTAAACTTTCATATAATTTTCACGAAGCCATCCTTAAACGTTGATCTTATAAACACCACATTCACTATCATGTTCCCTATGCCTAGATGGTAAATATCTCACAGGCATAACCTTTTGAAGAATAGAACCTTCTTGCGGGTATCTTTTTGATTATCTAGAATATTTTCACGCTCGATTACTTTGCACCATGCGAGTAATGATGTCGTACCCAAATAATAATCGATCACCATCAATTCAAAATCCAAGGTGAGGTACACCATCTGAAGTTTCTCCTTTTTGCCTGCGGGCTACCACATGAGCCAAATTTATCCTAATCACATCTGGAAACTACGATAGCAATTCCATCACAAACTAAGGTAACCTCCCCTCGGGCCGGTAAAGGCTGCAGTTTAGATATGTTTTCTATCACTACATTGGAATCATATGATCCTTCACACACTCAATATGATCAAGGGTAGCATTGATGTGATTATCATTATGTTAGCTAAGGTTAAACATTGCGTAATTTGTTATACCTAAAAAAAATCGCGACTTTTGAATCGTTAACCACTACCTGAAAGTCTTACGATGCTTCATTTCACCTCAGTGTTAAATCATGACTTACTCTAATTAATCACTATTCACTCTATAGAAGTGTAGAGCTTATGTTTATTAACGGATATATCGCTCGCAACACCTCAGTCCCGCTAGATTGAATTGTCTAACCTCACATTGAGATTGGCACTTCTAAATTAACAACAATGTGTGTTGAATATCATATTCTCCTCACACAAACTTCCACATAGATAAAAGTTGCAATCGTCAATTTCTCTTCATAACGTCACCATCCGAACGCTCACTTTAGTGAGTGAACCTTATGCTTCTTGGTACATAAGAGCTGCGAGGTTATATATATATATATATATATATATATATATATATATATATATATATATATATAATAGACCTATCCACGCATGTTAGTGGCGCATGACATCATGTCTCTACATCACCCTTACCCATTGGGGAATTCATAGCATCGTGGAAATAATCACAGCTTTATTAAGAATGTGATAAAATAAATTTTCAAATCATCACAATAAGCCACTGCTTTAGCATGTCCTCATACTTGTCTAAGCAGACATCGGGTTATTTATATCCAAGTGATCTTGGACTCTTTAGGACCGTCAGAATCAAGCAATTCATGACACGTCATACAGAGTCCTCGGACATCAACTATCACTTGAACGATTCAGATTCCAAGTTACAGACTACCCAAGGATCTTATTTTCCACGCCAATCGGAATGATACTCTTTCTTACGTAACTCTAAACCTTAACTTATTCCAAAAGACTCATTTAGTGATATTAACACCACCGGTCTTCCGACTTAAAATAACTAGTCATAACCAGTTTGACATTTTACAAAATCAATAGGTAAATAACTTCTCGTCCTCATACTCCATTATTCATACCTCACTTGTCAGAAACAACTTCACACATGAACATTTTAGGTCCAAGAAACCTATGCCCTGATAATAGTCATCAACCACATTTAAATTCATTGGTAACATTTGTTGCTCAAATATCATCCAAAATATACTAAAGTCCTTCACTCGATTTTCCTCTACCCTTCTCTAACTCGTAACCTCCGAAATATGAATAATCTGTTTATTAAAATTCTACACACTATTTTAGTGTGCGATCCTCTCGAAATTTTATAACTCGTGCAAATTTTATAAATCGTATATATTTATATAATGAAGTAAATAAATTTAACTTTATTTATTTTTTATTAGTACATATCCTCTTTTCTTTCAAATCAAATTCCTTTATGGGTGGTTTAACTTGTGACGACCCGGAAATTTCCGACCAAATTTAAACTTAATCTTTATATATTTCCGACACGATAAGCAAAGTCTATAATGTTGAGTCTCGAAAATTTTGGAACTATGTTTATGTATTCAATTATTATTCGACCATTACTGATGATTCACGAATAATTATTTTTAAATAAATATATACAGGTGTATACATATATAAAGATAAATACATAATAATTGAAAATAATAAAATTTAATCATTTGAATTAAGAATTATTATTATTAAGTATTGTCATTAAGAATTATTATTATTATTATTATTATTATTATTATTATTATTATTATTATTATTATCATATAGTAATTAATAACATAAAATGTTAATATCTAATATAAAAAATGTAATTATAAGTTAAACCATAATTGTTATAGTAATAATATTATTACTTTCAATATTAACATCTATATTAGTATTATTAATATTATTATAAAATGGATATAAATATTAATTGTTATATGATTATTACTAATATTATTGTAATTAGTAATATTATTAGTAACATTAAGATATTAAATGTAATTACTAGTTAATTATAGTTGTTATATTATTATTACATTCATTACCATTAATAATATTAGTATTATTTCAATATTATTATTAACATTATTATTCATCATATTATTATTATTAGTAATATAATTTTGATTATTAATATTATTATTATTATATCTATTATTATTATTAGTATTTTTATTATTATCTTAATAGTGTTATAATTATAAATTAATTATTAATATTAATTAAAAATAATATATAATGATTTAAGAGTACTGAATCTGGTATCCATCCCCTTCTCTTTTATTTTTTTTATTCATTCTTTTCTCTATTCTTCAATCCCTCGTGATTTTCGGTCGGGTAATCAACACTTCAAAATAATAACCAATCAATTCTTGTTACTTCAGCAATCAATCAATGGCACGATGTATATTCAACTACTGCAACTTGAAAAATCAAAAAAAAAATTCACAGAAATAAAAGCCATTCTCTCTGTTCTTCAACTCAAAACATCATATTTCGATTTCAAACCAAATTTAAAAATGTAAAAATGCAGATAGGTTGGGAATCCTCTAGGGAATATTTCTGCAAAGTTTCATCCGTCAATTTCTAATATCGAGTAAGAATTCGAGGTCAAACTTATTTTTGTAAAAAGTCAACTTTTGCTCTTCGATTGAATTCAAGCTATTTGTTATGTTTCAAGTTCAATTGATGATTCCAATAGTTTCTAGATACGATTACCAAACTATTTTATGTTATGATCATAGCGTAATACGCGATCGATATCGAATTTTTTTTTTAAGCTAAGCAGCGACAGCAGCTCGTCATTTTTTATTTATATTTTTTTATTATTTAATCACGAATAAACTACTCTGTATTGGATACTATATCCTAAAAATCGATTTTTTGTAACTAATATTAAGTTTAAGAGTACATGGATTCAATTTGGATATTAAAAGGAAGAAGATGAAGTAGAAACTGAAAGAGTTGTATACATACATACATACATATATATATATATATATATATATATATATATATATATATATATATATACATACATTAGGGGGATTAATTTCAGAAAATGCACAAATGGAGCCATGGTTAAGGAGTGTTGTGGGTGAGCGAGAGGTCTCGGGTTCGATCCCCGTCTTAGGCAAATTCTTTTTAGAGGAAGCTTTTAAGGGTATACACAATTATCTTATTTTTATTTTTATTATTAGTATTATTAATTATTATGATTATTACTATTATTGTTATGAATATAATTATTATTGTTATTAACTATTCTTGTTGTTGTTAGTATTATTATTAATAAATATTAGTGTTATTATTATTATTATTATTATTATTATTATTATTATTATTATTATCAAGTATTATGAATATCAATTATTATTAAAAATATCAATTAGAAGTATAAACATTATTATTATTATTTATCACTTATTATTATTTTTATGATTTTGTAAGTATTATTATTATTATTATTATTATTATTATTATTATTATTAAAGAAATAATTATTATTACCACTAATATGATTAATAATATTATCATTATTATTAGTATTAGTAAAATCATTATTATTATTAGTATTATTATTATTATCATTAACATTAAAATGATTAAAATGATTAGTAAGATTATTGTTATTATTATTACTAACTTTAGTATTAGTATTAACATCATTATTATCATTAATATTAGTATTATTATCATACTTATAATTATAATTATTATTATCATTATTATTATTATGATTAACATAAGTATCATTATCGATAATATCATTACTATTATTAATATGATTATCATTAATAGTATTGTATTCCTTAAAAATTATTAACATTATTATCACTTTTACAAAAATTATCATTTTTATTATTATTATAGAATTATTATTAGTATTATCATTTCTATTAAAAGTATCATTATAACTACAATTATCAAAGTTATCATTTTTATTAAAACTATAATTTTTATTAAAATTTAACATTATTTGTAAAGTTATTATCTTCATTAAAATTATCATTTTTAAAATTAACATTAATATTATCATTATTATTACTATTATCACTATCATTATTATTATCATTCTTATTAGTATTATTACAAATAGATATTTTTTTATATATAAAAATACACTACAACTATATTAATATTACATATTACTATATTCTATCAATAAAATATTATTAATTAAATTATATATTTTTATCATAAAGACCTTAATGTAAAGTTCCTATTTTTATAAATAAATTATTAAACTACCTTAAAAAGAAATTATTTTATTAATATTAATAAATGAATTAATGAAGTATAAAACAATTATATCACTAATAATAATATATAAATTTGTTCGATTTCAATTATATGTTTTAATATATATACAAATGATATAGGTTCGTGAATCCGAGGCCAACCCTACACTTGTTCAATGTCGTCATATGTATTTTTACTACAAAATACAATATCGTGAGTTTCATTTGCTCTCTTTTTAAATGTTTTTGCAATATATATTTTTGCTACTGAGAATACATGCGCTGCTTTTATAAATGCTTTACGAAATAGACACAAGTAATCGAAATTACATTCTATGGTTGGATTATCAAACCGATTATGCCCCTTTTTAGCTTGGTAGCCTAAGAATTGGTGTTTATGATAATTGCCACCAATTGACGCGAATCCTAAAGATAGATCTATGGGCACTAACAAGCCCCAGTCAGAGAATTTGAACTGCTTTAGTACTTCGATTTATCATGTCCGATGTGAGTCCTGGAATGATGGGGATATTCTATATGCATCCTGTTAAGGTCGGTTACCAGGTGTTCACTATATGAATGAATTTTAATTCGCGAGTTACGCATGTCAATATATGAATTCTTGTGGTCTATTAAAATGATGAAAATGAATGATTATGATAAACTAATGAACTCACCAACCTTTTGGTTGACACTTTAAAGCATGTTTATTCTCAGGTATTAAGGAAATCTTCCGCTGTGCATTTGCTCATTTCAGAGATATTACTTGGAGTCATTCATGACATATTTCAAAAGACGTTGCATTCGAGTCGTCGAGTTCATCAAGATTATTATTAAGTCAATTATAGTTGGATATATTATGAAATGGTATGCATGCTGTCAACTTTCGATAAAATGAAAGTTTGTCTTCTAAAAATGAATGCAATATTTGAAAAATGTATCATATAGAGGTCAAATACCTCACGATGTAATCAACTTTTGTGAATCATTTATAATGTATATGAACGGGGCATTTCAGTTGGTATCAGAACGGTGGTCTTAGCGAACCAGGTCTTGCATTAGTGTGTCTAACTGATAGTTGTTAAGATGCATTAGTGAGTCTGGACTTCGACCGTGTCTGCATGTCAAAAGTTTTGCTTATCATTTCATGTCGAAAATTACCTGCTTATCATTCTTAGTCTAGACACGTCTTACTGCATTTAGTGCATTGATAGTGTATAGACAAAATTCATATCTCGGCGTATCTATTACTATAGACTTTACCTGGCAGCTTTCGTAGATTCATCCGTAACTTATGGGATTTTAGTATTATATTGCATATGTAAATTATGTATTGCATGATACTAATCTACGTCCTATAATCTATTTCTTATCAAAAATCCTTTATTTAATCGTACGATATGGATCCCTCAACCAGTTCGAATTCCTCGAATTCTGACAGCTATTCCGATATGGATTTTCACTCGAGTTCCAAAAGCAGTGTTACCGGAATGAATCAACCAATCAGCCATCCCCAATTCATCCGATGGGTTCGTAGTCGACTTAATCAATGGAGACGCAAAGAAGGCGATCTCTTCCATCAACTGAATTCACCTCTTGGTGAAGAACCTGAAGCACTTACCGACGAACCTGTCTGAAACACCATATTCACCCTCATTGCCAGGATATCTCACAACGATTATATGATATCCCAAATTCTGAAACTTATTCATCCGCTCGTTCTGACTGACAATCATTCCGGAATAATAGAAGAAGTTAACGAGCTTCGCGTTCGAGTAACCAATTTGGAGAATATGGTGCAAAATTTACCAGCTTCAACCACATCACCGGCACCAACAGTACCATCAGTAACAGCACCAGTAGCCTCAACATCACAATCTATACCTCGAGCATAATTTTCGTTATACATATCACTCTACGTCGATTATCATCGTTCTACGTATCGTTCTACATCAATTACCTTCATTGTTCATGGCAATTATGTAATCTCTAATGTTTTAGAAATTATGTATTCTAGATCTAACAATAAATCAAATGAGATTAATATCATATTGACTCATTAAATCCATGATTACATCGGAAGAAAATATATATATCTATGTATATTTTCATAAAGATTATAATTAAAAATTCTTTTGTACAAACTGTTAGTGGTGAAAATATTTTAACAGGTAGGTAATACCCGAGGAATATTTAGATTTCACATTAATAAGTTACACGGTATATTCTTCGAATCTGATTCAACGGTCATTTGCTATCCTACTTACATCCACAGATATACGAATCCGTTCACCACAGAATAACCATTTTCATTCAATTTCATGTTTGAATTTTGACTTATCAGAATCCAACAAGTGGCATAATGAAGAAAACATTTGACAAAATAAAATTTGTTAGAAACAAACAAATTAATTATGAGAAATTTTGTTAAGAATCCATGCTAACAAAATCCTAGCTAACTGTTCCTAGCTAACTGTTAATTCCGTATTACATTTTATTTATCGCAATTTATTTATCACAATTTTAATTCTCGCAATTTCATTTATCATCATTTAATTTATGTTATTTATTTTACGAACTTTAAATATCGTCGTATAAATCGGGACACATATACAATGTTTTGACATATCATATTGACGTCATCTATATATATTATTTGGAATAACCATAGACACTCTATATGCTGTAATGATCGAGTTCGCTATACAGGGTTGAGGTTGATTCTTAAATAATATATATACTTTGAGTTGTGATCGAGTCTGATACATGTATACAATGGGTCACGATACGTATTAATTAATTCGAATATTATACATTAAGCTATATATGAATTGTTGAACTACTAATTGTGGACTACTAACTGTGGGCTACGAATATTGGATAATTAAATTGAATTAAAATATTGATTATAACATATGAAACTAAATATTTCTTCAAGTTTGCCACTTGATTTCATCTTAAACCTCATTTGTATCTTGACAATTACAATCTGCGTTCAAACCTTTCATGAATCTTGAAAACACCTCAATCGAAAGGATGAACCAACCGCACTTCATCTATGGAAGAAAAGATTGATGCATATAGTTACGCACCTGAAAACACTCGAAAACTGAGTAAACGTTTAACACGTATCTGTGCTAGCTCCTTTGGCGTTGTTATTACCTAAAATAACTTTGCAATCTCTTTTCAAATTAGCCAATTTTGTCACAGCTTCAGCAAATCAACATCGACTTTTCATTCGAATAAACCTTATTATAAAGATTACCCCTTCATCATCGTTACCAGAGAACCGTTTATATTCCTCCACATTAGCAATATACTTACCAGCAACTTCATTACTCATTGGCTTAAGTCTCTCCGAAGAACCATTATATTTGTTCGTTAAAACCTATTCATATACTCATTCACATCTTATAACTATAATTACCACATCAATTACCGGGAATTATCAATCAGTATTTTGAAATCTCGCAGCAAGTCTACATCAACAGTTATATGAATACATATAACCTTTATCTCTTAGAATTATGACCTTCCATTCTGAAATTCTGAAAAGTATCCAGTCTACAAATCAATACTCCAAATTTTGAAAAGTTGAATGAAGCAACAAAAACTGTAAATGACCTTAACAGTCGAAAGTTCGATGATAAAGAATAAAGTGTTGGAAAAGCTCATAAAAAGAGTAGGTTTGGAACCGGAAAACGGATTGAGCAAACTATGAAGGAGACTAAGGACAAATACAAGGACCAAACCCTGTATTTAAAGAATCCTAATGATTCTGTTTCTGAGGAACCTTTAGCGAATACCTTCCTCCTTAATCGCTCTAAATCATTGTGAATGAATTTCTTCATCACACTTTGAATCTAAAAATTCTAAGATATTATCGTATCTTTCATTGTAAATATCCTCAATATTTCTAAAGATATCTTCATAAATATTCTTGTCCGATATTAATTATCTCTTCGCTTTATCTGTGTTATATCATAAAAGAAACTGTTTTAGTTTCTAAAAATTTGAAAAATTCGAATTTAAAATATGAATGTTTTTGAAGTAGTGTTGGGAACTGAAACATGAGTTAGTATAATATAATGACACTTGATAAACGTGATTATATTACAGTAAGTCATGATGAGTTTTTAAATGGAACGTGATGATTCACAGATCATAACGTCATCATGTGCTATGTTACACGACTCTTACATTCTATCTAATGTATAAACATACCAAGAACATAATTTCTTGATAGTTCTATCTTTTCTCTTGAATTCTGGTAATTTAACCAATCAAGATCGTGCTATTACAATTTCTCTCGTATAACGTTAGTCATGCTCATTCGAAACATCATACCTACGAATTCTGGACCATTACCTGTTGAATTTAGAGTCGAGAAGAGAATAAAAAGGCAAAGAGCTCCAAAATATAAAGGAGAATATAAAGCCGATAACAACATATAAATTACAAACCGTGTAAATCAATGTTTATCGCAACATAAAGACACGGGAGAATTAAAAACACTATAACCCCAAGGCCGAAGTAGAAGAAAACAGATTCCTCCGGTGGAAGTTGAAAAAGGAGGATGATTGTTACGATAGTAAGGATAAGGACAAGAATCAGAACTGGATTAAGCATTTTTACAATCTTTTGAATTTGGGAATTCAGTATAGGAGTGGTAAAAGTAATGGAACGGAAGAAGTTAATTTATAGTGAAATATCCGATAAAGAAATCAAGGCAGATTTTGCATTTAATTAGAGAGATCCTAATTTCCTTAATTACCGAAGAATCAAATCTTATAAATTTCCAAGATTTTCTTTTAAATCCCTTGAATTCCGAAATTCAACCCTGACTACGTCAAAAGCTAAGGTGAATCTCTATTCAAATATTTTGCGATAGCTTCTCTTATACGCTCCGAGTAATTTAATTATTCTATTCAAATACTTAGCGGTGATAAAACTCTATTTATCAACTCATATTCATCATGAAAATATTTTTATTATTAGCCATGACGACCACATTCAAATTTCGGGACGAAATTTCTTTAACGGGTAGGTACTGTGACGACCCAAAAATTTCCGACCGAATTTAAACTTAATCTTTATATGTTTCCGACACAATAAGAAAAGTCTATAATGTTGAGTCTCGAAAATTTTGGAACTATGTTTATGTATTCAATTATTATTCGACCATTACCGATGATTCACTAACAATTATTTTTAAATAAATATGTACATGTGTATACATATATAAAGATAAATACATAATAATTGAAAAATAATAAAATTTAATCATTTGAATTAAGAATTATTATTATTAAGTATTGTCATTAAGAATTATTATTATTATTATTATTATTATTATTATATATATCATATAGTAATTAATAACATGAAATGTTAATATCTAATATAATAAATGTAATTATAAGTTAAACCATAATTGTTATAGTAGTAATATTATTACTTTCAATATTAACATCTATATTAGTATTATTAATATTATTATAAAATGGATATAAATATAAATTGTTATATGATTATTACTAATATTATTGTAATTAGTTATATTATTAGTAACATTAAGATATTGAATGTAATTACAAGTTAATTATAGTTGTTATATTATTATTACATTAATTACCATTAATAATATTAGTATTATTTCGATATTATTATTAACATTATTATTAATCCTATTATTATTATTATTATTATTATTATTATTATTATTATTATTATTATTATTATTATTATTATTATTATTATTATTATTATTATTATTAGTAATATTATTTTGATTATTAATATTATTATTATTATATCTATTATTATTATTAGTATTTTTATTATTATATTAATAGTGTTATAATTATAAATTAATTATTAATATTAATTAAAAATAATATATAATGATATAAGAGTACTGAATCTGGTATCCATCCCCTTCACTTTTATTTTTTTTATTCATTCTTTTCTCTATTCTTCAATCCCTCGTGATTTTCGGTCGAGTAATCAACACTTCAAAACAATAACCAATCAATTCTTGTTACTTCAGCAATCAATCAATGGCACGATGTATATTCAACTACTGCAACTTGAAAAATCAAAAAAAAAAAAATTCACAGAAATAAAACCCATTCTCTCTGTTCTTCAACCCAAAACATCATAATTCAATTTCAAACCAAATTTAAAAATGTAAAAATTCAGATAGGTTGGGAATCCTCTAGGGAATGTTTCTGCAAAGTTTCATCCCTCAATTTCTAATATCGAGTAAGAAATTCAAGGTCAAACTTATTTTTGTAAAAAGTCAACTTTTGCTCTTCGATCGAATTCAAGCTATTTGTTATGTTTCAAGTTCAATTGATGATTTCAATAGTTTCTAGATATGATTATCAAACTATTTTATGTTATGATCATAGCGTAATACGCGCTCTATATCAAAAATCTTTTTTTTTAAGCTAAGCAGCGACAGCAGCTCGTCATTTTTTATTTATATTTTTTTATTATTTAATCACGAATAAACTACTCTGTATTGGATACTATATCCTAAAAATCAATTTTTTGTAACTAATATTAAGTTTAAGAGTATATGGATTCGATTTGGATATTAAAAGGAAAAAGATGAAGTAGAAACTGAAAGAGTTATATATATATATATATATATATATATATATATATATATATATATATATATACACATTAAGGGGATTAATTTCAGAAAAAGCACAAATGGAGCCATGGTTAAGGAGTGTTGTGGGTGAGCGAGAGGTCTCGGGTTCGATCCCCGTCTTGGGCAAATTCTTTTTAGAGGAAGCTTTTAAGGGTATACACAATTATCTTATTTTTATTATTAGTATTATTAATTATTATGATTATTACTATTATTGTTATGAATATAATTATTATTGTTATTAATTATTATTTTTATAGTTAGTATTATTATTAATAAATATTAGTGTTATTATTAGTATTATTATTATTATCAAGTATTATGAATATCAATTATTATTAAAAATATCAATTAGAAGTATAAACATTATTATTATTATTATTATTATTTATCACTTATTATTATTTTTATAATTTTGTAAGTATTATTATTATTATTATTATTATTATTATTAAAGATATAATTATTATTACCACTAATATGATTAATAATATTATCATTATTGTTAGTATTAGTAAAATCATTATTATTATTATTAGTATAATTATTATTATCATTAATATTAAAATGATTAAAATGATTAGTAGGATTATTGTTATTATTTTTACTAACTTTAGTATTAGTATTAACATTATTATTATCATTGATATTAGTATTATTATCATAATTATAATTATAATTATTATTCTCATTATTATTATTATGATTAACATAAGTATCATTATCGATAATATCATTACTATTATTAATATGATTATCATTAATAGTATTTTATTCCTTAAAAATTATTATCATTATTATCACTTTTACAAAAATTATCATTTTTATTATTATTATAGAATTATTATTAGTATTATCTTTTCTATTAAAAGTATCATTATAACTACAATTATCAAAGTTATCATTTTTATTAAAACTATAATTTTTATTAAAATTTAACATTATTAGTAAAGTTATTATCTTTATTAAAATTATCATTTTTAAAATTAACATTAATATTATCATTATTATTACTATTATTACTATCATTATTATTATCATTCTTATTAGTATTATTACAAATAGATATTTTTTTATATATAAAAATACACTACAACTATATTAATATTACATATTACTATATTCTATCAATAAAATATTATTAATTAAATTATATATTTTTATCATAAAGATCTTAATGTAAAGTTCCTATTTTTATAAATAAATTATTAAACTACCTTAAAAAGAAATTATTTTATTAATATTAATAAATGAATTAATGAAGTATAAAACAATTATATCACTAATAATAATATCTAAATTTGTTCGATTTCAATTATATGTGTTAATATATATACAAATGATATAGGTTCGTGAATCCGAGGCCAACCCTACACTTGTTCAATGTCGTCATATGTATTTTTACTACAAAATACAATATCGTGAGTTTCATTTGCTCCCTTTTTAAATGTTTTTGCAATATATATTTTTGGGACTGAGAATACATGCACTGATTTTATAAATGCTTTACAAAATAGACACAAGTAATCGAAACTACATTCTATGGTTGGATTATCAAACCGAATATACCCCTTTTTAGCTTGGTAGCCTAAGAATTGGTGTTTATGATAATTGCCACCAATTGACGCGAATCCTAAAGATAGATCTATGGGCACTAACAAGCCCCAGTCAGAGAATTTGAACTGCTTTTGTACTTCGATTTATCATGTCCGATGTGAGTCCCGAAATGATGGGGATATTTTATATGCATTATGTTAAGGTCGGTCACCGGGTGTTCACCATATGAATGAATTTTAATTCGCGAGTTACGCGTGTCAATATATGAAATCTTGTGGTCTATTAAAATGATGAAAATGAATGATTATGATAAACTAATGAACTCACCAACCTTTTGGTTGACACTTTAAAGCATGTTTATTCTCAGGTATTAAGGAAATCTTTCGCTGTGCATTTGCTCATTTTAGAGATATTACTTGGAGTCATTCATGACATATTTCAAAAGACGTTGCGTTCGATTCGTCGAGTTCCTCAAGATTATTATTAAGTCAATTATAGTTGGATATATTATGAAATGGTATGCATGCTGTCAACTTTCGATGAAATGAAAGTTTGTCTTCTAAAAACGAATACAATGTTTGTAAAATGTATCATATAGAGGTCAAATACCTCGCGATATAATCAACTATTGTGAATCATTTATAATGTATATGAATGGGGCATTTCATAACTAGCTCAAATTTTTCTACTTAAAATGGTATACGTTTTACTAAGAACTTCGTTCCATTATTATTGTAACATTAAACGACTTAAACTTTTTCAAAATCCCTTCGACGCATTTTCTAATTTTTTTTTAGTATTACTCTACACTATGATTAAATCACAATTCTTCTCATCCTCCGTGCGAGAACACAACATACCTTTTTGCGTTCCTCAACTATTCCTTTTAGGAGCGATCGTGGCATAACTGCGGGCTATAAAATCAATGTCTAAAGTACGCTCAGTGGTCACCATAGTTATAGGAAATACACTGAGTGGGTTTCTACCCTAACTGTCATTACAGTGGGTATCACAGATAGAGATTTCACTAAGCTTGTTGAGAAGTTTCTACTTACGATATTTCACGGCTAAACCGCAACACACTCGCAAACATCAATTCTATATTTTGTGGCACGAGAAATCATCTTTTGAAGATTTTCTCACCTGGTTTAAACTATTCTTTATAGCTAATGATTCAAATTTCTTCTCATCTGCACTTAAACTCATAAGTGAATCATAGATCGACTCGCCGTATGTGCGAGAACGTCTTTCTCGTTAAGAGATCACACCTTTCGTGTGGTTTTTTATCAGAAATATAATGTAAATTATTTTAAAAATCTATGATCCTCGCTATCCTCTCTAAAGGAGTTACCTTAAACGTTTACAACATTTATGTGTTTACTCTAAACATTTCTTCATTCGTGGATTGCAGCTAGATGTTATCCTAGTCTGGTTTCGACCTCTTATTCGGCATGTAACTAAAAACATGATCATAAAGTTACATTCTACAATGTGCTTTAAAAAACTCTTTCCAAAGATAAGTTCGCATGTATTATACTGAACTATATCTTTCATTAATCACTCATACCTTCATAGGGGGCATTTTAATAATTATGGCTTGCTTTGCATATAAGCCTGACTAGTGACTCCTCAGCTGACATCTCATTTCGTCTATTCACATTAGACATTTCTTGAAAACCAGAGTCATCATGTCTATGATTAGCTTTTAACAGTTAATACTATCCGTAACAAACACACACCATAAATCAAATTTCATGACTGTGATTTTCACAAACTCCTCTATGTTTGTCTACCCTAGTGTTGTGGCATAAAACGCTCAAGGTTTTAAATGAGCTCAATACTATTCATAACAAATTTCATGTATCCAATTTACTGAAATGACTTGTAAAACATCATCAGTCCTTTTTGAAAAAAACCTAATCAATGACACTCGTGTTATTCCCTTGAATGACCTACGCATTAATAATAAAATGCACTTCGTAGAAGAACCTGTAGAATTTATGGATCGTAAGAGTTAAACGCTTGAAACAGAACAATATTCTATCTGTTGGAATTCACGCAAGGCCCCGAGTATAACTAGGAAGGTGAAGACCAAATAAAACGAAAATATCCTCACCTGTTTACAAAAAACGCCGACTGATGGCAACAACTAAATTTCGGGACAAAATTTCCATTAACAGAGGGATACTATAACAACCCTCACTTTTCGACTTCGGATTTTACTAAAATATCCCTAGGGTTGTTATATATATTTATATACGATATTATGAACGTTGATCGAATAGTAATTTTTAGTCAACAACGTTTGCTTAAATATATAAAATGATTTAAAAATTATAATTTTAGTTATTATTATGATTATTATTAGTATTTTTATATAAGTATTAGTTATCATTAGCATTAATTATTATTAAACTTATTATTTTTACTAAAGATATCATTATTGTTATTATTAATATTATCATTTTTATTATTATCATTTATTATTATTAGTATCTTTATCTGTAACGACCCTGAATTTTCCAACTATATGTTAATATTTATTATTAATACTTGCGTTGTACTAAATGTATTCTTATACATTTTACTTGTTACCGTATTTGACTTTCCATGTCCCGAATCGTCTTTTCGACACGTGCTTTTCATGAATAATATTTCAAATATTATTTACGTTCATAATTAATAGTTATTTATTATTTCTAATTAACTAATGTAAGTTGTTAATTACTTGGGCTTGTTACTAATTGGTTACATACTTATACATGGGCATTTATTATTGGACTTGGACTATCAAGGCCCACCCTACATTACTTAATGAACCAGTTAGTGAGCCCATCATTATGCTTGTGATTTATTAAGGATAAACAAGGATTAATTAGTTTAGTGAGGAGACAAAGATGTTGCAAGCATGCATGACCACCTTTCCCATGTATTTGGCTTTATACTCTTCCTAGCATATACCATCCTCCCACACTTGAAAGGTGAAAGTTGACTACCCCTTTGAGCCTCCAAAACCGTTGGGCTAATTGGGTGAGGAGGGAGTTCATTTTTTTTTTTGTTACTTATATACTAGTATTACTTCATTTCACACACTCCATTCTTACACTACTTTCTTTTCTCCAAACTTTCTCTCTAAATTGTAAGTAATATATCTTTTTCTTTCTTCTTTTTTTTCCTTTGAAAACTGCCACTAAGCATCATCATTCTTCTTGTTTGTTGTTTGTTGTTAAAGATCAAGCTTCCTAGTTTGTATCTTCATGAATCTTGCTTCTTTCATCCTTTGTTTGATGAGAAGTCAAGAACAAGGATCTAAGCTTGTTAGCTTATGGTTCTACACTTGAAATATTATAAAGATCTAAAGTTCATAAGCTTTTAGATCTTACTTGTGTTCATGTTTTGTAAACTTAAGGTTTATTTTCTTAAGATCCAAGTTTTGGCTTGAATCTTCTTAAGTATGAAACAAATATGAACTTGTTACTTGTAACTTTAGTTGATTACTTTATTTTTTTGTTTTAAATTCATGATTGTATAATATTGGTCAAGTATTACTAGTTAAACTTGATCTCATTTTTCTTGAAACTAAAGTTTAAACTTTGTAAGTTCAAGAACATGGAAGTTTAACTTTCTAGTTATAACTTCATACACTTATGTTGGATCTAAGTTTCTATAGCTTATGGTCTTCCAATTTTGTTTTAAACAAAAGCTTATAAGCTTATATATACATTCTACAAGATTAAAATCTAAATTTCATAACTTATGGTTTTATTAAAGTAAAGATCCAGGTTCCATAACTTAGGGTTTAACTTAAGAACACTAGATCTAGACTTTCTAGTCTAGGATCTTCAATATCTAACTAAGATCTAAGTTCTACAACTTAAGATCTTGTTTATTTAGTTTACATTCAAGTTTATAGCTTAATATTACTATTAGAACTCTTGTATGTGTCGGATCTAAGATCTTGATGTAACTTTGGTTCATCAAACTTCTTACAACCCTTAAATGAGTTGTTCTATTTATCTTAGACATACACTAGTGTCATGATGGTCAAAACTTGGTAAAGATGATGCAAACACATCAACGAGTTGTACACTTGAAGCTATAAGCATTAAGGATGAGAACCGTGATGAGCATCAAGCACCAAGAATCCACCGGATCACTTTGTTTACTGTTTTCTGGATCTGATCAAGCAACTAGGCTACTGGAAAAGTAGATTTCCAGATTTTTCGGTTCAAGTAGATGACTTTTCGTTTAAGACTCGTCTTAATCTGACTTACGGTTTAGGATTTATAGCCTTCCGAAAGTCACTACGCCCTTTTAACGTTGTGCTGAAATTTCTAACCTACTCGCACTTAAACTGTTGCCACGGTCAAATGAAGACGAGTTTGGTTCTGAAAATTGGTCAGTGGTTAAAGGACTCACATACGGAGCCATAGCCACTGACTACACGTCTTTTTGATTTATATAGAGGTCGTAGCAGCTGAACGAAGTCAGCCTTTGTTTCGATCTCTATTCTTGATTGAAAACTTACTTTACTTTTTACTTATGTTGTTGAATGATGATGATACTTCAGACATAATTTACATACTTTTAAACCTTTGGGAACGATTTACTGACTTAGTAACTTTTGACTTAGGTTGAGGACCTTTAGGACCAACTACTTGCTTACTTATCTCGTACCGACTTTACTACTTTTCACTGTCAGTTATAGCATCCCTTTTGACTTTAACTATTTTGGGAACTGAGAATACATGCGCTTTTTACGTTTTACATACGAGGCACGAGTACTTAAACTTTATATATTTGTGGGTTATACAACGGCATAAACTTTCCCCTTAGCTCGGTAAGTTTAGTCATTGGTTTTTGAACCGGTGAAAGCGAATCTTAGATATGGATCCATAGGGTTTGACATCCCCACTCGGGCTAGTCGCTCTAGCATTTAAAGGGTGTTTAATACTTCGTAAACTTACGCACTCGCCAAGTGTACTTTTAGGGGGTGATATTACGTTAAATTAGTTACCAAGTGCCCATGGTTGAACATATACTTTTCATACTGTTTTGAAATATGAAATCTCGTGGCATACCTTACATTACTGTTATACTTAAACTATAGCTCACCAACATTCGTGTTGACATTTTTAAGCATGTTTTCTCAGGTGCTTAGAGGTTTGATGCTTCCGCTGTAGTAGTCTTGCTGTGTAGACTCCCGCTGCTTTTGTTAGAGATGTCTCTGCATGAAACGTTTACCTTGCATTAACAAACTATGTTACTTTTGAACAATGATTTGTAATGACCTTCAGGTCTCGTACTTATGTTAATTGCTTCTATTCGTAGAAGCCTACTATCAGTTGTAAAACTTTTGATGTTGGTTGATAATGCTAAAAATGAACATATATTTCATAGCATTATCCTTCAAGAAAGACAAAATTTTAGTTGCAATTGTTCTATTTACAAGTGATATTCGTTTAAATAATAAAAGGTGAAGACAAAAGAAAGATTCGACGATTTGAAGACGCAAACGACCAAAATGCTAAAAAGTACAAAGTACAATCCAAGAGGTTCAATTTATTGATGAGAAACGTCTCAAAATTACAAGAGTACAAGCCGCAAAACGCAAAGTACAAGATATTAAATCGTACGCAAGGACGTTCAAAAATCCGGAACTGGGACATGAACCAACTATCAACGCGCGACGCAACGGACCTAAAATTACAAGTCAATGATGCACAAGAATATAATATAATATATATATAATTATATAAAATTATATATATTATATTATATATTAAATAAATACGAGCAGCCCACGTTTAAAATGCAATGTGACCAGGAGATAGCTGCCATGCGATCGCATGGCCTGGTAGCCTTAAACCATGCGATCGCATGGCTCACTGTTGCTGGCCAGGTTCTATAAAAAGGCAGTTTGCTCAACGTTTTATACACCATATATCCATCTATCATCATACTCTTTCAATATATTTATATTTTATAATTATAATTTTAATATTAAGTTAATAATAATAAGGTTATAGTGGCGAATGTTTTAAGTTTGTAAGTCGAAATTCTGTCCGTGTAACACTACCCGATTAATACTCATTGTAAGTTATGTTCACCTTTTTAAATTAATGTCTCGTAGCTAAGTTATTATTATGCTTATTTAAGCCAAAGTAATCGTGATGTTGGACTAAATATTAAAGATGGGGTTTGTGACGCCCCGTACTAAATCATCATGTACGGACCATCAACAACAGGATCATTACAAGGTTAAGTACTATATGCGTTATCAAAACAGAGTTCACATTCATAAATAAAAGTGACGTCATAACATACGTCAATTGTTTTACAAATCAAAAGTATGCTTCGCTAAGTAGAAGCATTAAATAAGTGTACGTGACCATAATGGTCGTTACATAACATAAGTTCATAAGTAAAAAGTTTGAATGCAACGTAAGTAGTCATGCGATAACAACTCTAGGCAGCGGGTTCTACAGCACGACTAGTAAGATAGCGGAAGCGACTTCAAGCACCTGAGAAAATACATGCTTAAAAAGGTCAACACAAAGGTTGGTGAGCTATAGTTTAAGTATAACAGTAACGTAAGTAGGCCACGAGATTTCAGTGCTACAACGAGCGTTTCAAAAGTATGTAAAAGTATATGCTTAACCGTGGGCACCCGGTAACTAACTTAACGTTTAATGTACCCCCTTAAAGTGCACTTGGCAAGTGCGTATAACCTCGAAGTATTAAACACTCGTTAAATGCTAGCGCTACTAGCCCGAGTGGGGATGTCAAACCCTATGGATCCATATCTAAGATTCGCGTTCACGGTTCAAAAACCAATGATTAAACGTTACCGAGCTAAAGGGAATGTTTCTGCCGTTATATAACCCACACATATATAAAGTTTAAGTACTCGTGCCTAGTATGTAAAACATAAAATCCGCATGTATTCTCAGTTCCCAAAATAAGTTAAAGTAAAAAGGGAATGCTATAACTCACAATGATTAGTAGTAATGGTAAGGTAGTAGTCGGAAAGTGGTGTGCAAGTAACGGTCCAAACGTCCTCAACCTAAGTCAAATAGCACTAAGTCAATAAGTCGTCTCAAAAGGTTTACAAGTACGTAATTAAGGTCATAAGGGTCATCATCAATCATCATTAAACAAAAGGCAACAAGTAAGACTCGTTTATGAAAGTCGTTTAAAACAAAGGCTGACTTCGGTCAGTCACCACGGCCTCTACCCTTACTGAATTAAGGTGAGACCAGTGGTCATGGCTCCGTCTATGAGTCCCTTAAGTGTGGTAAAATTTACAGAAGCAAACTCGTCTTGGTTTGACCGTGGCGACGGTCTAAGTGCGAGTAGGTCAGAAATTTCTGCACAACGTTAAAGGACATGGTAACGATCGGAGGGCCATAAATCCTAAACCGTAACTCGGATTAAGACGAGTCCTATATGAAAAGTTATCTACTCGAAAAGTTCTATCTAAAAATCAAGGTTAGAACAGCCCAGGTCTACTGGTCTGTTCCAGAAGCATCAGGTCAGTAGGTTTTGGACAGAACAGTGGGTTTTGGAGAGTTCCGGTTGTCTCGGTGCTTGATGTTCATCACGGTTCTCATCCTTGATGCGTATAGCTTCAAGTGTACAACTCGTTGATGTGTTAACATCATTTTGACCAAGGTTTGTCCATCATAACTCAAGTGCAAGTGTTGTAAGTGTTTGATGAACCAAGGTTACATGTAAGTTTATGAACAAGTTTATGAACACTAAGAAAGATCACAACCAAGTGTTGGATCCATGATACTTGCACCAAAGTGTAAGCTTCTTGTTGGTTTCATGTCCTTGTTCAAATGTGTAGTAAGCAACTAACAATAAGAAATAAAGAAAATGAATGATAAGCCTAAACCAACCATGAAGGTGGTATTCTAGTAACATACAACAAACAAGAACACAAGTAACAATTATAAAGATTATAAACTTTAAATCTTTTGAAACAAAATAAAGTAGAAAACTAACTAAATAAGAAAATGGTTCATAGTTGCTCATACTTTTAAAGATTCAACCCAAGTTGATCTTTAAGTGAAGTAACTTTAAAGTTACTTCAAGAACTACAAGTAATGAGTTTATACAACTATGAACTTTAATCTTTTGAAACAAAATATGTAGAACATAACTAGATAGATTATGTTCTTGATGTTCTTGTTATAACAAGATAAAGATGAAGAATCAAAACTAGAAAGTTTGATCTTGTAACTTAGTAAATAAAGACAAGTAAGTAAGTAAATAATAACTAGTAACTTACAAGTAATCAACCTTAAACAAGAACAAGTAACAATTTAACAACAAAGAATGATGATGAAGATGGATTGGAAATCAGTTTTGGTTGAAGAAAAAGAAGAGAAATAAAGTTCATACACTTACAAGAACTAGAGAAAGTTTGAGAGAAAAATGAAGCAAGTTTGTGTGTGTGAATTTGAGAGGGAAATGCAAGTAAATTGTGAATGAAAAATGGAAACCAAAGCACCCCATATGGGCACACTAGGCCACGGCCAGCAGGTGGTCAAGAGGGAGGGTTTGGTTTGTTGGATAATTGCATGTAAAGAGGCTTAAAGTTGGTTAAAAGGATAGGTTGCATGGGGATAGTGAGCCAACTATATTCCAAAAGCCTTTAACTAGCTAGTTCATGTTTAAACTAATACTTACATGTTGAAAGAGTTGGGCTAAATGTCCATTAGCATAAGTAGGGTGGGCTTACACAAGTCCATCATCACTTAAAAGGCCCAAGTTGCAAGTAGTTAGCAAGTAATCCAATAAAAGTCCAAGTTAAGCCCAAGTAACTAACTAATAGCTTTAGTTAATTAAAATGACCAATAAAATTAATCATGAATGTAAATAATATCTTAAAATATTATTCGTGTAAGTTTCGGGTGTCACAAAGACGTTTCGGGCACTTAAAGTTCAAGTACGGGCAATTAAAGCAACATGTAAATGTAATAACATACATTCGTTTAATCACACGTATTAATAATAATAATTATTAATAAATAATGTTGGAAAAACCAGGGTCGTTACATTACCCACCTGTTAAAGAAAATTTCGTCCCGAAATTTAAGCTGAAGTAGATGGAGGAGTCGGGAAAAGATGAGGATATTTTCGCATCATTTGATCCTCTCGTTCCCAAGTAAACTCAGGTCCTTGTTTGGCATTCCATCGTACTCGTACAATCGGAATCTTGTTGCGTTTCAAAGTTTTGATCTCACGATCCATAATCTCAACAGGTTCCTCCACAAAGTGGAGTTTGTCATCAATAGTAAGTTCTTCCAATGGTATGATGAGTTCGGGTGTAGCAAGACACTTCTTCAAGTTTGACACATGGAAGGTAGGATGAACTGAGCTCAATTGTGCTGGTAGATCCAAACGGTATGCAACTGGTCCAACACGTTCCAAGATCTCGAAAGGACCAATGTATCGTGGGTTCAACTTTCCACGTTTTCCAAAACGGATCACACCTTTCCAAGGTGCAACCTTCAACATTACACGATCACCAACATTAAATTCAAAGTCTTTCCGTTTAAGATCGGCATAGCTCTTTTGGCGATCACGGGCAGTCTTAAGTCTAGCTTGGATCTGAGAAATCTTCTCCGTGGTTTCGTGAACTACCTCGGGTCCGGTGATTTGCTTTTCGCCTACTTCGGCCCAACAAATAGGAGATCGGCACTTACGACCATACAATGCTTCAAAAGGTGCAGCATTAATGCTTGAGTGATAACTGTTGTTGTACGAGAATTCGGCGAGTGGCAAATGCCTTTCCCAGGCCTTTCCAAAATCAATGACACATGCACGCAGCATGTCCTCCAAGGTCTGAATCGTTCGTTCACTTTGCCCGTCAGTCTGAGGATGATAAGCAGTACTCATGTCAAGACGAGTTCCCATGGCTTCTTGCAAGGAACGCCAAAATCTGGAAGCAAAACGGGGATCGCGATCGGAGATGATTGATAAAGGTACACCATGACGAGATACAACCTCTTTGATGTACAGCTGAGAAAGTCTTTCCATTGTATCAGTTTCCTTCATCGCTAGGAAGTGTGCAGATTTGGTGAGGCGGTCAACAATAACCCAAATAGTATCGCATCCGCCCACCGTCTTCGGCAGCTTAGTAATGAAATCCATTGTGATCCTTTCCCACTTCCATTGTGGGATTTCCGGCTGTTGAAGTAACCCAGAAGGTCTCTGATGTTCGGCTTTAACCTTCGAGCAAGTCAAACACTTACCAACATAAGTCGCAACGTCCTTCTTAAGATTCGGCCACCAATACTGTTCTTTAAGGTTGTGGTACATCTTACCTGCACCAGGGTGAATCGAATATCTCGATTTGTGTGCTTCATCAAGTATCAGGCTTCGTAGATCTCCATAGTAAGGTACCCAAATTCTTCCGGCATAACATCGGAGTCCAGACTCTCTATCCTCGAATCGAGAGACAAGTATGTTCAAATGCTCGTGAGATATGTTCTCCTCCTTGAGAGCCTCAACTTGGGCTACTCTGATCTGGTTGTTGAGGTTCGAATGGATGGTGATGTTCAGAGCCCTAACACGGAGAGGTGCCGTCCTCTCCTTTCGGCTTAAAGCGTCAGCTACAACATTGGCCTTGCCAGGGTGATAACGGAGTTCACAATCGTAGTCGTTGAGCGTCTCAATCCATCGACGCTGTCTCATATTTAGTTGCTTCTGATCAAAGATGTGCTGGAGACTCTTGTGGTCGGTGAAGATAGTGCTCTTAGTTCCATACAGATAATGTCTCCACAATTTGAGTGCAAAGACAACGGCTCCAAGTTCAAGATCATGTGTAGTGTAGTTCCGCTCGTGAATCTTCAATTGGCGGGAGGCATAGGCAATAACCTTTGATCGTTGCATCAGTACACAACCAAAACCACTCTTCGATGCATCGCAATAAACAACAAAGTCGTCACTGCCTTCAGGAAGTGATAGGATAGGTGCGGAGGTTAACTTCTTCTTCAAAGTTTGGAATGCTGATTCGTGTGTGGGTTCCCAAATGAACTTCTTGCCCTTGTGAGTCAGTGCGGTCAAAGGACGCGCAATCAGAGAAAATCCTTCGATAAACCTTCGATAATAACCGGCGAGACCTAGAAATTGGCGAATATGCGTTGGAGTAGTGGGGGTCTCCCACTTGCTGATGGCTTCAATCTTGGCGGGATCAACTTTGATACCCTGGTCGCTCACAACATGACCCAAAAACTGTACTTCCTTCAACCAAAATTCGCACTTGGAGAATTTGGCGTAAAGTTGCTCTTGTCTTAAGAGTTCAAGCACTAGCCGAAGGTGTTGCTCATGTTCTTCTTCGCTCTTAGAGTAGATGAGGATATCATCTATGAAGACGATAACAAACTTATCCAAGTAAGGCTTGCAGACACGATTCATGAGATCCATGAACACGGCAGGTGCATTTGTCAAACCGAATGGCATCACGAGGAACTCATAATGACCATAACGGGTCCTGAATGCAGTTTTCATCACGTCACTTTCCTTCACCCTCAGCTGGTGATATCCGGATCGCAAATCGATCTTTGAATAAACGCTCGATCCTTGTAGTTGATCAAAAAGATCATCAATTCGTGGAAGAGGATATCGATTCTTGATAGTCAATTTGTTGAGTTCACGGTAGTCGATACACATACGGAAGGATCCGTCCTTCTTCTTTACAAACAACACAGGTGCGCCCCAAGGCGAGAAGCTTGGTTGGATAAACCCTCGATCTAATAGCTCTTGTAGTTGACTCTGTAATTCTTGCATCTCGGAAGGTGCGAGTCTATAAGGTGCGCGAGCTACAGGTGCAGCTCCTGGCACTAAGTCAATCTGAAACTCTACTGCTCTCTGCGGTGGTAATCCAGGCAATTCCTCTGGGAAGACATCAGAAAATTCGTTCACAATTCGAACGTCGTTCACGTTATTCACCTCAGTTTCTACCGTTTTCACATGTGCTAGGACAGCAAAGCGTCCCTTCTTCATAATCTTTTGTGCTTTTACGCAACTAATGAGGTTCAGTTGTGAGGTACATCTCTCGCCATAAATGGTTAGTGGCTCACCGTCTCCTTGGGGTATGCGAAGTGCTTTATCTCCACAGATAACATCGGCCTTTATCTTGCTCAACCAATCCATACCGACGATCACGTCAAAACTTCCCAGTTTGATAGGTATCAAATCAATTTCGAAATCTGCACCAGCTATGTTGATAATAGCTCCACGACTAATATGGTCAACCTTTTCAAGTTTTCCATTGGCGACCTCGACAAGCATACTTTCCTTCAAAGGAACTAACGACCAATCTAACTTATCACAAAAATGTCTACACACATAGCTCCTATCGGCACCAGTATCAAATAGGACAGAAGCTAAAAGATTGTTGATCTTGAATATACCTGTCACCAAGTCGGGGTTGTCGCGAGCGTCCCTTGCATTAACATTGAAGGCTCTAGCACGTGGTGGTCCGCCATCCTTACGCTTGTTAGGACACTCGTTTCTGAAATGGCCCGTCTTTCCACATTCATAACACTTCTTAGGCCCATTGTTGTTGTGGTTTGGCTTCACATTCAAAGTGGTAACCTTGCAATCCTTGTCAACATGTCCAGATCGTTGGCACTTCTCACAGATAACATTGCAATATCCAGTGTGGTGCTTGTAGCACCTATTGCATTGTGGTAAGGTTCCTTTGTAGTTCGGATTGGTGCGGTTGTTGTTGTTGGGGTTGGTGTTGTTGTTGTGCATGTTGTTGTTTTGCCTGAACCCTTCATGTCGTTTTTCCGGGTTTTGATCATAGTTCCTACCCCTGTTGTTGTTGTGGTTGTTGTCCCATTTCCTCTTTTCACCACTAACAGTTTCAAACTTAGCCTTCTCCGGCTCGTCCAGGATGATTTGATTCAAGAGAGTATGCGCCATGCGCATTGCTTCGGGAACGCTTGGCGGCTTGGATGAGGTAACATTACCCTTGATGGACTTAGGAAGTCCCGAGAAGTATTTCTCCAAACGCTTAAATTTGGGGGTGACCATGGTTGGACACATAAGAGCCAATTCCAAAAACCTACGGTTGTAGCTGTTAAGGTCGTTCCCTACGGTTTTCAATTGCATAAATTCGATTTCCATCTTTTGAATCTCGGTTCTCGGACAGTATTCCTCGATCATAGCACATTTAAATTCTTCCCAAGGCGTAGCATACGCCTCATCAATTCCTTTCGCTTGGGCCATGGTATTCCACCATGTGAGCGCGCCATCAGACAGCGTGCAAGATGCAAATTTCGTTTTGTTAGCCTCAGAACAATTGCTAACCCTGAATACTGATTCCAACTTTTCGAACCATCTGGTGAGACCGACGGGTCCCTCAGTGCCACTGAAGTAGTGTGGCTTGCAGTTTTGAAATTCCTTGTAAGTACACCCATCTCGGACGACAGGTGGATTGACAGGCGGTGGTGGTGGAACTTGGGGTTGTCGTTCAGCTAGTGCAGCAGCGACTCGCTCGTTAATCATTTCCTCAATTTGTGCCGCGGTGGGGATAGATCTCCCGTTGGCCATGATGTTCTATACAAACATTTTGACTCAAGTCAAAATCCATTATGCAAATAATAATAATATAGTATATAACAACCAACATGGAAACAGCACAACACATGTTGATTAAGTAATGCAAGCATATATAAGTACCACAAAACCATGATATGATAACGTAAATAGAACACTTGCGCACAAAGAAACAACACAAATTCCATTCATTAATGATAATAAGTTCATACATTACAATAAGTTCGTACATTACATAAGTGAAATATGAAATTACAAAAGAGATTACAATACAGAATCTAGTACAAAGTCCTACGGCGATGGTGGGTACAAGATGTCCAAAACATGAGTCATCTGCTCCTCGAGCTCAGTAACTCGAGTCTGGAGAATCTCAATCTCCCGCCTCATTTCCTCATTAGAGGAAGATGGTGGGGCAGGTGGTGCTGGCGGTGCAGGTGGAGCCGGTGGTGCTGAAGTGGATGGTCCGGCTCTGGGTGGAGACGGTAATATCAGTGGGTCGGCGGGGTACGGCACCAGCCGTTTACGAGCAGTGATCCTACGACGCCGACCATAAGCGTCAGTGACAGTACGACCAGGAATTATGCCAGCAAAGCGATACCGCTTCTTCGGCGGGGTAGAAGGTGCCTGAATCGGTCGGTCAGCGGGATCCTCCTCATCACTGGAGTCGTCAGATGAGGTGTCGTCTGAAGAAGCATCGGTGGAAGAACCGTCGTCTGAATCATGCGGTGGTGGCGCGGGTGGCTCAACGTATCCGAAAGCGGCCAACATCTGTCGGTGTCGGCCTGGCGTAATCACGGCTAAGCGGCCGTCGGCAGTGCGTCGGCAAGGTGTGCGCCAGTGATTACGGAAGGGACCTTCCCCGAACTCCGCGGGGATCTCCATGCCACCAATGCGAGCCAGTTGCCTCAGGGGTCTGGAAGAAGACGCCGGGATAGGCACACTAGAGCTAGCTCCAGAACTAGAGGCGCCGGGGTCGCCAGTGGGTGTCGGGGCCGGAATGTCGGCAGCAGCAGCAGCAGCAACAGGTGCAGCAGTGGGTGGAACAACGGGGCCTGAGCTGCTCGGGATGTCAGTAGGTGGAACGTCCGACATCTGAACAAGGAAAAATAAATTTTCCATGTCAGTATGTCATAAAGCAAGCAAATAATAGGCCAACAGTTTAAATCATGTATAACAATAAGTAGCATGGCAATATCAGTAATCGTACGAAACTAGCATGCATTCGAAAGCAAGTAATGGCATGCAGTAGTGAAATAACGTAGTAGCATACGGCATATAGCAGTAACAGTAAGCAGCAGCATGCAGTAAGTTCAGCGGAAACAAGTAAACTAACAAGTTGTAGATTAGCCCTATTAGTGAATCCTACTCGGGTCGGTCTTAGACTCACTAATGCATCCTAATTCCCTACAACCAATGCTCTGATACCAAATGTGACGCCCCGTACTAAATCATCATGTACGGACCATCAACAACAGGATCATTACAAGGTTAAGTACTATATGCGTTATCAAAACAGAGTTCACATTCATAAATAAAAGTGACGTCATAACATACGTCAATTGTTTTACAAATCAAAAGTATGCTTCGCTAAGTAGAAGCATTAAATAAGTGTACGTGACCATAATGGTCGTTACATAACATAAGTTCATAAGTAAAAAGTTTGAATGCAACGTAAGTAGTCATGCGATAACAACTCTAGGCAGCGGGTTCTACAGCACGACTAGTAAGATAGCGGAAGCGACTTCAAGCACCTGAGAAAATACATGCTTAAAAAGGTCAACACAAAGGTTGGTGAGCTATAGTTTAAGTATAACAGTAACGTAAGTAGGCCACGAGATTTCAGTGCTACAACGAGCGTTTCAAAAGTATGTAAAAGTATATGCTTAACCGTGGGCACCCGGTAACTAACTTAACGTTTAATGTACCCCCTTAAAGTGCACTTGGCAAGTGCGTATAACCTCGAAGTATTAAACACTCGTTAAATGCTAGCGCTACTAGCCCGAGTGGGGATGTCAAACCCTATGGATCCATATCTAAGATTCGCGTTCACGGTTCAAAAACCAATGATTAAACGTTACCGAGCTAAAGGGAATGTTTCTGCCGTTATATAACCCACACATATATAAAGTTTAAGTACTCGTGCCTAGTATGTAAAACATAAAATCCGCATGTATTCTCAGTTCCCAAAATAAGTTAAAGTAAAAAGGGAATGCTATAACTCACAATGATTAGTAGTAATGGTAAGGTAGTAGTCGGAAAGTGGTGTGCAAGTAACGGTCCAAACGTCCTCAACCTAAGTCAAATAGCACTAAGTCAATAAGTCGTCTCAAAAGGTTTACAAGTACGTAATTAAGGTCATAAGGGTCATCATCAATCATCATTAAACAAAAGGCAACAAGTAAGACTCGTTTATGAAAGTCGTTTAAAACAAAGGCTGACTTCGGTCAGTCACCACGGCCTCTACCCTTACTGAATTAAGGTGAGACCAGTGGTCATGGCTCCGTCTATGAGTCCCTTAAGTGTGGTAAAATTTACAGAAGCAAACTCGTCTTGGTTTGACCGTGGCGACGGTCTAAGTGCGAGTAGGTCAGAAATTTCTGCACAACGTTAAAGGACATGGTAACGATCGGAGGGCCATAAATCCTAAACCGTAACTCGGATTAAGACGAGTCCTATATGAAAAGTTATATACTCGAAAAGTTCTATCTAAAAATCAAGGTTAGAACAGCCCAGGTCTACTGGTCTGTTCCAGAAGCATCAGGTCAGTAGGTTTTGGACAGAACAGTGGGTTTTGGAGAGTTCCGGTTGTCTCGGTGCTTGATGTTCATCACGGTTCTCATCCTTGATGCGTATAGCTTCAAGTGTACAACTCGTTGATGTGTTAACATCATTTTGACCAAGGTTTGTCCATCATAACTCAAGTGCAAGTGTTGTAAGTGTTTGATGAACCAAGGTTACATGTAAGTTTATGAACAAGTTTATGAACACTAAGAAAGATCACAACCAAGTGTTGGATCCATGATACTTGCACCAAAGTGTAAGCTTCTTGTTGGTTTCATGTCCTTGTTCAAATGTGTAGTAAGCAACTAACAATAAGAAATAAAGAAAATGAATGATAAGCCTAAACCAACCATGAAGGTGGTATTCTAGTAACATACAACAAACAAGAACACAAGTAACAATTATAAAGATTATAAACTTTAAATCTTTTGAAACAAAATAAAGTAGAAAACTAACTAAATAAGAAAATGGTTCATAGTTGCTCATACTTTTAAAGATTCAACCCAAGTTGATCTTTAAGTGAAGTAACTTTAAAGTTACTTCAAGAACTACAAGTAATGAGTTTATACAACTATGAACTTTAATCTTTTGAAACAAAATATGTAGAACATAACTAGATAGATTATGTTCTTGATGTTCTTGTTATAACAAGATAAAGATGAAGAATCAAAACTAGAAAGTTTGATCTTGTAACTTAGTAAATAAAGACAAGTAAGTAAGTAAATAATAACTAGTAACTTACAAGTAATCAACCTTAAACAAGAACAAGTAACAATTTAACAACAAAGAATGATGATGAAGATGGATTGGAAATCGGTTTTGGTTGAAGAAAAAGAAGAGAAATAAAGTTCATACACTTACAAGAACTAGAGAAAGTTTGAGAGAAAAATGAAGCAAGTTTGTGTGTGTGAATTTGAGAGGGAAATGCAAGTAAATTGTGAATGAAAAATGGAAACCAAAGCACCCCATATGGGCACACTAGGCCACGGCCAGCAGGTGGTCAAGAGGGAGGGTTTGGTTTGTTGGATAATTGCATGTAAAGAGGCTTAAAGTTGGTTAAAAGGATAGGTTGCATGGGGATAGTGAGCCAACTATATTCCAAAAGCCTTTAACTAGCTAGTTCATGTTTAAACTAATACTTACATGTTGAAAGAGTTGGGCTAAATGTCCATTAGCATAAGTAGGGTGGGCTTACACAAGTCCATCATCACTTAAAAGGCCCAAGTTGCAAGTAGTTAGCAAGTAATCCAATAAAAGTCCAAGTTAAGCCCAAGTAACTAACTAATAGCTTTAGTTAATTAAAATGACCAATAAAATTAATCATGAATGTAAATAATATCTTAAAATATTATTCGTGTAAGTTTCGGGTGTCACAAAGATGTTTCGGGCACTTAAAGTTCAAGTACGGGCAATTAAAGCAACATGTAAATGTAATAACATACATTCGTTTAATCACACGTATTAATAATAATAATTATTAATAAATAATGTTGGAAAAACCAGGGTCGTTACAGGGTTATTGGGCTTTGTACCATAATTGGGGTTTGGACAAAAGATCGACACTTGTGGAAATTAGACTATGGGCTATTAATGGGCTTTATATTAACTAAACGATACCTCGTTAATTTAATATAAAGGTTACAATTTGATGTATCTATATATAACCACATACGCTTAATCGGGCACGGTGGGCGGGATATTTATAAATACGAATTATTGTTCATTTGACCGAACACGAGGATGGATTAATACTCACTGGACTCATTAAAATAGGGGTGGATTACATTCAAGGGTAATTGGTGTAATTGTTAACAAAGTATTAAAACCTTGGATTACACGCAGTCGATAACCTGGTGTATTCATTAAACAAAGTATTAAGACCTTGTTACAGTTCGAATCCCCAATTAGTTGGAATATTTGACTTCGGATATAAGGTTAATTTGACGAAGATCCTCGCATTTTATAATTATGACCGATGGACTATTATGGACAAAACCGTATGGACATATCAAATAATCTAGGACAAAGGACAATTAACCCATGGTAATAAATTAAAATCAACACGTCGCACATCATGATTACGGAAGTTTAAATAAGCATAATTCCTTTATTTTATATCTCATCGTACTTTTAATTATTGCAATTTTATTTATCGTCATTTTATTTATCGCACTTTTAATTATCGCAATTTTATTATCGTCATTTACTTTACGCTTTAAATTAAGGTATATTTATTTTTAATATTTTACATTAGGTTTTAATTGTGACTTAAGACATAAAATTGACAAACCGGTCATTAAACGGTAAAATCCCCTTTTATAATAATAATAATAATATTACTTATATATATATATATATATATATATATATATATATATATATATATATATATATATATATATATATACAAATATAGTTTAAAAATATAGCGTTAAACTTGGCTAGCTCCCTGCGGAACGAACCGGACTTACTCAAAACTACACTACTGTACGATTAGGTACACTGCCTATAAGTGTTGTATCAAGGTTTAGGTATATCCACTCTATAAATAAATAAATAACTTGTGTAAAATTGTATCGTATTTAATAGTATTTCGCAATAAAAATATAACTATTTCGTATACACCTCGCATAACATCAAGTATTTTTGGCGCCGCTACCGGGAAACATCTTAAACACCGAAGCGAAACGCTATATATATATATATATATATATATATATATATATATATATATATATATATATATATATATATATATATATTTAAGAGTTGTTCAAAATATATAAAATTATAAAGTATTTCTATTTTAGTTTTTAAAATATAAGTTTTTATTTATTTTATATAAATACTTTATAAAAAAAATTTAATTAAAAGAGTAATCGGGTCGTACTGTCGCAGCCCAAACAATCTGGCATGGTATCCTAACCCATGCGATTGCATAGCCAAACAACACAAGACTCATGCGACCGCATGAGAAGATTTGACAGGTCTGATCCTTAAAACTGGTACGGTTTAGGGTTTAATATTATTAATTATTATTATTAATTAACCTAATTAGGGTTTTATTTAAATATTAATTAGTTTTAGTTTTATTTAATTTTGTATTTTTAAGTTTTAATTAGTTTATTAATTTATAAATTTAATAGTTTTATAAAATAATATTTTAAAAATAATATTTTTATAAAAATTGTATTTTTATAACTTTAAGTTGTATTTCTATATTTCGTATCTTTTTAATCGTTTAATCGTAATTTGTATATTTATCGTTCGTAATTAGTTTTAAGATTAGTTTTTGCCGTAGTTATTTTTATTTCTAGATTTTTAGGCTTTGCCGTAAAATCCCTTAAGTGCTTTTTCTTTAGACTAAGATTTAGGTGCTTTAGAATTTTGCGACGTTGTTTATAGATCTTAGTACCCTTTTAAGTTTCGACGCGATACTTTCTTATTATTATTTTTTGACGCTTATTTTTTGACGCTTTTTGACGCATTCTTTTTCTTTCTTATTTTTCGACGCTCTAGTTTTCAGGACATAGAATTTTCTTTATTTTCTTTAAAACTTCGACGAAAAATTATTTTAAGTGGTTAAATTGATAGACATCCAAAATTTTCTGATTCGTAGTAATAGTTGGATTTGTTAGTGGCGAGTTGTGGGCTTCCGATTTAAAGGGTCCTGGCTACGTGTTGCATCTATTGGCTATTCGAAACGTGGGCAAAATCAGAAAAGTCTATTAATTTGATAAATGATATAATTTTTATCTTTATAACTAATAGGATATTCAGTGAATGCACCGAGTAAAACGTTCACCACCTTTCATACGTTCACCACCTGTAACTCGATCAAGACATTTAGCCAATATTATTGCCGTTGATTTTTCTTTAGAATCGTCATCTAGTCGACCAAGTACTCCAATTCAAATTTCCGATAATCCATTTTTTGAACCGACCTCACAATTGAGAATTCGGAGGATATTCAAGGACAATTTAGAGATCCTGAACCACTAATCATTCCTCCTGAACCATAAATCACTCATCCAGAGATTTTCGAGGAAGAAACCATTAAATCAGAATCCTCTAGTGATTCAGATTCAACAAATTCAATCATGAAAAATCTAGAACCTCTAAGTATGGAAGACCAAATGAGGGCTAAACACACTGGCCAAGATCACACAATTACTTAACCAGACATTAACGCACCAGATTATGAAATTAAAGGACAAATACTACATATGGTAACTAATCAATGCCAATTTAGTGGTGCACTGATAGTGCTCCAAATGAACATATATTTAGGCACAATACCCTTCCAATATGTAAAGCTTTTAGTTGCAATTGTTCTTTTTTTATGTAATATTTGTTTAAATAAATAAGTGCGAAGACAAAAGAAGAAAATGGCGATTTGAAGACGCAAATGACCAAAAAGCTCAAATGAACAAGATATAATCCAAGAGGTTCAATTTATTGATGAGAAACGTCTCAAAATTACAAGAGTACGAGCCGCGGAACGCAAAATACAAAATATCTCCGCGTACGAAAGGACGTTCGAAAATTCAGAATCGAGACCTGAGCCAAGTCTCAACGCGCAACGCAACGGAGATAAAATTACAAGTCAACTATGCACATGAATATAATATAATATATAAATAATTCTTAAAATTATATATATATATTATATTATATAATAAAACGTCGGCAAAACTAGAAAACAAAGTGATGTATGCTGGCCAGCCTGTCCATGCGATCTTATGGAAATAACAAAGGGAACCCATGCAATCGCATGGCTCCCAAACTCAGCTCACATCTATAAATTCAGCATTTTTAGACGAGTAAAAAACACATATCTTTTTCTTTTCCTTCTCTGTAAGAAACATATATATATATATATATATATATATATATATATATATATATATATATATATATATATATATATATATATATATATATATATATATATATATAATTTAAAGTTTAATTTAAGTTTAATAATAATTGGGTTATTGTAAGAAATGTTTTAAGGTTTTGTAAGTCGAAACTCTGTCCGTGTAACGCTACGCGATTAATCACCACTGTAAGCTATGTTCTTCCATTTTAAATTAATGTCTCGTAACTAAGTTATTATTATGCTTATTTGAGCCAAAGTAATCGTGATGTTAGACTAAATATTAAGACGGGGTTATTAGATTTTGTACCATAATTAAGGTTTGGACAAAAGACCGATACTTGTGGACATTGGACTATTGACTATTAATAGATAGGAGGTATTGTCTAATCGAATGACAACTCATTAGAATCTGTCGAACCTATCTTCAAATTAGTTAATCTAATAATTATTAAAATGATTATGTATGTTCTATTTAGTGACGTTTATAGGACATCTTTTACGATCATTTATTTAATTATTCGGGTTGGGTAATTGATTATTCATTCTGATCAAGTGGGTAAATTAATATTCATATCTCATTAAAACAGGGGTGGATTACATACAAGGATAATTGGTAACAAAGTAATAAAACCTTGGATTACACGCAGTCGATAGCCTGGTGTAATCATTAAACAAAGTATTAAAACCTTGTTACAGTTCGAATCCCTAATTAGTTGGAATATTTGACTTCGAGAATAAGGTTAATTTGATGAGCATTTTATAATTATGACCGATGGACTATTATGGACAAAAACCAAATAGGTATCAAATAATCCAGGACAAAGGACTATTAACCCAGGTAACAATTAATCAAAACGTCAAACATCATGATTACGGAAGTTTAAATAAGCATAATACTTTTATTTCATATTTCATCGTACCTTTATTTACTGTCATTTTAATTACTGCAATTTACTTTATCGCAATTTAAATTCTATCATTTATATTATCGTCATTTATCTTTACGCTTTATTTAAAATCGACAAACCGGTCATTAAATAGTAAATGCCCCCTTTTATAATAATATTACTATATATAATTATATATATTTTTATATAAATATAGTTGTTAAAAATATAGCGTTAAACTCAGCTAGCTCCCTGTGGAACGAACCGGACTTACTAAAAACTATACTACTCTACGATTAGGTACATTGCCTATAAGTGTTGTAGAAAAGTTTAAGTATATCCCATCTATATAAATAAATAAAACTTGTGTAAATTGTATCGTATTTTGTAGTAAAAATAATAGTATTTCGTATACACCTCGAACAACATCAAGTATTTTTGGCGCCACTGCCGGGGACAAACAACGCCGAAAGCGAAACACTATAAAAATTTTTTTTATTAAGTTTTAATTTCTTTTTGTAAAAATACGTTTTAAATATCAAAAATATAAAAACAAGAAAAAGAAAAATAAATATATATATATTACCATATATTTTTACGTTTTTTTAAAAAAAATTAAAAAGTTTGTAATTTTTTTTTAGTTACAAAAACTAATAGGTAGTTTTTAAAATATAAGTTTTTATTTATATAAATATTTTATATAAATTAAAAATAGAAAAAAATAATAATAAACAGGCCACTACACTGTAGCAGCCCAACATCTGAACTGGATCCGAGAGCCATGCGATCGCATGGCCCAGGCGACTAAAACTCATGCGACCGTATGAGGTTGTCTGACATGTCTGGTCTGATGCTGGTACAGCATTAATTACGGTGTATTATTAATTATTATTGTTATTATTAAACCCTAATTAGGGTTATTTATTATATTCATTAATTTTAGTTTTATTTATTTTGTATTTTTAAGTTATATTTAGTTTTATTAATTGTAAGACCTGGATTCTGTTTCTGGCAAGCCGCGCGCCGCGCCACCTGGTCACGCGCCGCGCCATATGTCTGTGGCAGACTCCCTTGTTATTTTAAGAGTTTTAAAAGGGCATTTTGGTCTTTTCCCGTTTGAGCCAGATTTGAGGACTTAACCTCATCCACCCATTTCATTTCCTTATTTTCTTTTTCCTTTTCTTTTCATTTTCTCTCTAAAACTCAAACACCCCATTTGATTCTAAGAGATTTTTGGAAAGGAAGAAGTGGGTTTTGATCTTTGGCGTAGTTGACAAGTTTGTTCCCCTCGTTCTTAGCTTCAAGGTGATACTAGTGGTAAGCTCTAACTCCAAATTTCGTTTTGTGTTCATCATTCAAATTTGGGGCTTTTGATTGTATGATTCATAGATGGAACCCATTTAGTTGTTAATTGAAGATTAACACCAAGGTTCGAGTTTATAAGTGTTAAAGGCGGGTTTTGGGTTGGTTAATGATTTAACCATGTCTAAGACTTGAGAATGGTGTATAATCACCAGTATTAGTGATTATTGATGTATTGGAGACCTTTAGGGTTCTTGTGGTTGACTAATTTTGACTAGAGTCAAAGTTAGGGTTTGTTGATGATTATGACCCGAATGTCGATTCGATGAGGTTTATAAACTTAAAATGGATTAAGTTGAAGTATAAAACCGAGTTAAATATGTTTTGGTGTCAAAACTTGTAATTGGTGAGATTTTGACTTTATGGGTCAAAATTAGGGTTTATGGGCGATTTTGAGAACGATAAGTGTTTAACACTTGTGTTCGGGTTTAATTGGCATATTAGGACCATTATCACTTGTGTTAGTGATTATTGGTTAGTTTAGGCACGATTTGTGCTTGGAAGTACAATTGGGTCGAAATTGCACTAAGTGTCGAATTGGGTTGGTTTGTAAATCCATCCTAATTGTGTTGTGGTATTTATGATAATGGAATAGGTACATTCCTTTGGCGAGTTGCGGATTATTTCGGAAGTGTTCATCAAGGCGACAAGGTGAGTGTTAATATCCTATGTGCATATGTATGTGTAGGATGGGTGCGGGTCGGGTGAAGTGATTCTCGTCTATAGAGCTCACTTCACATGTAGGTGAATTTGATGGACTTGTGTATGGGTACAATTGGCACGGTTGTGCATTTTGGTTGACCACCTTTTGCGAAGTACACACTTTGGGTGTACGTTATCACACGTGGTTGTGAGTGGAATAAGTATACATGTCTGTATATAATGTATTTATTTGTAGGAACGGATATGTGTTGTCCAAGTTAGTGATATATGTCGTTGTATACTGACGGCCTTTATGAATGGATGTAAGTTGTCTGAGTTAGCGATATATGCGTTGTATGCTAACGGTTTATTGTATGGATATGTGTTGTCCAAGTTAGTGATATATGCGTTGTACACTAACGGTTTTACGAATGGATATATGTTGTCCAAATTAGTGTTATATGTGTTGTACACTAATGATTTATGAATGGATATGTGTTGTCCAATTTAGTGTTATATGTGTTGTACACTAATGATTTTATAAACGGATATGTGTTGTCCAAGGGTTAGTGATATATGTGTTGTACACTAACGGTTGTTATGAACACCGATGGGAAATTCGAGTACCATTCCTTTTTACGATTGGTTAACCGTGGGCGTTTATATATATATATATATATATATATATATATATATATATATATATATATATATATATATATATATATATATATATATATATATATATATATATATATATATATATATATATATATATATATATATAAATGTATTGTTGTGTTGTAGCTAACCCTCTGGGTGTAACTTAATGGCGTTCACATCGTCGTTGGTGAACTTACTTGTTGATATCTTTAGCTTGTTGCTTAGAGATCGTACGGTATGCTTAGTATAGTTGCCTTATACATGGATGCTCCGGTATGCGGTATTTGATTATTTGTGTGGCGTGTCCATTTTATGCATATATGTGCATGTAGTATGTTATCACTCACTAAGCTTTAGCTTACCCTCTTGTTGTTTACATTTTTATAGATTGCTTGGAGACGGTGGCTCGGGTAAGCGGGGACTAGTGGACTTGCGTAGTTACTTTAGAAGGCTCGCTTTTAGATTGATTAGGATTGAGTAGTGTATCCCCAATCACCATGCTCGGCTTTATTTTGTATTAAGAGTCTTGTGGTCGAAAACTTGTATTTGTAGTTAAAGGGGTAATTTGGGCATATGTGGGCCCGGTGTCGTAAAACCCTTTTTATAAATGGAACGTGTTAGTTTTACATATTTTAACATGTGGATAAAAGCGTTTTGTCTAATTAGGTCGGGAACTGGCCAATCTTTTTCGCATTTCAAACTTTTTGGGACAGACCAGTTTGGCGCGCCGCGCGGCCTTATGGCGCGCCGCGCCAGTTGCTGAACGAACAAATTTTTTTTTTATTTTGGTATTTTAAGTGGATTGTTCGTGGTTTGGTTTGGGTTTTTACAAGTGGTATCAGAGTATGGTCTAAGGGATTTAGGTGACTTGAGATAGGTGCCTAGACTTAGACTTTTTTGTGTGCTTATTTATTGCGGGACTTGTAGGATTACGGGTCGGAATAGGTTATAGTTAGTGCCTTTTTTGTAGGTGGACTAACGTTTATATTAGTAATGCGAATATTATTATTAAAACCTATGTGCAACGTCAACGAAGACTAAATCCTAATATGCAAGATGTTGTTAAGAAAGAAATTATTAAACTGCTAGATGCAGGTTTAATTTATCCAATCTCTGATAGTCCATGGGTAAGCCCAGTTCAATGCGTACCTAAGAAGGGTGGCATGACTGTCATCAAAAATGAAAAAGATGAGCTTATTCCCACAAGGACTGTAACAAGATGGCGAGTTTGTATTGATTATAGAAAATTAAATGACGCCACCAGAAAAGATCACTTTCCCTTACCTTTCATTGATCAAATGTTGGAAAGATTAGCCAGGAATAGTTACTATTGTTTTCTTGACGATTTTTCCGGATATTTTCAAATTCCAATCGCACTCGAGGACCAAGAGAAAACCACGTTCACGTGCCCTTATGGTACTTTTGCTTACAAACGCATGCCATTTGGACTTTGTAACACCCCTGCAACCTTTCAAAGGTGCATGATGGCGATTTTTCACGACATGATAGAAGAATGCATGGAAGTTTTCATGGATGAATTTTCAGTCTTCGGTGATACTTTTGAATCATGTCTAGTTAATCTTGAATGAATGCTTATTAGATGCGAACAATCAAATCTAGTTCTTAATTGGGAGAAATGCCATTTCATGGTTAGAGAAGACATCGTTCTCGGTCATAAAATTTCAAAGGAAGGAATTGAAGTGGATAGAGCTAAAGTAGATGTAATTGCTAAACTTTCACATCCCACCAATGTTAGAGGAATTAGGAGTTTTCTAGGGCATGCTGGTTTTTACCGACGTTTCATAAAAGATTTTTCTAAAATTGCCACTCCTATGAATAAACTCCTTGAAAAGGATGCTCCATTCATCTTTTCGGATGAATACATCAAATCATTTAATATTCTTAGAGAAAAACTCACTAATGCTCCGATCATGATAACGCCAAATTGGAATCTACCATTTGAACTCATGTGCGATGCAAGTGATTTTGCAATGGGAGCCGTTTTAGGACAAAGGATTGAAAAACGATTTCAACCTATCTATTACGCTAGTAAGACGTTACAAGGAGCACAAACGAATTACACAATTAGTGAAAAAGAACTCCTTGCTTTTGACAAATTTCTTTCATATCTCGTTCTAGCTAAAACAGTGGTCTATACCGACCATTCTGCTCTTAGATACCTATTTTCAAAACAAGATGCTAAACCACGATTAATCCGTTGAATCTTACTCTTACAAGAGTTTGATATTGAAATTCGAGACAAAAAGGGAGCAGAAAATCTCGCAGCTGATCATCTTTCTCGTCTTGAAAATCCCGAATTAGAAGTTCTTAACGAATCGGCCATAAAAGACAACTTTCCTGATGAATATCTTTTGAAGATTGATTATAATGAAATTCCATTGTTTGCAGACTATGCAAACTACTTAGTATGTGGATTCCTTGAAAAAGGGTTGTCATACCAAAAATGAAAGAAATTCTTTAGTGATATAAAACACTATTTTTGGGAAGATCCACATTTGTTTAAAAGTTGTCCTGATGGAATAATCCACCGATGTGTACTCGGGATGAAGCTAGTCAAATCTTAAACCATTGTCACACAGGACCAACATGAGGGCATTATGGGCCACAACTTACCGCAAGGAAAGTCTATGACGCTGGATTCTATTGGCCTACAATTTTCAAAGACGCACACCTTCTCTGTAAATCCTGTGATGCCTGTCAAAGGGCCGGAAAAATAAGTCAACGTGATGAATTGCCACAAAATGTCATTCAAGTATGTGAAGTATTTGACGTTTGGGGTATTGACTTTATGGGTCCATTTCTAAAATCTCATAATAATCTCTACATTCTCGTTGCCATTGATTATGTATCTAAATGGGCGGAAGCACAAGCTCTCCCAACTAATGATGCACGAGTTGTAGTCAACTTCTTAAAACGTCTTTTTGCAAGGTTTGGAACACCGAAAGCTTTAATAAGTGATCGGGATACTCATTTTTGTAATAATCAACTTGAGAAAGTTCTCAAAAGATATGGAGTAACTCATAAAATCTCAACCGCTTATCATCCACAAACAAGTGGACAAGTTGAAAATACCAATCGAGCTTTAAAACGTATTTTAGAGAAAACCGTAGGATCAAATCCGAAGGAATGGTCCATGAAATTGGAGGATGCACTCTGGGCTTTTAGAACAGCCTACAAAACTCCAATTGGCACCACACCTTTTAAACTCGTTTACGAAAAAGCATGTCACCTTCCAGTAGAAATTGAGCACAAAGCATTTTGGGCTTTGAAGACATGTAATATTGATTTACATGAAGCCGGACGTCTACGGTTAAGTCAACTAAACGAATTAGAAGAACTAAGACATGAAGCATATGAAAATTCGTTAATCTATAAAGAAAGAACGAAGAAATGGCATGATAAAAGAATCAGAAGTTCAAAAGAATTTAAGGAAGGAGATAGAGTTCTTCTTTTCAATTCAAGATTCAAGCTATTTCCTGAAAAATTGAAATTAAGATGGTCTGGATCATTCATAGTCAAAAGAGTTTTCCCATACAGAACAATAGAGTTAATAAATTCAAATGGGATTGAATTTAAAATTAATGGTCACAGAGTTAAACATTACATACATGGTCCGATGGAAGTTGACAATGAAATCTATCATAATTTCACCACTCAAAAAAACCCTCAGAATGAAAACATAAATATGTTATCAACAACATATGAAAAAATAAAATTGGAAGACGAGGAAGCTTCAAATTGGAGCGATGAAGAAGAATTTCTATATAAACCTCCCATTCTAAGAAACGAAGAAAATTGTGAACAAGAAGTTCAAGTAGAAGTGAAAGAACCAAGAAAAGATCACCCGGAAAAGGTTAACAAACCAACTCTACTAACTAAAGTAGGAGACCCAGGTGAATTTATCATTTCTTGCTTGCTTAATAATGGTGCTATGTATAATGGACTCGTAGATTTAGGAGCAAGTGCAAATGTTATGCCTCTTTCCTTATACAAAAGATTAGGTGTTGGTAAATTAAGACCAACCAAAATAGGTGTTCAATTATTTGATCAAATCATTAAACACCCGGTTGGAATAGCCAATAATTTACTTGTTAAAGTGGGAAGTTTGACCTTTGTTGCAAACTTTATAGTTATTAATATAGAGGAAGACCTTGATATTCCTCTAATTTTAGGTCGCCCATTTTTAGCAACCACCGAAGCATTCATTAATGTAAGAGAAGGTAGAATGATACTTAGGGATGGTGACAAAACGGTTACCTTTGTGAACCGAAAGTTTAGATCTCCACCAACTAAAACTACTGAACCAATAAAAACGCCTAAGTGTGGGAAAGATGAAGTAACAACCAATGTTGACCTAATAACAAAGAACCCCGTTATTGATACAAAATTAGATGAACCCGTTTTTAACAGTTCAACGAAGAAACTTTATAAACGGATTCAAGATGCTAGAATTAAGGGGAACTTTAAGTTATATAACCGATTAGTATCCAATTTGTCGCCTAAAGAAAAGGAAATGTTTGTTGAATTTGTGAAAGTTACAGAGGAAATCAACAATTGGCTTAAAGCAAAAGTCAGAGATATACAAGTTGTTGATAGTCCAATTGAAAACGAAGTTAATCACAATTTCGACACCACAGCTAACTAAGTGTGGGGAGAATCAAGTCTTTTTTAAGGATAATAGATATTTCTGTTAGAGTTAGATTTTCTGTTCTCATGTAGTTTTCGAGAATGGAATCCGCATGGTCTTTCCCTAGTAGACCCTAAAGAACTAGTCTTCTCCCTCCATTCTGAATTTTTATTTCTTTTAGGTTTTACTAGATGAAGAATTCCTTTGATCTGAACCATGGTCTACTACTACACGCTATGATTACTAAACGTAATAATAACATCTTCCCGAGTAAACTATTATCATTCATAAGAGGAAAAATGGACGAAGTGAGGAAAGAACTCAGGAAGAATCATCATAAGACACATTTTGGTAAAGAAAAATTAAAATCCGCAATAAAAAGAAGAGCACGATACCTTGAAAGATGTCATAAATGCGGAAAATGGTCATACGAAGGTAAATGTTCGAACAATCAAACATATTCAAATACCGAATTTGTTACTCTATGCAGAGAAGGACCGTTCATATGTTTAGAAGAAAAATTATTGAAAAATCGAGGTTACGCTTATGTGGCTATGGAAAATCAAATTATACGACTCTCCTATGAGTCGACTAAAGGAGGTCTCTGAGAATTCTATCTCACAGGTAAGTATGTACAGTTTTTATTTTATTACTTTTAACCTTTTGATAATAAACGCTGAATCGTTCGTTATAAAGTATTAAATTGATATTCAATAAAATTAGGTATGCGAAACCGAAATTATTGATATCATACAAAAATTTATTACATCACTGCGAAATTACCATTTATTCATAAGGTATAAATATCTTTAAACAATCAATTCAAAATATTTCAAAAATTCACCAGGAGTAAAACTAGGTAAAATAGTCGAAATTACTTTACCCAAAAGAGGGGCGTATATTTTTGATAATATTTGATTGATTAAAGTGGGATAAAACACCAAAAAGATTTTTAATTTTATTTTTACCTTGTTTTTAAAATTAATATATAAATATTAAATTAATATTGTAAATCTTTTAAAATCAATATATTTAAGTTTTTAAATATTTTAAAAATTAATATTTTCAATATAAGTTTGTAAAATTAATGTATAAAAATATTAATAATATTAATAAGAATTTTTAATTTTATGCATTTTAAATTTAAGTTTGGTGTGAATTTAAAAATAAAAATTTACTTTATTTCATTAAGTTAAAAATTTGATATTTAAAATTCGTCGTGAGTTGAAGACTAGGTCGTTGAACCGAAATTGCTTTACGCGAGGGCGAGACGAGAAATTTTGTTATCATTATTTTTAATCTTATTGATCTAAAGTATGCCAAAAACATAAAAAAAAAATCCAAAAACCTTAGCTTTTAAAACAACGCTTTAAAAAGACAAATTTTTAAAATTTTGTCGAGAGACGAACTAGATCAACGTACCGAAATGCCCTCAATATAAAAGAAAACAAAATTTTAAACTTATTTCATTTTTGTTTTTATAAGTCAAAGGTTTTATATATATATATATATATATATATATATATATATATATATATATATATATATATATATATATATATATATATATATATATATATATATATATATATATATATATATATATATATATATATAAAGGGATCAGACCCCATGCGATCGCATGGTGTATCCTCTTCAAAGTCATGCGGTCGCATGACCCCATAAAACTGGACAGATAAAAAACCCCAAGAGCCGTTCTCTGTCTCCAACATTTACACACACATACACGAACACATCCCAAAACACTCTCAAAAATTCGCCATTTTTCACCAAATTTCTTGCAATAATCCGCTATAGTCATGCCTATATTCAGATGGGGAGGCAGGAAGGTAAAGATTTCACCCCTAAAACTCTTTAAATTCGAATTTTAGTATTCTTGAGCTAAAGTTTACCTAATTTAATTTTGTTAATTTCTAGTGTAATTAGAGTTAAATTTTTAGTATATTATGCTTGTATAAACTAGATTGATACTATTTAACATGATTTGAAGCCTTAAACTTCAAAAATTTTAGAAATCTAGGGTTTGTGTTCTTGAGCAATTTGGGGCTTTTTGATATAAACGGGTTATGACAGATTTTTGTTATGGATTATTGCTAAATTAAGTAGTGTAACATGTTTAGGTAGCTAAATGATCCAAACTTTGATCCTAAACATGATTTTTGAACATCAAAGTGGACTTTTTAAGTCTAAAATTCATGAACTTGATTATTTTGATGTAATTGCCATTTGAAACTTGTTTAATTGCTAATAATGGTTATTTTAACATGTTATTTGAATTGAATGCTTATGAACTTTGTATACATTTTCATATATGCTTATTTGAAAAATTGTAGAATTAATAAAAATATGATAAGTTTAATATGGATTAAACATGTTATTGTAATTGTTTTAATTTGTTATGTTGCTAAAACTAATGCATATTTGGATGCACAAATTTTGTGTTTAATGTGTTTTGCAGAGAAATACAGATACGGACGGTGCATCATCATCTAAGCAACCTGATCCGGAACCACAGCCAGAGATGCAATATCACGAACCGGAACAACAACCTGAACAACAACAACATTATGATCAACATGTGCCATACTATGAACCAGAACCACAATTTTTTATTGCCTACGTAGTATTTCCCGTTCACCATATAATAGAACACCCAACAATTCATAAAGAACAGTTGCATCCCAATTTAAGATTTGATAGAAGTTGGAGAGATTACCCGACGTACCAAAGTAACAAATTTAAGCTTTGGACCAAAAATGTAGAAGTACCAAGGGTAATAGATTGGGAGCCTTTGGAAAGGGTCCACCTAGCTAACCCAGTTAGGCAGCATCTAATCCAAAGGTATGGCAGCTCTTTTTTTTCTGATTGGAAACATTTATTTACCACCCGTAGACCTGTATATAAAGAGTGGTGTGTTGAGCTAATGAGTAATATAGCTTTTAATAAGGATGTAGATAGGTTAGATGATAAGACTTTTCTTAGATTTTTACTTGGCCGTAGGATGTACAGGATGTCCATGCTGGACATGGCCAGGGCTTTACAGATTTACACTCCCGCTGAATTACTATCACCTGATTGTACAAATTTGATTTATCATGGTGAGAGGGTAGATAGAAATTTTGACGCTAACGCCATCTGGAGGAGTATGTCAAATTTTAATGTGTTTACGCGGGGAGGAAGACACTCCTATTTAGATATTAATAAAGCCAAGCTTCGTATAATACATAGATTCTTAGCAAACTCGATTACACAAAGAGGTAACAACAAGGAAAAAATGACCCTACACGATTTATTTTACCTTAAATGCATTTGAGACACTAGAAGCTTTGTTAATATCCCCTACTGTGTTGGTTTTTATCTGTCCAAAATGGTGGAAGGTATACAGGAAGGGGGAATAATAGGAGGACGTATTTTTGTTACTCTCATTGGAGAGTATTTAGGTGTAGCTGGGGAACAAGGGGGTCCAATGATGGTGGTTAGGGAACAAGACGAGACTTTAGGTTTGCAAGTCTATCAAGGTGGAAAGTTATTGACTAGGAGACGCAATCAAGCAATACCATATCAGGGCCGCCATCCACAGATAGAGAGGGGTTCGGATGATGAGATGGAGGAAGTGGATGACATTAGGGATGTCATTAGGGATAGTGCTACTGACGTTTTCCAGCGTATAGATGAGGTAGAAATGACTAATGAGGATAGGCATCGTCGGTATGAGCAGTGGCAAGCCGCGAATGAGTATGAGACTTCCAGGCGACGCCAACACGATAGCTGGCAAGTTCATCAGCACCAAATCATGAGTCAGCTATCATATCAGGTACCAAATAACTACATCCCGACTCGACCTGCTTAATATCCACCACATCAGCCCGACATGCGACCACCCTATGACCTGTACGACCCCAATCAAGCCTACCAAAACACCTATCACCAACCATGGAACCTGAACGACGATATAAATTGGAATCCCTATCCAAATCAATAGTGTTCCATTGGTGATTTCTTATCTTTTATTATTATTTTTATCTAGTTATGTTTAAACATTTAACATTTTGATACTTTTATGTAATGTATCTTTATTATTTTGTACTAATATTTCATATTTGATTTGAAAGTGGGATATTAAATCCCATTTCAAATTATCATGCATGTTTATATTTGTATGTTTGTATATTATCTCATGTACACAACAGGGTAAAACATCGCATTTTCAAAGACTGGCATTAAGTTCAGCAAAAGCAACTAATTTTGACGACAAGATGCAAAATAAATGTGATATAATAACTGCAGGAATGAACAAATGATGTGCACCATTTATCATTCAACACAAACAACAATATGTTTGGAAACTTTGGTAAAATTTAATCATTTTTCTACGCTAATCACCCTCAATAATTTAAATTGCTACTGATTTCTTGCAAATGAGGGCATTGCAAGATCTTAAGTGTGGGAAGGGATTAAATTCTTTCGGTTTTAATTTTTTTTTTTTACTTATACACTTGGTTTAATAGCCACCGTTAAACTTTACTAGTAACGCAGTAGTTGTATTATAATCTAGTGCTCTCTGATAATAAAGAATAGCCCTAGTCTTATATACTCACTACCCACTTCTAGTAAAAATTTTAAAATTTTTTTAACTAAATGAACTCAAAATCATGTTTATACATATTTATGAACGATAAAACTAGGTGTTAACACCAAAATTATTGTTACCTCGAAAAGGACATAAATTGAGAAACAACCTAAAACGCTTGAATTAATTTAAAATGGAATAGAGGAGAATAAAAAGGCAAAGAAACAAAAATAAAAGCCAAGTGTACTTTTATTTTGGACGATATTAATCAGTTTTACCCAGTTTATTGTAATATAAATAGAATTTAAAAGGAAGTAAAGTCTTCCGAGAAAAAGACACACGCTTCTTGATTTAGGTCAGGAAGTTGTCGTCCATACCAGTTGTAGAGTCTACGAAAAACCATGAAAAGTTTTCTCGAAAATCAGCTGGAAATTCACAGACCTCAGCATCAAACAGGGTCGCCAAGTGGTCAGAATTATCCTAACCATGAGAGGATCTGTCTCGTACAATGGGGACACCGTGCAAATTAGCTTATAAGACTAATGAATCAGATCCCCAGAAAGGATAATCTCCTTAAAGATCAAAAATCAGCTTTTAAGCCTGATATTAATCAATCCTTGGGATTGACCTTAAAGATTGAGAATTACAAACTCATGGAATTCGATGATATCTGTAACGACCCGACTTCGTATTACCAAAAAAATGACAAACTTTTTTTTTTAGATATGTGCTAGACCATCTGGACGGCGTCCAGGTCTCTGGACGGCGTCCAGTTACAAAAGACAGGACGGCGTCCCTAAATCAGGACGGCGTCCAATTGAACTAAAAGTTCCTGATCAGTTTTTCAGTTTCACGCGGGCGGAAAATCCGCTTCCCAACACTTTTATACGAAATGGTTTTCACAACACATTAGTATAATTATAATTAAGAGATTTCTACAATAAAATCGAGTTTTACAACACCGGGCCTACATCGACCCAAATTACGACAAAGTGACCATTTCGACCCACTTATATATATATATACATGGATTAGGACTCTATAACCCAACCCGATACCAAGAGCATAATCCCGGGGACTACCAAATCCCCAATCCACGTCCGTATATCTAAAAGCTACCCCATCAAGCCCAAGCGCTCCTAAGCATCTAGTATAACAACTAGTTGGCTTCATAATCATAATACCTGTAAAAAAAAGTAAACAACGAGAGGGGTAAGCTAAAAGCTTAGTGAATGAAATAATTATACATATACATATATAACCCATCTATTTGCAATCACCTCCACCAAATACCACATACGAACTTGTGACTCAAATAGCATGCCATCATACCCATAATACTAACAAGTCGTACATTATCACAAAACCGCATTAGCATACACTCAACTCAATATATATAATATGCTAAACAATCAACAATCTCAATATGGTTAACCATAAACGCTATGGTGCTACCGGCTCGTGGTTCACACCATACGCAATTGAGTCATACTCTTTTATAGTGCTACCGACTCGTGGTTCACACTCGATGCTACCGGCTAGTGGTTCACATCTTAGTTTACAGTGCTACCGGCTCGTGGTTCACACTCGATGCTACCGGCTCGTGGTTCACATCTTAGTTTACAGTGTTACCGGCTCGTGGTTCACACTCGATGCTACTGGCTCGTGGTTCACATCTTAGTTTATAGTGCTACCAGCTCGTGGTTCACACTCGATGCTACCGGCTCGTGGTTCACATCATTCTATGGCACTACCGGCTCATGGTTCATACCATAACATTCACAAATAAACGCGCCATATACATATACGCATAATTATTCCACTCACCTCGATTACATGAAGAGCCAATCCCGCTTGAGCTCCTAATCGTCCAAAAGTAAATCACCTAAGAGATTCACAACAAATAAGCTTTACACCTAAGCTTATACTCAAATCACCATAAGTGCAATTTCCGACCATTTACACATGCACTAACTTTGACTAAGTCAAAACTCACCCGAACTTCTCATAATCACAATTAACTTGTGATTATGTTCCAATAACACATTTTACAAAAGATTTGATCAACCATTCCCCCATTTGGACTCACGACCCGCCCAAATTGCCATAAAGTGCAATTTACACCTTTTTGCACTTTTAACGATATCCGAGGGTCCAAAATTAACAAGGCTTGCCCGTTTTCCCTAAATGCCCTATGACATCACAATTAGCCTTTAAACACTCTCTAGCTCGAGTTTTGCACCAAAAACCCATTTCGACCCTTAACAAAGTCAATTTCCAACGTTTGCTAGTTTTGACGCCAAAACACTTTTAATTCAAGTTTATACTCTTAACTTAACCCTTTTAGGTTTATAAACCTTACAAAATTGACAACCGATCCAAGATCACTAACGAACCCTAATTTTGACTTATTTCAAAAGTAGTCAACCAAATATACTCAAATGGTTTCCAACACTCTTATAATCATTAACACTAGTGATTATATACTATTTACGAGCTCTAAGCAAGGCTAAGTTGTTCACCAACCCAAAACCCGCAATCATCAACAATAAACCTGATTACTAGTTCAAATCTTCCATTAATGACTAATCGGGTTATCCCAAGAACATACAAGTTTAAACCCCAAATTGATTATCAAATCAAACAATAAAAACTCGGAGTTAGAACTTACCAACACTACCACAACGTAGCAGTGAATGAGGAGAACAACTTTAACTCTCGTGACCCGACCTGAATCACACTTCTTCTTCTCCAAATCCCCAACTCTCTCTCTAGAACCTCCTCTCTCTCTCTAGGGTTTGGTTGGGAGTGTTTGTGGGTGAAAAATGAGGATAAGGGTGAGTTTAGATCAGTTTTGATGGCCCAAATGACCCCGAAGTGAAAAGACCCAAATACCCTCTTTTAAAAGCTTCAAAATGTCACAGCTGGCCCGTCAGGCCTTTTGGATGGCGTCCAAAAAGCTTGGTCGGCGTCCAGATTAACTGACTCAGTTTTCTAAACTTGTTTTGGTCGTAACTTTCAAACCGTAACTCCGTTTTCGATGAATCAAATATCGTTGGAAACGTAATGAGATTTACTATCCAATGGTAAGGTTTTAGAACCTCAACTCCAAATTTATTTAGGATTCAAATCTACGCTTACATGCCTCGTATTTTGAATGACGTTCGAAATAACGCGTAACTGAAAAACGGGGTGTTACAACTCTCCTCCACTTAAATTGGATTACGTCCTCGTGATCCGCACCAACACTAGAAGTTAAGCACTTCTCCCTCGAAAATTTTCGCTTCCAACGCGAAGTCACACATGTAGTAATCACGCACCCGAATTCTCGCTTCGTGCACTGACTCAACATTTAACAACAATATTGGGTTATCAACCCTCAAGTCAAAACAACTGCAACCGTTTGCTCATACGCCGAGTATCCAAACTCGTACCATACACTTCACAATCATCTTAAAAAAGAGCATTTCGCCGACAACCATCGTCGTCGTGCCTTTCAATCCTACGAAACACAAGCAAGCCCGACATCCATAACATCTTCCGTGAACTCTAAGATCTCACCACACGCTAATAATCACTAGCGTGCACTACCGTAACCAGCGATATCTCATACACTTAACGTCCAGAATTCCCACTTAGGAAAAATACGGAAAACACCATTATCCCTTCAAGTTCTCTCGGCTAAAACTCGCAACAAGCTACAGCCATAACTATATCACCCAACGCGATCTACTAGGTCCACTACGCCGCGAACCAAGTCTTCCATTAATCCAAATTGAGAAGGATTCATGCCGCGTCGAAACTCAGTACTTTCAACGGTCCATAACCGTATCACTCAATGATCGCACATCCGCTTATGTGCAAACACTTGCTTTCCACCCCAGAATCCCGTGATTCTCAATTTTACAAGTCGATGCCAACGGGGCAATTGACACACTCCTCCGACTAGTACTTCCTACAGTCACCATAGCCGGGTTATTCCTTTAACGAAGAAATTTCGGTACCACCAAAATAATCAGTTAGGAGCACCACTTTCCCTCCAATCGATCCGCACACGACCATCCGTCACTGGATTAATCCAGGACGACAATAATACACCACGAGTTAGACGAAACATCAACACTCGACACAAGGTTTCTCCCTTAAACCCTACAACACAACCATACACTATGGCTTCCTAGTACTATCATGGAAACTATTCGTGTACTAGAATCCCATCAGCAGCGAATTATCAACATAACAATTCGCAATTCGCCACACGACCCACAAAATATTCACCAACGTCGGGTGAATCCTCCTACCTAGACCGTCCATTGAGGATGGCTTCGACATTTCGATACAACCAACAGGTCACATCACTAGGGAAAGCACTCTCGCAAACAAACAACATCCGCGTGTCTCGATGTGAGACAATCAGAATGGACACTTTCCTCTTCATAATCATCTGTAAAGTGGAATAATCCACTGACAATCTCCACGATTGCGTTTCTCGACAGGGAAAATACGATATTCGCCACGATATCGAACTCGTTCTCATTCAATTATACTGTCCGGGTTTCACGACAACCCAGATTTTTCACTACAAGAGCACCCGCAACGACAACTTCATTCTCTAACTCCGGGATCTCAAACTTCACATTTGGTCTCGTACCACACATTGGTACCACACGACCACCTTACATAGGAAGTCTTACACTTCCTTCGATCCCATCATCACAAACTTCACTCATAACATTCCAGAGTTGTAACTCACAATCGTAAAGCATGATCTCGAGTCGACATTAGCAACCCGTCACTCTTCCTTATTAGGAACTCCGAATACCTATTGAGGCTTAGCACGGTACACTCCGATACTTTGCCATATATAACACCAATGGAGCTTCCTCGGGCGGCAGTAAAAACTCCCCCACTTAGAATTTGGCTCCACATTCTCACCGCCAAGATGATAACATCCTGAGGAATTAGCATTCCACGAAACACATGACCATTCTCGTCACTGGTCATACACTCCAAATCACCACAAATTCAATTCGGGCTCTCAGAGCCGACATACACATTCGCTTGAAGTGACGTACACGCGATAACATCGCATCCTCATACCATAAATACAATTAATAGTCCTTCATCGTTCGCAAAGCGAACTCCATCAAAGTGTCACATACGCCTCTACGACTAGGCATATGCCACTCCACTTAACCAGTCGTGCATCTCAGTCGAGATCACCCGCCCTTCCACGCAATGAACCTTTATCGACAATTTCTCACTCTCATTGAGAAGAGTGACCAATTCCAACACCCTAATTGTGTCCACCACAATATCAACACTTCATCATACCCTTCGGACTAACCGACCATTAAGTCCGTCACCGGCTCACCGGTCATCTTTACCCGTCTATCACTTAAGCGCAACAAGATTCACTCACCCGTCACTTCATAAGAAGTATTCATCACAATGCTCTTAAACTTCGACTTTCGCAATCGTCGAATTACTATCACCCGTCGATCACTATTATAATCTTCGATGCTTCCAAGGGTATCTCACGGGCACCCTAAGCACAATGTGATCACACCACTACCGGAGTTGAACATTACACTAGCAGGTATAAAAGGGCACCTGACGCAGTGTCATGCAGACTCCCACCACAATCAATTGAATTTTAGAAAATCGATCTTTAGGTTCCATACACCCGATGTCACCCATCTCTCTATAATAATGACCCGAAGTCATACCTACCCGACAACCTTACGGTTTATTGTCTTATCGAAAGTTCCAAGCGATCACACGCTACCCGCAATTTTCACAAGGCCAAACGATACGGCCTAATGAGGCCCTTTATCTAACACTAAGGAGATGCTCAGGAACACCAAGTCTTACACCCTTCTACATCTCGATAAAATCACTACTACAAGGGATATTCCATTAGGAATGTTACCTTATAATCCACAACATGCTAACGAAATCATCGTTATAGGGTCCCACTCCCATGAGTTTAACGACCCGAAGACTCCTCGATTTGCCAATTCCAAGGTGACTCACAACTAGAATCCTAACACGATTCTCTAACCACACACTCTACCGAGTGTAAATCAAACTATAATCATTAGACTTGTCGCATTCCATTACGGAATTCAAGTCCTCGTCGCACACACGTAAGTGTAAATCGGTCATCCTAGTTACGATGGGTAACTAAAATCAATAACAATCTCAACAGTGCACCCACTACTTAGGGTGACTAATCACGCACCAAACTCGTGAGTTGGCTCGCTCACTTATCTAACCGAATCCATCGTACACTTTTCGACTCACAAAGAACCTGATGTGATAACAAGCACATCACCCGAGACCACTATAAACTAGGAACCAATAAAAGATTCCTAACTCGTCCCGTTCCACCACAACCATGCCACGTTTCCTCCGTTCGGTACTTGTCATGTCATGCTTAGTGTCAAGATACACGGTTGTAATAATGGTGATCGGTCACTATTACAAATGCCTACCTTACTATTTCCACATGGTCATGCAAAGTACTTTACCCGGACTGACGCAACATTCACACAAAATAACACGCGATAACTCCTAGTACCCGAATGACCCAAGTCCTTAAAGTGAACTCGATCACTCAAACCACCAACATGCGAATATCTCCAATAGATTCGTCCCTAGGACACCGCACCAAAAGATACCTGTATATATACACCAATATACAATAATAACAAACGTATACAAGTACACCACAACAACAAGTCAACCTACAACCTAGGTGATTATCACTAAAACAACGTCCAAGTTCGCCTACTTACATTAGGCACTAGCAATCTAAGGCACTAATTTACACACGAAATAAGGCCCCACATAAACACATTTTGGACAAACGCAAGTCCTAGTTAGTCACCTACTCTAAGGCACTAACAAATCTCAATCCGACCCGTAATCCTACAAGTCCCGCAAATAACGCACAACCGACAATAAGTCTAAGACTAGGCACCTATTCCAAGGTCACCTAATTCCCTTAGACTATGCTCTGATACCACTTGTAACGACCTGACTTCGTATTACCAAAAACATGACAATTTTTTTTTTTAGATATGTGCCAGACCATCTGGACGGCGTCCAGTTACAAAAGACAGGACGGCGTCCCTAAATCAGGACGGCGTCCAATTGAACTAAAAGTTCCTGATCAGTTTTTTAGTTTCACGCGGGCGGAAAACCCGCTTCCTAACACTTTTATACGAAATGGTTTTCACAACACATTAGTATAATTATAATTAAGATATTTCCACAATAAAATCGAGTTTTACAACACCGGGCCAACATCAACCCAAATTACGACAAAGTGACCATTTCGACCCACTTATATATATACGCGGATTAGGACTCTATAACCCAACCCGATACCAAGAGCATAATCCCGGAGACTACCAAATCCCCAATCTACGTTCGTATATCCAAAAGCTACCCCATCAAGCCCAAGCGCTCCTAAGCATCTAGTATAACAACTAGTTGGCTTCATAATCATAATACCTGTAAAAAAAGTAAACAACGAGAGATAAGCTAAAAGCTTAGTGAATGAAATAATTATACATACACATATATAACCCATCTATTTGCAATCACCTCCACCAAATACGTCATACGAACTTGTAACTCAAATAGCATGTCATCATACCCGTAATACTAACAAGTCGTACATTATCACAAAACCGCATTAGCATACACTCAACTCAATATATATAATATGCTAAACAATCAACAATCTCAATATGGTTAACCATAAACGCTATGGTGCTACCGGCTCATGGTTCACACCATACGCAATTGAGTCATACTCTTTTATAGTGCTACCGGCTCGTGGTTCACACTCGATGCTACCGGCTTGTGGTTCACATCTTAGTTTATAGTGCTATCGGCTCGTGGTTCACACTCGATGCTACCGGCTCGTGGTTCACATCTTAGTTTATAGTGATAAAGGCTCGTGGTTCACACTCGATGCTACCGGATCGTGGTTCACATCATGCTATGGCACTACCGGCTCGTGGTTCATACCATAACATTCACAAATAAACACACCATATACATATACGCATAATTATTCCACTCACCTCGATTACATGAAGAGCCAATCTCGCTTGAGCTCCTAATCGTTCAAAAGTAAATCATCTAAGAGATTCACAACAAATAAGCTTTACACCTAAGCTTATACTCAAATCACCATAAGTGCAATTTCCGACCATTTACACATGCACTAACTTTGACTAAGTCAAAACTCACCCGAACTTCTCATAATCACAATTAACTTGTGATTATGTTCCAATAACACATTTTACAAAAGATTTGATCAACCATTCCCCCATTTGGACTCACGACCCGCCCAAATTGCCATAAAGTGCAATTTACACCTTTTTGCACTTTTAACGATATCCGAGGGTCCAAAATTAACAAGGCTTGCCCGTTTTCTCTAAATGCCCTATGACATCACAATTAGCCTTTAAACACTCTCTAGCTCGAGTTTTGCACCAAAAACCCATTTCGACCCTTAACAAAGTCAATTTCCAACGTTTGCTAGTTTTGACGCCAAAACACTTTTAATTCAAGTTTATACTCTTAACTTAACCCTTTTAGGTTTATAAACCTTACAAAATCGACAACCGATCCAAGATCACTAACGAACCCTAATTTTGACTTATTTCAAAAGTAGTCAACCAAATATACTCAAATGGTTTCCAACACTCCTATAATCACTAACACTAGTGATTATACACTATTTACGAGCTCTAAGCAAGGCTAAGTCGTTCACCAACCCAAAACCCGTAATCATCAACAACAAACCCGATTACTAGTTCAAATCTTCCATTAATGACTAATCGGGTTATCCCAAGAACATACAAGTTTAAACCCTAAATTGATTATCAAATCAAACAATAAAAACTCAGAGTTAGAACTTACTAACACTACCACAACGTAGCCGTGAACGAGGAGAACAACTTTAACTCCCGCGACCCGACCCGAATCACACTTCTTCTTCTTCAAATCCCCAACTCTCTCTCTAGAACCTCCTCTCTCTCTCTAGGGTTTGGTTGAGAGTGTTTGTGGGTGAAAAATGAGGATAAGGGTGAGTTTGGATCAGTTTTGATGGCCCAAACGACCCCCGAGTGAAAATACCCAAATACCCTCTTTTAAAAGCTTCAAAATGTCACAGCTGGCCCGTCAGGCCTTTTGGACGGCGTCCAGATTAACTGACTCAGTTTTCTGAACTTGTTTTGGTCGTAACTTTCAAACCGTAACTTCGTTTTTGATGAATCAAATATCGTTGAAAACGTAATGAGATTTACTATCTAATGGTAAGGTTTTAGAACCTCAACTCCAACTTTATTTCGGATCCAAATATATGCTTACATGCCTCGTATTTCGAATGACGTTCGAAATAACGCTTAACTGTTACAATATCTAAACTCGAGCTTGAACGAGAAAATATTTTGATCAAATTGCAAACCAATTTGTTTTCTGAAAACCCTATTTTCAATGTGTTCATTACCATTGAACGTAAAATCCTAAGAATTCACCAGAATTCATTAGGTCACCTGAACTAAATCGGGTGTCAACCGTAAGAACGGTGGTTGCATAGCATGGTCGAAGAGTGGACCTTGTGCCAGACTGAAAAACTATAGGGTGATCTTTACTATTGCTTCTACAAAGAATAGCAATTGCATCCGACACGTTATAGACCATAATCAAAAGCATGTCACAGGACATTGCCTTAACAGTTGCTTGTTCAACGCTTTCCTTTACAACCGGACGGTAGTTTACTGAAAGGTTATATCCGGAGCAAGTATACTGGATGTGTGCTTTCCTAATACAAGGTTAGCAAGTGGGTGACACAAAACCATAAGTTTTGAGCTAAAAGTTTCAAATCTGAAACCCACCGAACCCACAAAAACAATCTGCAAGCACTGGTGAAGGGTTATTCCGGAAAACTTATCTAGGGTAAAGCTAGATTGAATTTTCAAAAAGATTAAATGTTTTCATAAAAATCCAATTTCCTTAAAGGATCTAAATTTTTATAGTCATGTGGGACTGTAAACCACATCATTACTACCATTATTCATACCGCCATATTAAAATCACTGATGTACAAAGTGTGAAGAATAAAGAAGTGATTCAAGTATGTTTTTATTCAAAGTTCTATATTGCTTGAGGACAAGCAACGCTCAAGTCTGGGAATATTTAATAATGCTAAAAACGAACATATATTTCATAGCATTATCCTTCAAGAAAGACAAGCTTTTAGTTGCAATTGTTCTATTTACAAGTGATATTCGTTTAAATAATAAAAGGTGAAGAAAAAAGACAGATTCGACAATTTGAAGACGCAAACGACCAAAACGCTAAAAAGTACAAAGTACAATCCAAGAGGTTCAATTTATTGATGAGAAACGTCTCAAAAATACAAGAGTACAAGCCGTAAAATGAAAAGTACAAGATATTAAATCGTACGCAAGGACGTTCAAAAAGCCAGAACTAGGACATGAACCAACTATCAACGCGCGATGCAACGGACCTAAAATTACAAGTCAACGATGCACAAGAATATAATATAATATATATATATAATTATATAAAATTATATATATTATATTATATATTAAATAAATAAGAGCAGCCCAAGTTTAAAATGAAATGTGACCAGGAGATGGCTGCCATGCGATCGCATGGCCTGGTAGCCTTAAACCCGTGCGATCGCATGGCTCATTGTAGCTGGCCATGTTCGATAAAAAGGCAGTTTGCTCGACGTTTTATACACCATATATCCATCTATCATCATACTCTTTCAATATATTTATATTTTATAATTATAATTTTAATATTAAGTTAATAATAATAAGGTTATAGTGGTGAATGTTTTAAGTTTGTAAGTCGAAATTCTATCCGTGTAACACTACACGATTAATACTCATTGTAAGTTATGTTCAACCTTTTTAAATTAATGTCTCGTAGCTAAGTTATTATTATGCTTATTTAAGCCAAAGTAATCGTGATGTTGGACTAAATATTAAAGATGGAGTTATTGGGCTTTGTACCATAATTGGGGTTTGGACAAAAGATCGACACTTGTGGAAATTAGACTATGGGCTATTAATGGGCTTTATATTAACTAAACGATACCTCGTTAATTTAATATAAAGGTTAAAATTTGATGTATCTATATATAACCACATACGCTTAATCGGGTACGGTGGGTGGAATACTTATAAATACGAATTATTGTTCATTTGACCGGATACGGGGATGGATTAATAGTCACTGGACTCATTAAAATAGGGGTGGATTACATTTAAGGGTAATTGGTGTAATTGTTAACAAAGTATTAAAATCTTGGATTACACGCAGTCGATAACCTGGTGTATTCATTAAAAAAAGTATTAAGACCTTATTACAGTTCGAATCCCCAATTAGTTGGAATATTTGACTTCGGATATAAGGTTAATTTGACGAAGATCCTCGCACGTTATAATTATGACCGATGGACTATTATGGACAAAACCGTATGGACATATCAAATAATCCAGGACAAAGGACAATTAACCCATGGTAATAAATTAAAATCAACACGTCGAACATCATGATTACGGAAGTTTAAATAAGCATAATTCCTTTATTTTATATCTCATCGTACTTTTAATTATTGCAATTTTATTTATCGTCATTTTATTTATCGCACTTTTAATTATCGTAATTTTATTATCGTCATTTACTTTACGCTTTAAATTAAGGTATATTTATTTTTAATATTTTATATTAGGTTTTAATTGTGACTTAAGACATAAAATCGACAAACCGGTCATTAAACGGTAAAATCCCCTTTTATAATAATAATAATAATATTAATAATATTAATTATATATATATATATATATATATATATATATATATATATATATATATATATATATATATATATATATATATATATACAAATATAGTTTAAAAATATAGCGTTAAACTTGGCTAGCTCCCTGCGGAACGAACCGGACTTACTCAAAACTACACTACTATACGATTAGGTACACTGCCTATATGTGTTGTAGCAAGGTTTAGCTATATCCACTCTATAAATAAATAAATAACTTGTGTAAAATTGTATCGTATTTAATAGTATTTCGCAATAAAAATATAACTATTTCGTATACACCTCGCATAACATCATTGGTTATGATGCCACCCTTTCTTATGAATGAAAACTTATTTTAAAACAGCATATAGTGTTTGAACTTGTAATGATCCTGTTGTTGATGATCCGTACAAGTTAATTTTGTACGGGGCATCACATTTGGTATCAGAGCGTTGGTTATAGGGAATTAGGTTGCATTAGTGAGTTTAGACCGGACCGAGTAGGATTCACTAATAGGACTAATCTACAACTTGCTAGTTTACTTGTTTCTGCGGAACTTGCTTCATGCTGCTGCTTACTTTTACTGCTGTATGTCGTATACTGTTAATTGTTTTCACTACTGCATGCTACTATCTGATTTCAATTGCATGATACTTCTGTAGGGTTTGTTATTATTGCCATGCTACTTAATGTTATAGATGATCTAGAATGTCGTAGTTACTTTGCCTAATACGTGCTTGCTATATGACTTACTGACATGGAAAAAGTTATTTTTCCTTGTTCAGATGTCGGATATCCCGCCCATCATCATTGACTTGGAGAGCGACTCAGATTCATCTGCCGCCTCGCCTGCTACTGCTGCTGACTCACAGATCCCGTCATCGCTACCCTCCAGTGACTCTGGCGATTCATCCTCTGGGGACAGTAGCTGCGTACATGACCTGATGATCATCTCCGATGGAGACGAGGACCCAGAGGAGATTCCAGCTCCACCTAGCCCAGGACTCCTGGAGCCACAACACCATTCCGGTGGTGCTGTGAGTCCTGGGGGAAATGAGGACCGTCCTTTCCGTAATGAGCGAGGACATTGGGTTAGACGCCTTGCTGATGGACGTGTCGTGCCGATCCTGCCTAGTAGATATCGACTGATGACCACCGGTCGAGTAGATCCACCCTCAGATGATTCAGACGACTCATCATCTGATGACTTCAGCGAGGAGGATTCCGACGAGGATTTCGACGAGACCCTGAGGAGACGCCCGTGCAGCCGCCCTCTACCCCGCCTAAGAAGCGGTATCGTTTTGATGGTACTGTTATTCTAGGGGTTAACGGAGGTAGACCATTCGTGGACGCACGCGGACAGTTGGTTAGGGTTACTTCCCGTAAACGGGTTGTGCCTTACCCTGCCGATCCCTTCGTGTGTAACGCTTCCCGTTACGCACCGTCTACTTCTGGTGCTGGACCGTCTGCACCACCAGCTCCACCAGCATCATCTGCACTAAAGCGACCCGTCCTAATCTATCCGGACGAAGTCCATATCTATTATAAACGATTCACAATAGTTGATTACATCGCGAGGTATTTGACCTCTATATGATACATTTTACAAACATTGCATTCGTTTTTAAAAGACAATCTTTCTTTTCATCGAAAGTTGACAGCATGCATACCATTTCATAATACATCCAACTATAATTAACTTTAATAATAATCTTGATGAACTCAACGACTCAAATGCAATGTCTTTCGAAATATGTCATGAATGACTCCAAGTAATATCTTTAAAATGAGCTAATGCACAGCGGAAGATTGCTTTCATACCTGAGAATAAACATGCTTTAAAGTGTCAACCAAAAGGTTGGTGAGTTCATTAGTTTAACATAAATAATCATTTCCATCATTTTAATAGACCACAAGATTTTCATTTTCAGTTCTCATAAAATACGTCCCATGCATAGAGATAAAAATATCATTCATATGGATTGAACACCTAGTAACCGACATTCACAATATGCATATAAGAATATCCCCATCATTCCGGGATCCTCCTTCGGACATGATATAAATTTCGAGGTACTAAAGCATCCGGTACTTTGGATGGGGCTTGTTGGGCCCAATAGATCTATCTTTAAGATCCGCGTCAATTAGGGTGTCTGTTCCCTAATTCTTAGATTACCATATTTAATAAAAAAGGGGCATATTCGATTTCGATAATTCAACCATATAATGTAGTTTCGATTACTTGTGTCTATTTCGTAAAACATTTATAAAAATTGCGCATGTATTCTCAGTCCAAAAATATAAAGGGTAAAAAGGCAAATGAAACTCACCATACTGTATTTTGTAGTAAAAATACATATAACGACATTGAACCACTAAACAATGCAGGGTTGGCCTTGGATTCAAAAACCTATATCATTTGTATATCTATTAATACATATAATTGTAAAAGAACAATATATTTATAAATTTATTAGTTATATATTTTTATTAATAATATATATATATATATATATATATATATATATATATATATATATATATATATATATATATATATATATATATATATATATATATATATATATATATATATATATATATATATATGTGTGTGTGTTTCATATATTTATTTTATTATAATAATTATTAATTTTCGTTATGTTATATGTACTAAATATATACATATCGTTTGTTTGTTAAAAGTAGTAAAAATAATATTAGTAATGGTAAAAATGATAATAATGATAATACGTAGTATTACTAATGAAGATAATAATGTTAATAATTCTATTAATTATAATAATAATAATAAAAATATTAATAATAATAACTGTAAAAGTATTAGTTTTACTATTAACGATAATTATGATAATGATTTCAATACTTATATATTAATAATGATTCTCATGATAATATTAATATTAATACTTATAATGATTTGATAACCTTATTAGTAATGATAATAATAATAATAATAATAATACATAATGGTAACATTAATGATTTTTAAATGATAATACCTATACTAATGGAAATGCTAATATTAATAACAATAATATTATTAATCACATTAATACTAATTATAATAATATTAATAATATTAATAATAATACTAATAACAATGTTATTAATAATTATATAATGATTTTAACTTTATTACAAATAATAATTTGAATTATAATAGCAATTATAACAATTAACATAACAAACTTAATTTCGTTCAATTTCGCACACCCGACAACACCCACACCACTCCTCCAATTTCGTTCTTTCTAAACTATGATACAAACTTAATTTACTTATCCCATATACTGTTCAGCCCAACCGAAAACATTAATAAATCATGGCCCAACAGAGAAAAGCAACCCAACAATTCAAATAAATCTCGGCCCCAAAGTAATTCGATCCATACCCATTTAATTAACCCACTGATTAAATGAAGATTAAAGGTTTCGTTCAAAAAAAATACGATAGCAGCAAACACCACACGAACCATTCAGTTTATCTTCATCATCACAGGTTCATTACCTAGACATCAATAACATCATTCAGAATCAAAATCAAACGGTAACCCTAATTACTATTCATCATCTTCTTCATCTAATTGCTATCATCGAACCTTCATTATCTCTTTTACTCTTCCCCATCATTCCTTCTTATTTTCACAGTCATCTTCATCATGTATATCATTATCAATACCGCCATCATCATCAACAACATCGTATATCATTATCATAATGATCATCAATTTTACTTCATCCTTAAGATTAACCTTTGTCATCATCACGTATTTATCTTAAACTCTTATCATAACTATCTTCATATCGAACACAAGCATCATCTGTAACATAAAATCACGATTACTATGTATCATTATCATCACATCTTTATTTTCACGATCATAATCCTCTTGTCACCATCATCTTCTTTGATTGTAAACACCATCATCATTCTTCATATACTTCGTACTCGTTAACTGTGAGCAGAAACAGAAAAACAGATGCAACTGCGGCAGCCTGTTTCCAATTGGGTATGTGTCGGTTTCTTTTTGGCTCCTCACGACACAAAGTATAAAACAAAAGATGGTACTAGTTTTTCTAGCTTTATTGGTTCCTCTAATTGAGTTGTTGAAAACGAATATGGTAAAGAGGAAGGGCCCGGTTACTTTAATATTTGTTTAAGTGCATGTTCCATTATTGTATTATCCCACTAACGAATAAATTGTCAAGTGGGTACTTCCTACTTGGAAAGTGTCGGCCAAACACCAAAATAATCATAGTAACAGGTGTGACCTTGCAGCAACTAAAGTTTGCAATCATCTTAGTGTACTTGGTGATTTTTTGAGCAAGATTCGTAGTAGGTAACAGTTGAGTTTTGTTTTTGGAACTAGAAGTCGAATAGAAACTGAAATAATGAGCTGCAACAGTCTTTGTTTCGATGATTGTAGCAGGTTAAAAATAAAACAGAAAACAGTAGCGTAACAAATGGGTTTAAGTGGTGATTGTTTGGGTTTAGATCATAGTACAGGAAGTGATAGCAGTTGACTAAAATACAAGTGAGTTTGTTTGGGATTTTGCGTTTAGAATAGAACGAAAATGTCATAAGTAAATGGGTTTTCGATGATGGTGAACGAGGGTGATGTTTGGTGCTCACGATGGTTGATTGGTGTTCGTGGAGATCGTGTGATCTTCATGATAATTGTAGGGTAGTGTTTACATACGGTTGATGGTGGGGTGGCGGAGAAGAGGACGACTCGTAATAGTACCAGGTTTTCGATGTTTTGTTGATGATCTAAAGTTATGGTTAGCAAGTGGTTTTGAAGATGGTGGGTTATAGTTTCACAATTGGGTGATAGGAGGTGGCTCACAATTGAAACGAAGAAACAATCATGGTGGTTGTTGGTTGTTTGCAACAGAAGACAGAAACGTATATATGGCAGAAGTAGGTGAGTTTGTAGGTTTTATGGTGTTTCATTAGTGAAGATGGGTAAGTGGTAAATGAAAAATGATCTTATGGTAAGGTATATCATATCAGTTGACAGAACAAAGAGAGAGGTATGGTTGTTGATTTCTTTGGTTATGGTTATAGACCAAAGTGATGTCCCATTAATACTCGAGAGGAGGGTGGTGGTTTGGCTCGTTATTAGTAAAAAAAATAGTGTCTTGCAAGAAGATAGAAAGTGTGAAATGATTAGACAAAGTTGGTGGAAATTTTCCTTCTGTTTGTGTATGCATATATATTATATATACATAGATATATTTATTCATATTGTAAGTGTTAGTGGATGAAGAAAACAAGTTGTCTTAATCCTCTTTCTATTTAATCATCTATTTGTCGACATGAGCTTTCAATCAGGCAAGAAAATGTAAAAGCTGATAACGAAGGGAAACTGATTATGTATTTATCTGTTTTTATATTATATATTTAATAAATATTAATAGTTAATAAATATATTAATAATAATAATATTATTGATAAAGATACTAATAATAATAATAATAATAATAATAATAATAATAATAATAATAATAATAATAATAATAATAATAATAATAATAATAATAATAGTAATAATAATAATAATAATAATAATCATCATCATCATCATAATAATAACTAAAATCATTAAATGATAAGTTCTAAATAATGTACCTAAAGTTTTTAGAATAAATAATTATATATATATATATATATATATATATATATATTCTAAAATGCTATATATATATATATATATATATATATATATATATATATATATATATATATATATATATATATATATATAATTATTACCAAACGAGTTTTTATTCTATATCATAAATTATTTTACGTTTTTAATTCTAATAACTATATCGCATGATATTTTATTAATGTATTTCAATTTATTATATACATACACATCTATATAAACATATCTATTTATAATTAATTGTTCGTGAATCGTCGAAAATAGTCGAAGGTCAAATAGATATCTGAAACAGTTCAAAATGTTTGAGACTTCAACATTACAGACTTTGCTTATCGTGTCGAAACCATATAAGATTCAAGTTTAAATTTGGTCGGAAATTCCCGGGTCATCACAGTATCTACCCGTTAAAGAAATTTCGTCCCAAAATTTGAGTGAGGTCGTCATGGCTAACAATAAATATGTTTTCCTGATGAATATGAGCTGATAAATAGAGTTTTATCATTATTGAATAATACAGATAAAATAATTCGATTATTCGAAGAGCACGAATGAAGCTATCACAAAAGAGTGAAATGAATAAATGAAGTTTCGTTTTAACTTTTGACGTTGCCTTGGTTGAATTTCAGAATTCAAGGGATTTAAAAGAAAATCTTGGAAATCTATAAGATCTGATTCTTCGGCGAATAAGGAAATTAAGATCTCTCTAATTAAATACGGTGATCTGCTTCGATTACTCTATCTGATATTTCCATTATAAATTAAATTCTTCCGTTCCATTATTCTCACCATTCTTATACTTTCTTTCTTAGTTCATACATCCAAAAGATTATAAAAATGCTTAATCCCGTTCTAATCCTTGATATTTTTCTAATTATCATTTCTGTCATCCTTCTTTTCAATCTTCCACCAGAAAAATCTATTTACTTCCACTATTACCTTGAGGTGATGCTATTCTTAATTTTACCGTGTCTTTATATTGCTATTCGTATTAATATCTACAGTTTGTATCCTCCGTGTTGTTATGGTGCTTTATATTTCTTCTTATATTTTGGAGTTCTTTGCCTTTTTATTCTCTTCTCGACCTCTAGTAAAGCGAATAACGGTTTAGAATTTGTAAGTATGGAGTTTCGAATGAACTTAATGTTCTAAACAAGAAAGAATGTAATCTCATAATTTGATTTGTCAAATTACTTGAATCACTGAGAATAGAACTATCAAGAATATACTTTCTTAATATGTTCAGAAGTCAAGTAGAATGAAAGAGTTATGTAACATGGCACATGATGACGTTATGATCTGTGAATCATCACGTTCCATTAGAAACTCAGCATGACCTACTGTAATATAATCACGTTGATCAAGTGTCATTATATTATATTAACTCATGCATCAATTTCCAACACTACTCCAGAAATCATTCATAATTTAAACTCGAATTTTAAAAAAATTTAGAAATTAAAATGGTTTCCTTTATGATGTAATACGGATAGCACAAAGAGATAACTAATTTCGGACAAGAAGAGTTATGAAAATATCCTCAGAAATATCGAAGATATTTATGATGATATTTTGGGATTTCTAAGTTCGATGGTTGATGAAGAAAGATTTTCCGCAAGATTTTAACATAAGTACGGAGCAAGATATTCGTTGAAGGTTTCATCGTATTCAGAATACATAGATTCTTTGAATATATGGAATGGTCCTGGTATTTGGCCTTGGTCTCCTTCATGGTTTGCTCACTCTGTTTTTCAGTACCAAATTTTCTATCGAGCGTTCCCAACACTCTCTTCTTTATCATCAAACTTTTGACCGTTTAGACCATCTATAATTTTTCTGTTTCCTCTGCATTTAATGCTACGATATCTGAGTCATCGGTTATCATTCTGAGGTGATTTCAAGAGAATTGTGTTTTTAGATGATTAAACGCTGATGGTAACATGGTGGAATATGAAAGGTTTCCCAGTAACAATAAAAGAGCACGCATATATATCAAGGTTATAATAAGGTTGTTTCGAACGAAAAGTCAAAGTTGACTTGCTGGAGTTGTGACAAAATTAGCTACTTTGGAAAGGGATTGCAAAGTTAATTTCGAAAATAACAACACTGAAGGAGTTAGCACATATACGTGTAAAATGTTTACTCAGGTTCTGAGTGTTTTCAGGTACATAACTATATGCATCAATCTCTTCTTTCGTAGATGGAGTGCGGTTGGTTCATCTTCTCGATTGAGATATTTTCAAGAATTATGAAAGTTTTGAACGCAGATTGTAATCGTCAAGATACAAATGAGGTTTAGGATGAAATCAAGTGGCAAACTTGAAGAATTGTTTAGTTTCATATGTTATAATCAATATTTTAATTCATTTTAATTGTCCAATGTCATTAGTCCACAGTCGATAATCTACAGTTAACAGTCCAATAATTTATATATAGTATAATATATAATATTCGAATTAATTAATACATATTGTGACCCGTGTACATGTCTCAGACTCGATCACAACTCAAAGTATATATATTATTGTAGAATCAACCTCAACCCTGTATAGAAAACTCGATCATTACTGCATATAGAGTGTCTATGGTTATTCCAAATAATATATATATATATATATATATATATATATATATATATATATATATATATATATATATATATATATATGCGTCGATATGATATATCAAAACCTTGTATACGTGTCCCAATTTTTAAAGTACGTAAAAATAAATAACAGAAATTAAATGACGATAAATAAAGTGCATAAAGTAAATAACAGAAATTAAATGACGATAAATAAAATTGAGAGAATGTAAATTGCAATAGTTAAATTGCGATAAATAAAATGTAATCAGTTAGCAAGGAACAATTAGCTAGGAACAGTTAGCGTGGATTCTTAACAAAATTCCTCATAGTTAATTTGTCTGTTTCTAACAAATTTTATTTTGTCAAATGTTTTCTTCATTATGCCACTTGTTGAATTCTGATAGGTCAAAATCCAAATATGAAATTGAATGAAAATGATTATTCTGCGGTGAACGGATACGTATATCGGTGGTTGTAAGTAGGATAGTAAATGATTGTTGAGTCAGATTCGAAGAATGTACAATGTAACTTATTAATGTGAAATCTGAATATTCCTCGGGTATTACCTACCCGTTAAAATATTTTCACCATTAACAGTTTGTACGAAAGAATTTTTAATTGCAATCTTTATGAAAATATATATACATATATATTTTCTTCAGATATAATCATGGATTTAATGAGTTAATGTGATATTAATCTCATTTGATTTACCGTTAGAACAAGAATATATAATATCTGAAACATTAGAGATTACATAATCGCCTTGTCGAACGTAGATAAATGATGTAGAACGATTCGCAGATTGATGATTATGCTCGAGGTAAATAATGAGATGTTGAGTTGTGTGATGTTGAACTTGGGTTGTTAATGGTACTGGTGCCGATGTTGGTGGTACTGTTGGTGCCGGTGATGTTGATGAAGTTGGTAAATTTTGCACCATATTCTCCAAATTGATTACTCGAGCGCGGAGTTCGTCGACTTCTTATATTATTCTGGGATGATTGTCGATCGGAACGAGCGGATGAATAAAGTTTAGAATTGTGAATAGAATATAATCGTGACGAGCTACCCTGGAAATAAGCGAGAAAATGGTGTCTCAAACAGGTTCGCCGGTAAGTGCTTCAGGTTCTTCGCCAAGAGGGCAATTTGATTTGTGGAAAGGATCGCCTTCTTCGCGTCTCCATTGATTAAGTCGACTACGAACCCATCAGATGAATTGGGGATGGCTGATTGATTGATTCATTCTGGTGACACCGCTTTCGGAGCTTAGGTGAATATCCATGTCGGAATAGCTATCGAAATCTGAGGGACTCGAACTGGTTGAGGAATTCATCTCGTACGATCAGATGAAATATTTTCGATAAAAAATAGATTATAGGATGTAGATTAGTACCTTGCAATACATAATTTACATATGCATATATAATACTAAAATCTCATAAGTTATGGAGGAATCTACGGAAGCTGTCAGGCAAAGGTAACAATAACAGATACGCTAAGATATGAATTTATCTATACACTGTCTATGCAATAGAGGCAGTAAGATATGTCTAGACTAAGAATGATAAGCAGGTAATTTCCTAAGGATGATAAGTAGATGATTTTCGACTAGAAATGATAAGCAAAACTTTTGACATGCAGACACGGTCGAAGTCCAGACTCACTAATGCATCTAAACAACTATCAGTTAGACACACTAATGCAAGACATGGTTCGCTAAGACCACTGCTCTGATACCAACTGAAGCGACCCGTCCTAATCTATCCGGACGAAGTCCATATCGATTATAAATGATTCACAATAGTTGATTACATCGCGAGGTATTTGACCTCTATATGATACATTTTACAAATATTGCATTGGTTTTTAAAAGACAATCTTTCTTTTCATCGAAAGTTGACAGCATGCATACCATTTCATAATACATCCAACTATAATTAACTTTAATAATAATCTTGATGAACTCAACGACTCGAATGCAACGTCTTTCGAAATATGTCATGAATGACTCCAAGTAATATCTTTAAAATGAGCTAATGCACAGTGGAAGATTGCTTTCATACCTGAGAATAAACATGCTTTAAAGTGTCAACCAAAAGGTTGGTGAGTTCATTAGTTTAACATAAATAATCATTTCCATCATTTTAATAGACAACAAGATTTTCATTTTCAGTTCTCATAAAATACGTCCCATGCATAGAGACAAAAATATCATTCATATGGATTGAACACCTGGTAACCGACATTCACAATATGCATATAAGAATATCCCCATCATTCCGGGATCCTCCTTCGGACATGATATAAATTTTGAAGTACTAAAACATCCGGTACTTTGGATGGGGCTTGTTGGGCCCAATAGATCTATCTTTAGGATTCGCGTCAATTAGGGTGTCTGTTCCCTAATTCTTAGATTACCAGACTTAATAACAAAAGGGGCATATTCGATTTCGATAATTCAACCATATAATGTAGTTTCGATTACTTGTGTCTATTCCGTAAAACATTTATAAAAATTGCGCATGTATTCTCAGCCCAAAACTATAAAGGGTAAAAAGGCAAATGAAACTTACCATGCTGTATTTTGTAGTAAAAATACATATAACGACATTGAACCACTAAACAATGCAGGGTTGGCCTTGGATTCACGAACCTATATCATTTGTATATCTATTAATACATATAATTGTAATAGAACAATACATATATAAATTTATTAGTTATATACTTTTTATTAATAATATATATATATATATATATATATATATATATATATATATATATATATGTTTCATATATTTATTTTGTTATAATAATTATTAATTTTCGTTATGTTATATGTACTAAATATATACATATCGTTTGTTTGTTAAAAGTAGTAACAATAATATTAGTAATGGTAAAAATGATAATAATGATAATACGTAGTATTACTAATGAAGATAATAATGTTAATAATTCTATTAATTATAATAATAATAATAATGATATTAATAATAATAACTGTAAAAGTATTAGTTTTACTATTAACGATAATTATGATAATGATTTCAATACTTATATATTAATAATGATTCTCATGATAATATTAATATTAATACTTATAATGATTTGATAACCTTATTAGTAATGATAATAATAATAATAATAATAATAATAATAATAATAATAATAATAATAATAATAATAATAATAATAATAATAATAATAATAATAATAATAATAATAATAATAATAATACATAATGGTAACATTAATGATTTTTAAATGATAATACCTATACTAATGGAAATGCTAATATTAATAACAATAATATTATTAATCACATTAATACTAATTATAATAATATTAATAATAATACTAATAACAATGTTATTAATAATTATATAATGATTTTAACTTTATTACAAATAATAATTTGAATTATAATAGCAATTATAACAATTAACATAACAATAATAATAATAATAACTAATAATAATAATAATAATCAAATTAAAATTTGAGAACTACCTCCAATATTAGGAATAAAAAGAAATGGCTTAGCCGGGTCTTGAACCCCCGACCTCTCGCACACCCGACAACACCCACACCACTCCTCCAATTTCGTTCTTTCTAAACTATGATACAAACTTAATTTACTTATCCCATATACTATTCAGCCCAACCGAAAACGTTAATAAATCATGGCCCAACAGAGAAAAGCAACCCAACAATTCAAATAAATCTCAGCCCCAAAGTAATTCGATCCATACCCATTTAATTAACCCACTGATTAAATGAAGATTAAAGGTTCCGTTCAAAAAAAAATACGATAGCAGTAAACACCACACGAACCATTCGGTTTATCTTCATCATCACAGGTTCATTTCCTAGACATCAATAACATCATTCAGAATCAAAATCAAACGGTAACCCTAATCACTATTCATCATCTTCTTCATCTAATTGCCATCATCGAACCTTCATTATCTCTTTTACTCTTCCCCATCATTCCTTCTTATTTTCAAAGTCATCATCATCAGGTATATCGTTATCAATACCACCATCATCATCAACAACATCGTATATCATTATCATAATGATCATCAATTTTACTTCATCCTTAAGATCAACCTTTGTCATCATCACGTATTTATCTTAAACTCTTATCATAACTATCTTCATATCGAACACAAGCATCATCTGTAACATAAAATCACGATTACTATGTATTATTATCATCACATCTTTATCTTCACGATCATAATCCTCTTGTCACCATCATCTTCTTTGATTGTAAACACCATCATCATTCTTCATATACTTCGTACTCGTTAACTGTGAGCAGAAATAGAAAAACAGATGCAACTGCGGCAGCCTATTTCCAATTGGGTGTGTGTCGGTTTCTTTTTGGCTCCTCACAACACAAAGTAGAAAACAAAAGATGGTACTAGTTTTTCTAGCTTTATTGGTTCCTCTAATTGAGTTGTTGAAAACGAATATGGTAAAGAGGAAGGGCCCGGTTACTTTAATATTTGTTTAAGTGCATGTTCCATTATTGTATTATCCCAATAACGAATAAATTGTCAAGTGAGTACTTCCTACTTGGAAAGTGTCGGCCAAACACCAAAATAATCATAGTAACAGGTGTGACCTTGCAGCAACTAAAGTTTGCAATCATCTTAGTATACTTGGTGAGTTTTTGAGCAAGATTCGTAGTAGGTAACAGTTGAGTTTTGTTTTTGGAACTAGAAGTCGAATAGAAACTGAAATAATGAGCTGCAACAGTCTTTGTTTGGATGATTGTAGCAGGTTCAAAATAAAACAGAAAACAGTAGCGTAACAAATGGGTTTAAGTGGTGATTGTTTGGGTTTAGATCATAGTACATGAAGTGATAGCAGTCGACTAAAATACAAGTGAGTTTGTTTGGGATTTTGCATTTAGAATAGAACGAAAAGGTCATAAGTAAATGGGTTTTCGATGATGGTGAACGAGGGTGATGTTTGGTGCTCACGATGGTTGATTGGTGTTCGTGGAGATCATGTGATCTTCATGATAATTGTAGGGTGGTGTTTACATACGGTTGATGGTGGGGTGACGATAATGGGGGATAGAAGAAGAGGACGACTCGTAATAGAACCAGGTTTTCGATGTTTTGTTGATGATCTAAAGTTATGGTTAGCAAGTGGTTTTGAAGATGGTGGGTTATAGTTTCACAATTGGGTGATAGGAGGTGGCTCACAATTGAAACGAAGAAACAATCATGGTGGTTGATGGTTGTTTGCAACAGAAGACAGAAACGTATATATGGCAGAAGTATTTGAGTTTGTAGGTTTTATGGTGTTTCATTAGTGAAGATGGGTAAGTGGTAAATGAAAAATGATCTTATGGTAAGGTATATCATATCAGTTGACAGAACAATGAGAGAGGTATGGTTGTTGATTTCTTTGGTTATGGTTATAGTCCAAAGTGATGTCCCATTAATACTCGAGAGGAGGGTGGTGGTTTGGCTCGTTATTAGTAAAAAAAAATAGTGTCTTGCAAGAAGATAGAAAGTGTGAAATGATTAGACAAAGTTGGTGGAAATTTTCCTTGTGTTTGTGTATGCATATATATTATATATACATAGATATATATTCATATTGTAAGTGTTAGTGGATGAAGAAAACTGTGACAACCCGTAAATTTTCGGCAAAATTTAAACAAAAATCTTTATATGATTTCATTTAACCTCGACTAATTCCGACGATTCACGAACAATTATTTGTAAATAATTACGCATTAATTTGATATATTAATATTATTATTATTAATATCCTTTTTAAACAAGATATCAATAATTAATATCTTTATTATCAGCATTGTTATTATGAATAAAAAAATATTGACAAATATTCTTGGAAAAGTAGTAAATTAATTTGTTTATTTTAAAAAAATATATATATATAAAAAATCCTTAAAACAAATGATTTTTTTAATAAAATAAATAAATAAATTACTTTTTAATTAAAAATTATAATGGAAAATTACTTTTATTATTTTATTTTGTGCATTATTCCATGACCTAACATTTAATACTTTTGAATTTTAAAATCCCATTAAAAATTAAAATATTTCTTTTTCTTTTAATTATTTTATTCTTTTTACCTAAATTTTTCAAGTATAAATACCCCTCATTTCTCATTCAAACTTACACCGAAATTTCTCTCATTCTCTCTTTAAAGAATTACTACTAGTAAGTATTCTTTTCTTACTTTTTACTTTTTACTTTTTACTTTTACTTTTTTACTTTTTACTTTTTACTATTTATTTCGGTTTATTATTATTTTTTTTTACCGAAACATGTAAATAATGTTATAAATTATATGCAATTAAAATTAAAATAAATAACATGTTATAATTAGTAATATATGTTACTAAAAATTATAAAAGTATTTTTATGAATTAATATATAGGAGTTATAATTAAAATCGAATTAATTAATATATATGTATATACGCACCTAACGTGAAGGTTATAATTAAAGATAGCGTACAAAGACTACAAACATCACTGCTACTTATGGCCTAGGGTGATCCTTGTTACCATTATGGGACGCTTGTGGATCTCGAATGCCAAGACTTAGATTCTGGTCAAGAGATCCTAGGCCGCTCGATAACAATAGATCATTCGAGTGACTTGCATGTTAGCGACGAAGTTCGGGCGAGATCGTACAACATCTTTGTTAAGAATTATAACCCGAACATTCTTAAACTAGAAGCTTACTATAAGTGGAAGTTTTTCATAAATACTAGGTTTCCAAAAATAGAAACTTTTGAGAAATATGAACTTTTCTCGAAAACCGTCACTGTCAATATAGTTGCTATATTAATAAACATACTTTATGTCAAGTTAGACATTAACTAATCAAACGTTATACCTCAAGGTTGATATCCAGATCACTTACTTGCTTTACTTTCGTTCTTGCGTGGAATACTTCAACTGCTATTTAATGTGAGTTCATCTGCTCCCTTTTTATATATTTTTGGGCTGAGAATACATGCGCAACTTTTATAACTATTTTACAAGTATCAACTATTAAACTGTGATATGTTGGGCTATGACCAGCAAGTCCCCAACCGACTAGTATAAACGATAACTTGTACGGGGCAAACTTGAAAGTCTAGTCTAAATATCAGTACCAACTATTAAACTGTGATATGTTGGGCTATGACCAGCAAGTCCCCAACCGAAAAGTATAAATGATAACTTGTACGGGGTAAACTTGAAAGTCTAGTCTAAATATCAGTACCAACTGTTAAACTATGCTATACCCGGCTATGTCCGACTAAGTCCCTACAGTGATATTTTTAATTGCTGCGCATTCTTAATTATTGGGGATAGGCTTATCGGGAGTAACATCCCTGATACATTTGACTAAGTCTTTGTATTACTTGATAATGAAATTAAACGACAAGGACAGAACAACTTGTCATGGGGCAAACAACGTTTAGTCTAAATATCACGTACTGGCATAACTTTTTGATCCTGCGGGAGATCAACTTTTGGATCTTGCGAGATCTACTTTACAAACTAAATCTTGTGGTCTAATACTATTACTGAAATCATTATTTATGACAAACATATGAACTCACTCAACCTCGTGTTGACTTTTTAAGCATGTTTATTCTCAGGTACTTAAATATTGCTTCCGCTGTATATCTACTGCTTTGATGATGATTGCTTGCTATGCTTGGAGTCTTCATTACATATCATATCAATTAAAGACATATTTATCTTCCGCTGTAAAACTTAACAAAACATCTCATGTAGAGTCGTTCTCGTTTATACAACTGTGATTTGATATAATTAGACACAAATACCCCAGGCCCTATTTGGGGGTGTCAAAGATTGGTATCAGAGCAGGTTGTTGTAGAGAACCAGGATTGCATTTTATGTGTGCCTTATACAATTAAGTACCTTAGCAATGTAGGACTACAACTATCCTTGACCATAGTGCCTTTACTTGTTGCCTTTAACTGTTAAATGCTACACTATACTTTAGAAACTTTACTTATCTTAGAATGCCGAGCCAATCTAAGAACTCTCATAATTCCCCTAAGTATTATCCAATTACGCCACTGCTTTTAAATGCGATACCATGATTTCTAAAATTCTTGACATTCCTATGTCATCTATCATGGTTTTGCGTATTACATATGTATTACATGAAATATTATCCATGATTTTTGAAACTCCTATAATTGTTACTATTCATACTCAAACGTATATAACTCCCTGTTATATCACGTACCTATATGCCTTATACCTTTATGCATCGGTTTGCGAACCGAAAAATGTCATTGGGTTATCACAGTATACGAATTGAAAGTCTTTAATCGAAAGATTATTAGATTACATACTTATCATTTTATAATCTCGACACGTCATACTGCCATTATTGGAGTATAGACAAATCATATCTTATCATATCTATCCAAGTAGACATTGTCTACCACTTTTCCTAAATTTCCTCCGTAAATTACGGAAATCTTTTTGCTATAAATACGTATTCAAGGAGACGAATATATCATTCAGTATTCAATACCCATTTCATATCAAACCCTATTCCAAACACATAATATGGATTTCTCACCCGATTCTTCAAATACCTCTAGTTCCGAAGACAGCATGACGGGGACCCACCAACTGATCAACTACCGTGATTTCTTCAGAAGATGGGGATGGGTTCGTGAAATACTCACCCTATGGAGAAACGAAGAAGGTACTCCTTATCATGAGCCAAACTTACCACCAAACGTCGGAGTACTCGATCCGCTTACCGGCGAACCTATTCGTAATACCGTTTACACTCTTTTCGCAAGGATTTTCTACCTCGAAGGTCGACTCGATGTAGCCCAAGACAGTATTCGTCCTCTACTCCCAAATTCTAATCAGATAGGATTACTAGAAGAAGTTAGAAGACTTCGAACTAAATATCAAGAATTGACAAACCTTACAGAGGAATGGGTAGAACAAATCCATAGACTCGAGCGTAAAGTAGAAACCCTGGAGGAAACGGTGCACGATTTGGAAGCTAGGCTCACACCTACTACCCAAGTACCATAAGCAACACCAGCAACACCACTAGTACCTTCAGTACCACCAACATTACCAACACCACAAGAATTGTAAGCACCATCAGCATCACCACCAATAGCATCAGCTTCATCAACAACAACATCCGCATCCCACGCCTCAACATCACACTCAGTACTCAAACATCAACATCATACGCCCATAGATACCAAGGAATATTAGTAATAATGAGTTAAGATGTATTGACTCATTCTTTGCGAAGAATTATATATGTATACTTTATATATATATAATTTGGAACAATAATAAATCTTGTCGTACTAAGCAATTACGTGTGAATCTCAACTAGTATGTACTACCTGGTTAATTCATATCACTAATATGCTATGATGTACACCCTTCGTTAATGACTTAAAAATTGTTAATCACTGCTTCAACACAATAAACTCCATTTCATAATAAATCAAGTGTAACGATGAATATATTGATTCATAACTTCATTAGCAAAATATTTCGCGACAATTATGAAATCTCTAAGGTTTTGGAGATTATTTACTCTCGTTCCAAACCGCAAATCAGATGAGTTTAATATATATTAACTCATTAAAACCATGATTATATCTGAAGAATACATATATGAACGTATATCTTCATAAAGATTGTAAATTCTATTGTACAAATTGTTAATTGTGAAAATATTTTAACGGGTAGGTAATACCCGAGAAATATTTACATCTCACATTAATGTGATGACCTGGAAATTTCCTATCAAATTTGAACTTTAATCTTGATATGTTTCCGACACGATAAGCAAAGCCTGTAAGGTTGAGTCTCGTAGGTTTTGAAATCTATATTCATGTATTCAATTAACCTTCGACCAGTTTTGACGATTCACGAACGATTGAGTAAATAAAGATGTAAATATATATATATATATATATATATATATATATATATATATATATATATATATATATATATATATATATATATATATATACATATATATAAAATTAGATACATTTAATTACTAATGATATTGATATCATTACCACTTTCATTATTATTAATATCATTACTTTTATAATTATAATTACATTAACATAAAACCATTATTAATATTATAAAGATAATACAATTTATCATAAATATCATTAATAATACCCTTTTTGATTATTATTATCATAGTTGTTAAATTATTATTAACTATTATTATTATTATTATTATTATTATTATTATTATTAATAATATTATTATTATTAATCTATCTAATTATTTATAAATACAGGATATATATAAAGCAGATAAATAATAGGAATCAGTTTCATGTAAACATCAGAATCGTACGAATTAGATTGGCCATCCCTGTCTACTTTATTTTTTTGTTTCCAACTCCTTGGCTCACATCTATTATCAATTGCTTCCAAGTTGTATAAATATTTTTACTTATTTTCTGTCCTTTAAATATTTGACCTGTCGACTAATATGAACTACAAAACAATTACGAATAAAGCTTTACACTGTAGAAATCGTCACAAGCACATGATATAGATATCTCTTACAACACATGAAGAAAAACAGAAATTTTTATAAAAATAAATAAACACCCTTTAAACTTCTATCTCCAATGTATTTTGTTTGGACGAAGAACCCCATCACCTAAGTTGTTGTTGCAGCCGTAAACCAACCTCAAGACCACCATGTTACCACCTTCGAATCATAAACAAACCACCATCTATCATCACCAAATTAACTCAAACCCATTAAATCTTTATAGTTATGTTTCTAGTTCGACAAACCCACCTATGATCATACCCATCAAACCCACCTATAATATTGCTAACGTTCTGTTTTTCTTCTACAATAAACCATCATCAATTACCTTGTTTTGTTTGATCACCAACCACAACCTTAACCACTATACTCGGCCATCACCACCTACGGTAACCACCAATTCCAACCAGAACACCGTCACCTTCCATGTTACCTTCATCACCTCAACCTACGACCCATATCCACCACCACTCCACCATGAGCACCACCACCATGAAAACCATTGTAAGATGCTTCTGCTACTCGATTACCATTTCTATTTTTGTTGTTTCTTTTCACTATCCCAACACCATAACTTGCAACCATACGATGATATCATCTCATTTAATATCTTTGAGTAATTGTTAGTCATTCCACCACTAATACCATTTCATTTTTTTTTTCTTTCCTTCGGTTGCTGTTACTCCCCAACGAACCGAGAAAACTACCACCACTCAAAGATTTAAACCCTTTGTTTCTGTTTTCAGTTCACAGCCCAACCAAGACCATACTTGATTCTTTATGTTTGCAACCCACCCTAACCCTTTAAAAAAAACAAATGGCGTATTTTTGTATATCTTCTTGGCCGATATATTTTTTTCCTCCACTTGTCAAATGATTCCACTAATGATGGCAATACAATAATGGATAAAGGGTGAATGTGGGACAAGCTCTAGTTCCATGGCCGACAAGCACTCAACAAATGATCTCATTGGATTTAATAAAGGATTAAAATAGTAATAAAGATGAAAAGATGATGTTAATATGCCTTATTCCTTCTACTGTTTGAAATTTATGATCAATCAACTTAATCGTTTTAAATGATTTGGCCGAGATCCAGTTTCTAAATGGGGCCGAGTTCCTTTTGCTTTAGGTCTGTGATCCATTTTTTTTTCTGATTAGATTAATCGAACCATTGAAGGAGTTGATAATTGGTTCTTTATACGCATGCTCTTGCTTACCGTTTAACAATGATAAATGATGATGACCAATGATGATGATAAAGATGTGGTAGGGTTAGGATACAAGCTGGAAGTGTTCGTTGCATTTCTAAAACATAAACCCCTTCAATTTTCTTCTTTCTACTTTATTTTGTGGACTTCTGTTTTGCTATTGCATCTGGACACCGAATTCATGATGTAAACTTGGGCTGCCATGTCCGATTCTTTTAGTGGGCTGAGAATAAAGTTTCTGTTGGGCCTTATGTTTCAATTCTCCAATTGGGCCGAAAACCCAAAATTTGATTTGATTATAGGATGAGGAACCGTGTAGTGTTGTTGGAGATGGTGACCGAGAGAATTAAAGATGAAGATGGTAAAAGGTGATGATGATGAGGATGATGGGTAAAGATGATTAGATAATAATGGTATCGTACTAATATGATAATGATTCAGTGTTATAAATAATATATAAAATGATATTGACGAGATGATAGTTACGGTTATGCTAAGATTAAATGATGATCGATGTTATGATATTGATGTTGAACCGTGATAGTGAATTCGAGTGATGATGATATATTAACGAAGGTTAGAACAAATTAAGATGATGATGAATAGATGTGGGTTTGATTTTAGGAGATGAAGGAAAACAGGAAAATACGGTTTATATATATTTTATTGTAATATAATATAGATAAACAGAAATGGAGGAGTGGTTATGGGTATTTTCGTTAAGCGAGAGGTCTCGGGTTCGAGCCCCGGCAAAGGCAGTTATTTTCCTTTTCGGAGCTCTTTCTTGTGAGGTAGTATTATTATTATTCTTATTATTATTATTCTTATTATTATTATTATTATTATTATTATTATTATTATTATTATTATTATTATTATTATCATTATCATTAAAAATTATTATTATTAAAATTAACATTATTATTAAAGTTATTATTATAATTAAAATTATCATTTTAATGAAAAGGATCATCAAAAATATCATATTATTAAAAGTATCATTATTATTATTATTTTTACCATTAATTTAGTGTTATTAAAAGTATTATTTTATCAAACAAATGATATTTATATAAATATATATTTTTACATATAACATGATTGTATTGATATATAAAGATAAATATATCCAATTAAGTTATTAATAAAACACATGATATAAAATAACAAATAAAATCACTAATAATATATATATTTGTTCGATTACCATTACATGTATTAATATACATGATTGAATAATAGGTTCGTGAATCCAAGGCCAATCCTGCATTGTTCAATTTAGTCATATGTATTTTTACTACAAAATACATTAGGTGAGTTTCATCAGCCTTTCACTCTTTACATTTTTGGGCTGAGAATACATGCAAATGCTTTATTAACTGTTTTACAATATTTATATGTGTGAGTTTCATTATTCCCTTTTTAAATGCTTTTGCAATATATATTTTTGGGACTGAGAATGCATGCGCTGTTTTTATAACTGTTTTACGAAATAGACACAAGTAATCGAAAACTACATTATATGGTTGAATTATCGAAATTAAGTCTGGTAATCTAAGAATTAGGGAACAGACACCCTAATTGACGCGAACTCTAAAGATAGATCTATCGGGCCCAACAAGCCCCATCCAAAGTACCGGATGCTTTAGTACTTCGAAATTTATATCATGTCCGAAGGAGGATCCCGGAATGATGGGGATATTCTAATATGCATATTGTGAATGTCGGTTACCAGGTGTTCAATCCATATGAATGATATTTTTGTCTCTATGCATGGGACGTATGTTTATGAGAAATGGAAATATGAAATCTTGTGGTCTATTAAAATTATGAAATGATTATTTATGCTAAACTAATGAACTCACCAACCTTTTGGTTGACACTTGAAAGCATGTTTATTCTCAGGTACGAAAGAAATCTTCCGCTGTGCATTTGATCATTTAAAAGATATTACTTGGAGTCATTCATGACATATTTCAAAAGACGTTGCATTCGAGTCGTTGAGTTCATCAAGATTATTATTAAGACAATTATATTTGGATATATCATGAAATGGTATGCATGTCTGTCAACTGTCGATGTAAATGAAAGTTTGTCTTTTAAAAACGAATGCAATGTTTGTAAAATGTATCATATAGAGGTCAAGTACCTCGCGATGTAATCAACTGTTGTGAATCGTTTATAATCGATATGGACTTCATCCGAATGGATTAGGACGGGTTCTTTCAGTTGGTATCAGAGCGGTGGTCTTAGCGAACCAGGTCTGCATTAGTGTGTATAACTGATAAGTCGTTAGGATGCATTAGTGAGTCTGGACTTCGACCGTGTCTGCATGTCAAAAGTTTTGCTTATCATTTTTGTCAGAAATCATTTGCTTATCATCCTTAGTAAATTACCTGCTTATTATTCTTAGTCTAGACACATCTTATTGCATTGACTGCATGAATAGTGTATAGACAAAATTCATATCTTAGCGTATCTGCTAATTCATATCTTAGCGTATCTGTTATTATTATCTTTACCTGACAGCTTCCGTAGATTCCTCCGTAACTTATGAGATTTTAGTATTACATATGTATATGTAAATGATGTATAGCAGGATACTAATCTACATCCTATAATCTATTTCTTATCGAAAATCCTTCATCTGATCGTACGAGATGAATCCTTCAACTAGTTCGAGTCCCTCGGATTCCGACAGCTATTCCGATAGTTATCCCGACAGTTATTCTGAATGGATAGTCATCTAAGCTCCGGAAGCAACGTCACCAGAATGAATCAACCAATCATCCATCCCCAATTCATCTGATGGATTCGTAGTTGACTTAATCAATGGAGACGCGCAGAAGGCGATCCCTTCCACCAACCGAATTCACCTCTCGACAATGAACCTGAAACGTTTACTGGTGAACCTGTTCGAGCCACCATTTTCTCTCTTATTTTCAGAGTATCTCGTCACGATTATATACTATCTCAGATTCTAAACCTTATTCATCTGCTCGTTCTGACCGACAATCATCCCGGAATAATAGGAGAAGTTAGTGAACTTCGCGCTCGAGTAATCAATTTGGAGAATATGGTGTAAAATCTACCAGCTTCAACAACATCATCGGCACCAACAGTACCATTAATAACAGCACCAGTACTATCAACAATCCATGCTTCAATACCATCATCTATACTTTGAGTATGATCTTCGTTCTACGTATCGTTCTACCTCATTTATCTTCGTTCGACATGGCGAATATGTAATCTCTAAAGTTTTAGAGATTATTTATTCTAGTCCCAACCGAAAAGCAAATGAGTTTAATATCATATTAACTCATTAAATCCATGAATACATCTGAAGAAAATATATATGTATATATGTTTTCATAAAGATTGTAATTAAAAATTTTCTTGTACAAATTGTTAATGGTGAAAATATTTTAACGGGTAGGTAATATCCGAGGAATATTTAAATTTCACATTAATAAGTTACATTGTACGTTCTTCGAATCTGTTTCAACAGTCATATACTATCCTACTTACATCCACCGATATACAAATCCGTTCACCACAGAAAAACCATATTCATCCAATCTCATATTTGGATTTTGATTTATCATAATCCAACAAGTGGCATAATGAAGAAAACATTGGACAAAATAAAATTTGTTAGAAACAAACAAATTAACTATGAGAAATTTTGCTAAGAATCCACGCTAACTGTTTCCAGCTAACTGTTCCTAGCTAACTGATTACATTTTATTTATCGCAGTTTATTTATCGCAATTTAATTATCGCAATTTTATTTATCGCCATTTAATTTCTGTTATTTACTTTACGCACTTTATTTATCGTCATTTAAATTCTGTTATTTATTTTACGCACATTAAATGTCGGGACACGTATACAAGGTTTTGACATATCATATCGACCCATCTATATATATTATTTGGAATAACCATAGACACTCTATATGCAGTAATGCGGGAGTTAGCTATACAGGGTTGAGGTTGATTCTACAATAATATATATAGTTTGAGTTGTGATTGAGTCTGAGACATGTACACGGGTCACGATACGTATTAATTAATTCGAATATTATATAGTAAACTATATATGAATTATTATTTGTACACTGCTAACTGTGGACTATCAACTGAAGACTATCAACATTGGACAATTAAAATGAATTAAAATATTGACTATAACATATGAAACTAAACAATTCTTCAAGTTTGCCACTTGATTTTATCTTAAACCTCATTTGTATCTTGACGATTACGATCTGCGTTCAAACCTGTCATAATTCCTGAAAACACCTCAAATGAGAGGATGAACCTACCGAACTTCATCTACGGAAGGAAAGAATTATGTATATAGTATCGCACCTGAGAAACTCTCGGCAACTGAGTAAAAGTTTAACACGTAGCCGCATCAGATCCTTTGGCAATTATTAGCAAAAATAACTTTGCGATCCCTTTTCAAAGTAGCCAATTTTATCACAGCTCCAGCAGGTCAACTTCGACTTTTCATTCGAAGTAGCCTTACTATAAATCCTGATTACCCTTTTGATACCGGAGAATTCTTTAATATTCTACCATATTACCAGCAGACATACCTGTAATCTCGTTGCTCCTTGGTTTAAATCCCTCAGACAAATCACTACATTTATCTATTGAAGTCTCATCACATTCTCATCCACATCTGGTAACGAGAATTGCCATACCAATTACCGAGAATTAGCAAATCTGTATTGTGAGCCTCGCAACGTTTCCACATCAACAGTTATATGTAAACATATAACATTTATCTCTTAGAATTATGATCTCTCATCTGAAATCCTGAAAAGCACTCAGTCTACAAATCAAATACTCTGAATGTTGAAAAAGCTGAATGAAGCAGCAGAAATCGTAGACAACTGTAAACGACCCTAATCGTCGGAAGTCTTGATGATAAAGAATGGAGTATCGTAAACACTCAATAGAAAATTTAGTACCGAAAAGCAGATTATACGAAACTATGAAGGAAACCGTGGACAAGTCACAAAGAATAAGTTTGACTTCAAAGAATCCAAATGATTCAATGCCTGCTGAAGCCTTTAGCAAATGTCTTGCTCCTTACTCTAAACCCTTGTGGACGATATTCTTCCTCATCCTCCGATCATAGATATTCCAAGATATCATCGTATCTTTTATTATAAATATCCTCAATATTTCTGAAGATAATTTTATAACTATTCTTATCTGAAATCAATAATCTCTTCATGTTATCAGTGTTACATCATATAGAAACTGTTAGTTTCTATATTCTATAAACTTTCGAGCTTAAAATATGAATGTTAATGAAGTAATGTTGGGAACTGAAGCATGAGTTAGTATAATATAATGACACTTGATCAACGTGATTATATTACAGTAAGTCATGCTGAGTTTCTAATGGAACGTGATGATTCACAGAACATACCGTCATCATGTGCCATTTACATAACTCTTACATTCTACCCAATCTCTAAATATAATAATAATATATCTTATAGATAGTTCTATCTTCTCGGATATTCTGGTAATTTATCAAATCAAGATCATGCAAATTCGATTTTCTTCTTAGAACATTAACTATGTTCATCCAAAACTTCATACCTACGAATTCCGGACCATTATCCGCTTGACTTGTGGTCGAGAAAAGAATACAAAAGGATGGAACTCCAAAATATAAAGGAAGCGAAGGAGGTGGATTTATAGTAAAATATCCGACAGAGCAATCGAAACAGATTATTGCAGTTAATCAAAGAAGATCCTAATTTCCTTAATCGCCGAAGAATTAAATCTTATTACGAAGATTTTCTCCAAATCTCTTGAACTTGGAAATCAATCCTATCTGCGTCAAAAGATATGACAAATCTATACCTACTCATTTCACCCTTTGGTGATAGCTTCACTCGTACTCTTCACATAATCAAATGGTTTTATCCATAATACTCAATAATGATAAAACTCCATTTATCAGCTCAGATTCATCATGAAAACATTTTTTTATAGTTAGCCATGACAACCTCGATCAAATTTCGGGACGAAATTTCTTTAACGAGTAGGTACTGTGATGACCCGGAAATTTCCGATCAAATTTGAACTTTAATCTTGATATGTTTCCGACATGATAAGCAAAGCCTGTAAGGTTAAGTCTAGTAGGTTTTGGAATTTATATTCATGTATTCAATTAACCTTCGACCAGTTTCGACGATTCACGAACGATTGAGTAAATAAAGATGTAAATATATATATATATATATATATATATATATATATATATATATATATATATATACATACATATATATAAAATTAGATACATTTAATTACTAATGATATTGATATCATTACCACTTTCATTATTATTAATATCATTACTTTTATAATTATAATTACATTAACATAAAACCATTATTAATATTATAAAGATAATACAATTTATCATAAATATCATTAATAATGCCCTTTTTGATTATTATTATCATAGTTGTTAAATTATTATTAACTATTATTATTTATATTATTATTATTATTATTATTAATATTATTATTATTAATCTATCTAATTATTTATAAATACAGGATATATATAAAGCAGATAAATAATAGGAATCAGTTTCATGTAAACATCAGAATCGTACGAATTAGATTGGCCATCCCTGTCTACTTTATTTTTTTGTTTCCAACTCCTTGGCTCACATCTATTATCAATTGCTTCCAAGTTGTATAAATATTTTTACTTATTTTCTGTCCTTTAAATATTTGACCTGTCAACTAATATGAACTACAAAACAATTACGAATAAAGCTTTACACTGTAGAAATCGTCACAAGCACATGATATAGATATCTCTTACAACACATGAAGAAAAACAGAAATTTTTATAAAAATAAATAAACACCCTTTAAACTTCTATCTCCAATGTATTTTGTTTGGACGAAGAACCCCATCACCTAAGTTGTTGTTGCAGCCGTAAACCAACCTCAAGACCACCATGTTACCACCTTCGAATCATAAACAAACCACCATCTATCATCACCAAATTAACTCAAACCCATTGAATGTTTATAGTTATGTTTCTAGTTCGACAAACCCACCTATGATCATACCCATCAAACCCACCTATAATATTGCTAACGTTCTGTTTTTCTTCTCCAATAAACCATCATCAATTACCTTGTTTTGTTTGATCACCAACCACAACCTTAACCACTATACTCGGCCATCACCACCTACGGTAACCACCAATTCCAACCAGAACACCGTCACCTTCCATGTTACCTTCATCACCTCACCCTACGACCCATATCCACCACCACTCCACCATGAGCACCACCACCATGAAAACCATTGTAAGATGCTTCTGCTACTCGATTACCATTTCTATTTTTGTTGTTTCTTTTCACTATCCCAACACCATAACTTGCAACCATACGATGATATCATCTCATTTAATATCTTTGAGTAATTGTTAGTCATTCCACCACTAATACCATTTCATTTTTTTTTCTTTCCTTCGGTTGCTGTTACTCCCCAACGAACCGAGAAAACTACCACCACTCAAAGATTTAAACCCTTTGTTTCTGTTTTTAGTACACAGCCCAACCAAGACCATACTCGATTCTTTATGTTTGCAACCCACCCTAACCCTTTAAAAAAAACAAATGGCGTATTTTTTTATATCTTCTTGGCCGATATATTTTTTTCCTCCACTTGTCAAATGATTCCACTAATGATGGCAATACAATAATGGATAAAGGGTGAATGTGGGACAAGCTCTAGTTCCATGGCCGATAAGCACTCAACAAATGATCTCATTGGATTTAATAAAGGATTAAAATAGTAATAAAGATGAAAAGATGATGTGAATATGCCTTATTCCTTCTACTGTTCGAAATTTATGATCAATCAACTTAATCGTTTTAAATGATTTGGCCGAGATCTAGTTTCTAAATGGGGCCGAGTTCCTTTTGCTTTAGGTCTGTGATCCATTTTTTTATATTTCTGATTAGATTAATCGAACCATTGAAGGAGTTGATAATTGGTTCTTTATACGCATGCTCTTGCTTACCGGTTAACAATGATAAATGATGATGACCAATGATGATGATAAAGATGTGGTAGGGTTAGGATACAAGCTGGAAGTGTTCGTTGCATTTCTAAAACATAAACCCCTTCAATTTTCTTCTTTCTACTTTATTTTGTGGACTTCTGTTTTGCTATTGCATCTGGTCACCGAATTCATGATGTAAACTTGGGCTGCCATGTCCGATTCTTTTAGTGGGCTGAGAATAAAGTTTCTGTTGGGCCTTATGTTTCAATTCTCCAATTGGGCCGAAAACCCAAAATTTGATTTGATTATAGGATGAGGAACCGTGTAGTGTTGTTGAAGATGGTGACCGAGAGAATTAAAGATGAAGATGGTAAAAGGTGATGATGATGAGGATGATGGGTAAAGATGATTAGATAATAATGGTATCGTACTAATATGATAATGATTCAGTGTTATAAATAATATATAAAATGATATTGACGAGATGATAGTTACGGTTATGCTAAGATTAAATGATGATCGATGTTATGATATTGATGTTGAACCGTGATAGTGAATTCGAGTGATGATGATATATTAACGAAGGTTAGAACAAATTAAGATGATGATGAATAGATGTGGGTTTGATTTTAGGAGATGAAGGAAAACAGGAAAATACGGTTTATATATATTTTATTGTAATATAATATAGATAAACAGAAATGGAGGAGTGGTTATGGGTATTTTCGTTAAGCGAGAGGTCTCGGGTTCAAGCCCCGGCAAAGGCAGTTATTTTCCTTTTCGGAGCTCTTTCTTGTGAGGTAGCATTATTATTATTATTCTTATTATTATTATTATTATTATTATTATTATTATTATTATTATTATTATTATTATTATCATTATCATTAAAAATTATTATTATTAAAAGTAACATTATTATTAAAGTTATTATTATAATTAAAATTATCATTTTAATGAAAAGGATCATCAAAAATATCATATTATTAAAAGTATCATTATTATTATTATTTTTACCATTAATTTAGTGTTATTAAAAGTATTATTTTATCAAACAAATGATATTTATATAAATATATATTTTTACATATAACATGATTGTATTGATATATAAAGATAAATATATCCAATTAAGTTATTAATAAAACACATGATATAAAATAACAATTAAAATCACTAATAATATATATATTTGTTCGATTACCATTACATGTATTAATATACATGATTGAATAATAGGTTCGTGAATCCAAGGCCAATCCTGCATTGTTCAATTTAGTCATATGTATTTTTACTACAAAATACATTAGGTGAGTTTCATCTGCCCTTTCACTCTTTACATTTTTGGGCTGAGAATACATGCAAATGCTTTATTAACTGTTTTACAATATTTATATGTGTGAGTTTCATTATTCTCTTTTTAAATGCTTTTGCAATATATATTTTTGGGACTGAGAATGCATGCGCTGTTTTTATAACTGTTTTACGAAATAGACACAAGTAATCGAAAACTACATTATATGGTTGAATTATCAAAATTAAGTCTGGTAATCTAAGAATTAGGGAACAGACACCCTAATTGACGCGAACTCTAAAGATAGATCTATCGGGCCCAACAAGCCCCATCCAAAGTACCGGATGCTTTAGTACTTCGAAATTTATATCATGTCCGAAGGAGGATCCCGGAATGATGGGGATATTCTAATATGCATATTGTGAATGTCGGTTACCAGGTGTTCAATCCATATGAATGATATTTTTATCTCTATGCATGGGACGTATGTTTATGAGAAATGAAAATATGAAAACTTGTGGTCTATTAAAATTATGAAATGATTATTTATGCTAAACTAATGAACTCACCAACCTTTTGGTTGACACTTGAAAGCATGTTTATTCTCAGGTACGAAAGAAATCTGTAACGACCCGGAAATTTCCGACCAAATTTAAACTCTAATCTCTATATGGTTCCGACACGATAAGCAAAAACCCTAAAGTTGACCCGCACTTTTTCGATCGTTCTATACTTATAAGATTAATATTTACATAAATTAAACCTTACCAACATGATAAGCAATCCAAATTGTTGAGACTTATGTTTTCGAAAAGAGTTTTACACAACGTTTGACCGTCTAGTTTGACCGATGATATCACGAACTATACAATATATGATAATTATACGTTTGTGTATATATATATATATATATATACATATTTAACATGATCTAAGAATGTTTTAATATCTCATTTTGTATTAATAACAATAAGTTATAAGTATATTTTGAAACTACTAACTTAAGTTTTCAAAACGATAACCATACGTAACGTTATTTGACTTAAATACTTATGACCTATAATGTTTATACATATATCGTATAAGTAATGTATTTAATCACTTTTAAAGACTTAAATACATAAAACAATATAAGTATATTTACAAAAGATAGCTATATTTGAATCCTCGTTCCGTTTTCTCAAAGATTTCTATACGTATACCTAGGGTATATGTACCCGTATCATACGCAGCTTCTAGATGTATTTACTATTGGTATATACCAATAAAAATCTGCTCCTTAGCAGCCTTAAATGATTAAGAAACATGTGGAACCAACCATTTGTCAAGTAGCATGAATTGTTTAGCAAGAAAACAAAGTTAGGTATCTTTTTTTTCCTTTATAACCTAAAAACGTTTTTATGCATGCACACCATTTCTTCACCCCATTTTCTCATACTTACACTTCCATTTCTCTCTCAAAATACTCTTAACTTCATACTTGATCATCTCCAAGCATTTTCCCCATCATTTAGCTTCAAAAACCTTACTTAAACACCATAAGAAAACCATACAAAAACACTTCAAGAAATCCTTCCAAGAACACAAACTTACTTCCAATCTTTCATCCAATTCCATCACCCTTTTGGTTCTAGCTTTTTACTCCTATTTTACAGCAACCTTGTCCAAGGAACTTGAGGTAGTATCTATGTTCATAACCTTATTCGATTCATATATATATAGCTATCATATTTTGTGGTATACAATTTTAACAACAAGAACATAGTTTGAAAGTTTTCAAACTTGTTTGCAAACTAAATAGATCCTTCTAACTTAACTTTTAAAATACTTCAAGACCTGTAATATAACTTAAATATATGCTAACTTAACAAGGTATAACTTGGTTTTTCAAAGAATATCTTAAAAACTGTTTTTACGACGTCGGAGTGTAACCGGGGACTGTTTTGGGTTGGATAATTAAAAACTATCTTAAACTTTGAATTGGAGGTTTATGTTCTGGAAAAATGATTTTTACTATAAATATGTTAACACATAAAAATTTCATGATTTAATTCAAAGTATAAGTATTTTTAGAAAAATGGTCATTAAGTGTTTTTTTTTTTTGTAACAAAAATGTTTAACTTCATAAGTTTCACTAAAGTTTCACCTATGCCGTGTGATTTTGAATACAAACCAAGGTATTTTCAGTTCATAGTCTTAAAGAGGGACTCGATCCAAGGAGATGGCAAGTTGAATCAACGAAAACGGATTTGTAACAAAGAAACTATGACCGAAACAAAATTGGTTATCCTAGACTTGTTTAACTTCGGGATTAATTGGGAAAAATTAAATAAATCACATATTTCTAAGATAACATGATATTTTATATATATATGTACTTATAATTCAATTTTATATGGTTCAGGATCACCCGTAAACAACACGAGAAGATTAATCATAAGATCCCATGTTTGTACGCAACACGTCATTTGACAACACCGGTACTTTATGTACGCAACACGTCATTTGACAACACCGGTACCGTGGGTCAAGATTAATCTCGACCAATACATATACGATGGGGTTTTATTTATTTCGTTGGGGGTTTTATTTATTTCATTGCGGGTATATTAAACATCTAAAAATGAACCATCAAAATTGAATTACTAACAACGAGCTGCTAACTACGGACTAAGGAATTATTCAAAGTATTAAAAGTATAACAAGTATATATATGTGACGTTTGTTTAAAAAGAAAAGGTATTGATATATTATATATGGATAGGTTCGTGATATCAACCGGAGACCAAGTCAAATTATATATATCTTCAAGACGAAAGTGAGTATATAGTCCCACTTTTAAACTCTAAATATTTCGGGATGAGAATACATGTATTTTTATTTTACGTTATGGACACAAGTAACTGAAAAATATATTCTACGTTGAGTTGTACCACTGGCATACTTCCCTGTAGCTTGGTAACTAATATTTACAGCGGTATTGTAAACGCGAATCCTGTTGATAGATCTATCGGGCCTGACAACCCCAACCGGACTGGACGACCAGTATTCAACGGTTGCACAGTACTTCGTTTCGTGACTACACTTGGTACATTGTAGTAAGATTTCATATTAAAGGGAATATGCGACGTGATTAATTGTTAAGTATGGTTACCAAGTGCTCAACCACTTAGAATATTTTTATTAAAATGTTTATATATGAAATCTTGTGGTCTATATTTATATCGCTGTCGACATTAAACCTATATCTCACCAACTTTATGTTGACATTTTAAAGCATGTTATTCTCAGGTATGAATTAAGTCTTCCGCTGTGCATTATCTCGTACTAAGGATACTACTTGAGGCCATTAAGGACTTATATCATAAGGCGTTGCATTCGAGTCATTGAAGTTCATAGAGACTATTATTAAGTAAATGGCGGTTTAGGTCATTTGAATATTATGAAATGTCAGGCGAATATGTCAATTATGGATGTAACTATAGATTGCCTTTTAAGAATAAATGCAACGTTTGTAAGATGTATCATATAGAGGGCAAGTACCTCGCAATGTTATCAACTATTGTAATTCGTTTGTAATCAATATGGACAACGTCCGGATGATTAGTTTCGGATCCTTTCAGTTGGTATCAGAGCGTTGGTCTTAGCGAACCAGGCCTTGCATTAGTGTGTCTAACTAGTAGTTGTTAGGATACATTAAGTGAGTCTGGACTTTGACCGTGTCTGCCTGTCAAAAGTTTTGCTTATCAATCCTAGTCGGAAATTATCTGCTTATCATTCTTAGGGAACTGCCTGCTTATCATTCTTAAGTCTAGACACGTCTTACTGCATTTAGTGCATCGATAGTGTATAGACAAAATTCATATCCTAGCGTATCTGTTACTATAGACATTGCCTGACGTATTTCAAAGATTCTCCGTAATTCATGGGATTTTGATATTATATATACATATGTAAATTATGTATTGAAGAGTACCAAACCCAACTCCTATAATCTATTCCAAACCAAAAATTCATTTCTCCGACCATACAAGATGGATTCTTCATCCAGCTCAAATTCCTCCGACTTCGATAGCTTCGCCGATATGGATTTCCATTCGAGCTCCGAGAACAGCGTTACCGGAATGGATCAACCAATTTCCCATCATCTATTCTGGATGAATTGGGGATGGGTTCGTAATATACTAAATTTCTGGAGGCAAGAAGAAGGTGATCCATTCCATCCACCAAATTGTCCTCTTAACGATGAACCTGAAGCACTTACCGGCGAACCTATTCGAAACACCATTTTCTAGCTCATTTCTAGAGTATCTCGTCATGATTACATACTATCCCATATTTCAAATCTTGTTCATTCGCTCGTTCCAACCGTCAATCATCCCGGTATAATAGAAGAAGTCAACGAACTCCGTGCTCGGGTAGTGGTTTTGGAGAATATGGTGCGAAGGTTACAAACACCAACAGCAGCACCAGCAGCATAATCCGTACTACCATCGTCAACGCCGACAGTACCTTTATCACCCCAATCACAACCGCGCCTTAAATCTCAACATCACAATCTGTATCTCGAATATCAACATCACACGACTCAATATCTGTACTTCGAGTATGATCTTCGTTCTATATATCGTTCTACATCGATTATCTTCGCTTTACGTATCGTATGACGATTATGTAATTTCTAAAGTCTTAGAGATTATGTAATCTAGAATTAACGATAAATCAAATGAGTTTAATATCTTATTGACTCATTAAATCTTTGATTATCTCTGAAGAAAATATATATGCAAGTATATTTTCATAAAGATAGTAATTAAAAATTCCTTCGTACAAACTATTAATGATGAAAATATTTTAACGGGTGGGTAGTACCCGAGGAATATTTAGAATTCACATTAATTAGTTATATTGTACATTCTTGAATCTGATTCAACGGTTATCTATTATCTTACTTACAACCACCGATATTCGTATCCGCTCACCCCAGAATAACCATTTTCAATCAAATTTCATATTCGGATTTTGACCTACCAGAATCCAACAAGTGGCATAAAGAAGAAAACATTGGACAAAATAAAAAAAAATTGTTAGAAACACACGATTTAACTAATTAAAAATCTATTAAGGATTCCACGCTAACTGTTCCGGCTAACTCTGGACAATTAAAATGTTGATTGTAACATATGAAGCTAAACAATTCTTCAAGCTTGCCACTTGATTTTATCTTAAACCTCATTCGTAACTTGACGATTACAATTCGCATTCAAATCCTTACATGATTCCTGAAAACACCTCGACCGAGAAGTTGAACCCGCCGCACCTCGCCTACGGAATGAAGATTTATACATACAGTTATACACCTGAAGAACTCTCGAACCCAAATTCATAATTTAACACATAACGTATTGAATCCTTTGCCATTTATTAGCAAGAACAACCCTACAATTCCTTTTCAAGAAGCTAATTTTGTCACAGCTCCACTTCGACTTTTCAGTGAGAATATTTCTATTATAATCATGATATTTATACCTTGTCCTTTCGCCGTCATTACAGAAAAACCTTTTATATCCCTCGATAACATCAACAGGTGCACCAGCAGATCGTTATCCTTTTGGCGAAATCAACAATCAGTATTTTGAAAATCTCGCGGAACTTCTTCCATCATATCTATAATGTCTATCCCTAAGAATTTCATAATCTGAACGTGAAGTTTCTGAAAAACACCCGGGACTATGAAATAGTTCTTGAAATGCTAACGAAGCAGCAAAAACTGTAAACGACTTTAACGGTCAAAAGTTTGATGACAAAGAATAGTAAGGTGGTAAAGCTGGAAAAAAAAAAAGTTTAGAACTAGAAAACGGATGAAGCAAAGTATGAAAAAGGCTGTGGATAAATCACAGGGACTGAACCTGCTCTCAAAGAATACAAACGATTCTGTACCTGCTGAAACCGTCAGTAAGAACCCTACTCTTTATTCAAAACCTTGCCCGGATGATATTTTTCATCATCATCTTATCTTAGATATTATAAGATATCTTCATATCATTCGTTATACATATTTTTCATATTTCTGGAGATATTTTTACAACTATTCCTATCTGCGATCATTTATCTCTCCGTAACATCTGCGTTACAATATAAAAGAAACTGTGTTAATTTCTAAATTCTGAAACCTCCGAGATTAAAATATAAATGATTTGAAGTAGTGTTGGGAACTGATGCATGAATTAGTATAATATAATGAAACTTGATCAACTTCATTATATTACAGTAAGTCATGTTAAGTTTCTAATGGAATTTGATTCACAGTACCGTCATCATGTGCCACGTTACACGGCTCTTACATTCTATCAAGTCTCCAAACATATTAGAACGTATCACCTTGATAGTTCTATTTTTCCGGAATATTCGAGTAATTTAACGAATCAAGATCGTGCCATTACAATTTCATTCTAAAACCAATAGCTAGGTTCATTCCAAATTTTCTACCTACGAATTTCGGACCATTGTTCGCTTGGCTCGAGGACAGGAAGAAGAAACGAAGGGACAAAACCTCAGAATAGAAATAGGAACATAAACCACAGCAAATAAGAGAGAGCATTAACTGTGGATGACAATGATTTTAAGGGACGGGAGTAGGAACATCGAAATATAAGGGAAGGTATAAAACCTAACAACAACCCCGAAACTACAAACCGTGCATATCAATACGTATTGCAACGTAAAGGCACGGGAGAATTAAAAACATTATAATTCCAAGGAAAGGATAAAAGAGAATAGATTCTTCTGGTGATAGATGAAAAAGAGGAATGAAAGATATGAAAGTTAGAAATATAACAAGGATTAGAATGGGATGGAGCATATTAGCGAATGTCTTAAAGTAGGAACTAAAGAGAAAGAATAGAAGATGTGGGAAGAAAGAAAGGGAAGGAGGTAAATTTATAGTGAAATATTCGACAAAGAAATCAAAACAGATTGCCACGTTAAATCAAAGAAGATCCTGATCGCCGCAAAACTAAATCTTATTACATAAGATTTTCTTTAAAACCCTTAAATCCCGAAAATCGATCATAATCACGTCATCGGTTACAACAATTCTATATTTACTCATTTTACTCTTTTGTGATAGCTTCGCTCGTGCGTCTCACATAACCGAATCGTTTTATCTAAATCTTTCAATAATGATAAAATTTCATTATTACCTCATATTCGTCATGAAAACATTCCTATTGTTATTTATGACAACCTCTACCAAATTTCGAGGACGAAATTTCTTTAACGGGTGGGTACTGTAACGACCCGGAAATTTTCGACCAAATTTAAACTCTAATCTCTATATGGTTCCGACACGATAAGCAAAAACCCTAAAGTTGACCCGCACTTTTTCGATCGTTCTATACTTATAAGATTAATATTTACATAAATTAAACCTTACCAACATGATAAGCAATCCAAATTGTTGAGACTTATGTTTTCGAAAAGAGTTTTACACAACGTTTGACCGTCTAGTTTGACCGATGATATCACGAACTATACAATATATGATAATTATACGTTTGTGTATATATATGTATATATACATATTTAACATGATCTAAGAATGTTTTAATATCTCATTTTGTATTAATAACAATAAGTTATAAGTATATTTTGAAACTACTAACTTAAGTTTTCAAAACGATAACCATACGTAACGTTATTTGACTTAAATACTTATGACCTATAATGTTTATACATATATCGTATAAGTAATGTATTTAATCACTTTTAAAGACTTAAATACATAAAACAATATAAGTATATTTACAAAAGATAGCTATATTTGAATCCTCGTTCCGTTTTCTCAAAGATTTCTATACGTATACCTAGGGTATATGTACCCGTATCATACGCAGCTTCTAGATGTATTTACTATTGGTATATACCAATAAAAATCTGCTCCTTAGCAGCCTTAAATGATTAAGAAACATGTGGAACCAACCATTTGTCAAGTAGCATGAATTGTTTAGCAAGAAAACAAAGTTAGGTATCTTTTTTTTCCTTTATAACCTAAAAACGTTTTTATGCATGCACACCATTTCTTCACCCCATTTTCTCATACTTACACTTCCATTTCTCTCTCAAAATACTCTTAACTTCATACTTGATCATCTCCAAGCATTTTCCCCATCATTTAGCTTCAAAAACCTTACTTAAACACCATAAGAAAACCATACAAAAACACTTCAAGAAATCCTTCCAAGAACACAAACTTACTTCCAATCTTTCATCCAATTCCATCACCCTTTTGGTTCTAGCTTTTTACTCCTCTTTTACAGCAACCTTGTCCAAGGAACTTGAGGTAGTATCTATGTTCATAACCTTATTCGATTCATATATATATATATATAGCTATCATATTTTGTGGTATACAATTTTAACAACAAGAACATAGTTTGAAAGTTTTCAAACTTGTTTGCAAACTAAATAGATCCTTCTAACTTAACTTTTAAAATACTTCAAGACCTGTAATATAACTTAAATATATGCTAACTTAACAAGGTATAACTTGGTTTTTCAAAGAATATCTTAAAAACTGTTTTTACGACGTCGGAGTGTAACCGGGGACTGTTTTGGGTTGGATAATTAAAAACTATCTTAAACTTTGAATTGGAGGTTTATGTTCTGGAAAAATGATTTTTACTATAAATATGTTAACACATAAAAATTTCATGATTTAATTCAAAGTATAAGTATTTTTAGAAAAATGGTCATTAAGTGTTTTTTTTTTTTGTAACAAAAATGTTTAACTTCATAAGTTTCACTAAAGTTTCACCTATGCCGTGTGATTTTGAATACAAACCAAGGTATTTTCAGTTCATAGTCTTAAAGAGGGACTCGATCCAAGGAGATGGCAAGTTGAATCAACGAAAACGGATTTGTAACAAAGAAACTATGACCGAAACAAAATTGGTTATCCTAGACTTGTTTAACTTCGGGATTAATTGGGAAAAATTAAATAAATCACATATTTCTAAGATAACATGATATTTTATATATATATGTACTTATAATTCAATTTTATATGGTTCAGGATCACCCGTAAACAACACGAGAAGATTAATCATAAGATCCCATGTTTGTACGCAACACGTCATTTGACAACACCGGTACTTTATGTACGCAACACGTCATTTGACAACACCGGTACCGTGGGTCAAGATTAATCTCGACCAATACATATACGATGGGGTTTTATTTATTTCGTTGGGGGTTTTATTTATTTCATTGCGGGTATATTAAACATCTAAAAATGAACCATTAAAATTGAATTACTAACAACGAGCTGCTAACTACGGACTAAGGAATTATTCAAAGTATTAAAAGTATAACAAGTATATATATGTGACGTTTGTTTAAAAAGAAAAGGTATTGATATATTATATATGGATAGGTTCGTGATATCAACCGGAGACCAAGTCAAATTATATATATCTTCAAGACGAAAGTGAGTATATAGTCTCACTTTTAAACTCTAAATATTTCGGGATGAGAATACATGTATTTTTATTTTACGTTATGGACACAAGTAACTGAAAAATATATTCTACGTTGAGTTGTACCACTGGCATACTTCCCTGTAGCTTGGTAACTAATATTTACAGCGGTATTGTAAACGCGAATCCTGTTGATAGATCTATCGGGCCTGACAACCCCAACCGGACTGGACGACCAGTATTCAACGGTTGCACAGTACTTCGTTTCGTGACTACACTTGGTACATTGTAGTAAGATTTCATATTAAAGGGAATATGCGACGTGATTAATTGTTAAGTATGGTTACCAAGTGCTCAACCACTTAGAATATTTTTATTAAAATGTTTATATATGAAATCTTGTGGTCTATATTTATATCGCTGTCGACATTAAACCTATATCTCACCAACTTTATGTTGACATTTTAAAGCATGTTATTCTCAGGTATGAATTAAGTCTTCCGCTGTGCATTATCTCGTACTAAGGATACTACTTGAGGCCATTAAGGACTTATATCATAAGGCGTTGCATTCGAGTCATTGAAGTTCATAGAGACTATTATTAAGTAAATGGCGGTTTAGGTCATTTGAATATTATGAAATGTCAGGCGAATATGTCAATTATGGATGTAACTATAGATTGCCTTTTAAGAATAAATGCAACGTTTGTAAGATGTATCATATAGAGGGCAAGTACCTCGCAATGTTATCAACTATTGTAATTCGTTTGTAATCAATATGGACAACGTCCGGATGATTAGTTTCGGATCCTTTCAAAATCTTCCGCTGTGCATTTGATCATTTAAAAGATATTACTTGGAGTCATTCATGACATATTTCAAAAGACGTTGCATTCGAGTCGTTGAGTTCTTCAAGATTATTATTAAGACAATTATATTTGGATTTATCATGAAATGGTATGCATGTCTGTCAACTGTCGATGTAAATGAAAGTTTGTCTTTTAAAAACGAATGCAATGTTTGTAAAATGTATCATATAGAGGTCAAGTACCTAGCGATGTAATCAACTGTTGTGAATCGTTTATAATCGATATGGACTTCGTCCGAATGGATTAGGACGGGTCCTTTCAATTAATACACTGTACATTCTTCAATTTCGATTCATAAATCATTAATTATACGCACTACCTTCACAATGATACACAATCATCTTCATATAAAATCAATTACACATTCTGAAATTAACATATCGGAATTCAAGTAAAGCTTTAGCAGGTGTTATCTTCCTAAAGATTACTACATTCATGAATTATATTCATTCGTATTCTGCAATGAATTATCACATCAAACCACCGAAATTATCATTCATCACTTTTAAAATCAATAACGCCTATTCGTTAACCATTAGATTCGTTGACGAATTACAATCAGCGTTTAATCATCTAAAAATTAAATTTCTTGAAACCATCTCGGATTGATAACCAATGATTCAGATATGGTAGCATTAAATGCAGAGGAAACAGAAGAATTTTCCTCGTCATTGGATCTTAGAAATTCTAAGATATCACCGTATCTTTCGTTATAAATATCCTCTATATTTCTGAAGATATCTTTATAACGATTCTTGTCTGCAATTAATTATCTCTTTGCGATAACGTTATCACATCATAAAGGAAACTGTTTTAGTTTCTATATTCAAGTTTAAATTATAAATGTTTTGAAGAAGTGTTGGGAATTGAAGCATGAGTTAGTATAATATAATGACGTCAGGCCAAGGTGATTATATTAGAGTAAGTCATGCTAAATTTTTAATGGAAGATGATGATTCATAAACTTTATAATCATCATTTGCCATGTTACACGACTCTTACATTGTATTTAACCTCTAAACATATCAAGAAAGTATTTTTCTTGATGATTCGATCTTTTCTAGATATTCTGGTAATTTGACAAATCAAATCGTGCTATTACCTTTCCTTCTGCTTTGAATATTATGATCATTCGAAACTTCATACCTACAAATTCTGGACCATTACTCGCTTTTCTTAAGAGTCGAGAAAAGAATAAAAAGGCAAAGAGCTCCGACATATAAGGGAAAATATAAAGCCCGATAACAGCACGGAAATTATAAACCGTGTATATCAATGCGTATAGCAATATAAAGACACGGGAGAACTAAAAACACAATAAATCCTAGAGCATAATAGAAGTAAACAGACTCCTCTGGTGGGAGTTGGAAAAGAAGGAAGATTGTGGCGATAACCAATATAAGGTTAAGAACAAGAACTGGATTGAGCATATTAACAAATCTTTTGGAAATATGAATTGAGGAAAGAAAATATAGAAGTGGTGAAGATAATGAAACGGAAGAAGCTAATTTATAGCGAAATTCCAGACACAGCAATCGAGGCAATTCACCGCATTTAATTAAAGAAAATCCTAATTTCCTTAATTACCGGAGAATCAAATCCTATAGACTACGAAGATTTCCTCAAATTCCTTGAATCCCGGAAATCAATCGTGACTACGTCAAAAGTTAAGACGAACATTTAATTTCCTCATTTCAATCTTTTACGATAGCTTCGTTTATACTCTTTCTATAATCGGATTACTTTATCCATATTATTAAATGTCGATAAAACTCTAATTTTCAACTCATATTCATCATTCTTGTTGTAAAGAATGACGATCTGTATCGAATTTCATGACTATGATTTTCATGAACTCTTCTCTGTTTTATCTACCCTAATATTGTGGCATAAATGCTCAAGGTTTAAATAAGCTCACTATTATTCATCACACATTTCATGTATATTGAAATGCTTGTATAACGTCATCATCTCTTTCTGAGGAAAACCTAATCAATGACATTCTTGTTAAATCCTTTAGATAACCTCCGCATTAATAATAAAATGCACTTCGTGGAATTTATGGATCGTAAGATTTAAATGCTAGAAACAAAACAATATCCTATTAGTTGGAATTCACGAAAGGCCCCGAGCATACCTGGGAACGTGAAGACCAAATAAAATGAAAATATCCTCACCTGTTTACAAACAACGCTGACTGATGGCAACAACTAAATTTCGGGACGAAATTTCTATTAACAGGGGGATACTGTGACAACCCGTAAATTTTCGGCAAAATTTAAACAAAAATCTTTATATGATTTCATTTAACCTCGACTAATTCCGACGATTCACGAACAATTATTTGTAAATAATTACGCATTAATTTGATATATTAATATTATTATTATTAATATCCTTTTTAAACAAGATATCAATAATTAATATCTTTATTATCAGCATTGTTATTATGAATAAAAAATATTGACAAATATTCTTGGAAAAGTAGTAAATTAATTTGTTTATTTTAAAAAATATATACAAAAAAAATCCTTAAAATAAATGTTTTTTTTAATAAAATAAATAAATAAATTACTTTTTAATTAAAAATTATAATGGAAAATTACTTTTATTATTTTATTTTGTGCATTATCCCATGACCTAATATTTAATACTTTTGAATTTTAAAATCCCATTAAAAATTAAAATATTTCTTTTTCTTTTAATTATTTTATTCTTTTTACCTAAATTTTTCAAGTATAAATACCCCTCATTTCTCATTCAAACTCACACCAAAATTTCTCTCATTCTCTCTTTAAAGAATTACTACTAGTAAGTATTCTTTTCTTACTTTTTACTTTTTACTTTTACTTTTTTACTTTTTACTATTTATTTCGGTTTTTTTTTTTTTACCGAAACATGTAAATAATGTTATAAATTATATGCAATTAAAATTAAAATAAATAACATGTTATAATTAGTAATATATGTTACTAAAAATTATAAAAGTATTTTTATGAATTAATATATAGGAGTTATAATTAAAATCGAATTAATGAATATATATGTATATACGCACCTAACGTGAAGGTTATAATTAAAGATAGCGTACAAAGACTACAAACATCACTACTACTTATGGCCTAGGGTGATCCTTGTTACCATTATGGGATGCTTGTGGATCTCGAATGCCAAGACTTAGATTCTGGTCAAGAGATCCTGGGCCGCTCGGTAACAATAGATCATTCGAGTGACTTGCATGTTAGCGACGAAGTTCGGGCGAGATTGTACAACATCTTTGTTAAGAATTATAACCCGAACATTCTTAAACTAGAAGCTTACTATAAGTGGAAGTTTTTCATAAATACTAGGTTTCCAAAAATAGAAACTTTTGAGAAATATGAACTTTTCTCGAAAACCGTCACTGTCAATATAGTTGCTATATTAATAAACATACTTTATGTCAAGTTAGACATTAACTAATCAAACGTTATACCTCAAGGTTGATATCCAGATCACTTACTTGCTTTACTTTCGTTCTTGCGTGGAATACTTCAACTGCTATTTAATGTGAGTTCATCTGCTCCCTTTTTATATATTTTTGGGCTGAGAATACATGCGCAACTTTTATAACTGTTTTACACATATCAACTATTAAACTGTGATATGTTGGGCTATGACCAGCAAGTCCCCAACCGACTAGTATAAACGATAACTTGTACGGGGCAAACTTGAAAGTCTAGTCTAAATATCAGTACCAACTATTAAACTGTGATATGTTGGGCTATGACCAGCAAGTCCCCAACCGACAAGTATAAACGATAACTTGTACGGGGTAAACTTGAAAGTCTAGTCTAAATATCAGTACCAACTGTTAAACTATGCTACACCTGGCTATGTCCGACTAAGTCCCTACAGTGATATTTTTAATTGCTGCGCATTCTTAATTATTGGGGATAGGCCTATCGGGAGTAACGTCCCCGATACATTTGACTAAGTCTTTGTATTACTTGATAATGAAATTAAACGACAAGGACAGAACAACTTGTCATGGGGCAAACAACGTTTAGTCTAAATATCACGCACTGGCATAACTTTTTGATCCTGCGGGAGATCAACTTTTGGATCTTGCGAGATCTACTTTACAAACTAAATCTTGTGGTCTAATACTATTACTGAAATCATTATTTATGACAAACCTATGAACTCACTCAACCTCGTGTTGACTTTTTAAGCATGTTTATTCTCAGGTACTTAAATATTGCTTCCGCTGTATATCTACTGCTTTGATGATGATTGCTTGCTATGCTTGGAGTCTTCATTACATATCATATCAATTAAAGACATATTTATCTTCCGCTGTAAAACTCAACAAAACGTCTCATGTAGAGTCGTTCTCGTTTATACAACTATGATTTGATATAATTAGACACAAATACCCCAGGCCCTATTTGGGGGTGTCAAAAAAACAAGTTGTCTTAATCCTCTTTCTATTTAATCATCTATTTGTCGACATGAGCTTTCAATCAGGCAAGAAAATGTAAAAGCTGATAACGAAGGGAAACTGATTTTGTATTTATCTATTTTTATATTATATATTTAATAAATATTAATAGTTAATAAATATATTAATAATAATATTATTATTGATAAAGATACTAATAATAATAATAATAATAATAATAATAATAATAATAATAATAATAATAATAATAATAATAATAATAATAATAATAATAATAATAATAATAATAATAATCATAATAATAACTAAAATCATTAAATGATAAGTTCTAAATAATGTACCTAAAGTTTTTAGAATAAATAATTATATATATATTCTAAAATACTATATATATATATATATATATATATATATATATATATATATATATATAATTATTACCTAACGAGTTTTTATTCTATATCATAAATTATTTTACGTTTTTAATTCTAATAACTATATTGCATGATATTTTATTAATGTATTTCAATTTATTATATACATACACATCTATATAAACATATCTATTTATAATTAATTGTTCGTGAATCGTCGAAAATAGTCGAAGGTCAAATAGATATCTGAAACAGTTCAAAATTTTTGAGACTTCAACATTACAGACTTTGCTTATCGTGTCGAAACCAAATAAGATTCAAGTTTAAATTTGGTCGGAAATTCCCGGGTCATCACATGCACCACCAGCTCCACCTGTACCATCTGAACCGCTTGCCCCACCAGCATCCCCCATCGTCGAGGAACTGACGAGGGAAGTGCATATCCTCCGTGCTCGGGTAACTGAGCTCGAGGACCAGGTGTCCCACATAATGGACATCCTTTACCCACCATCACCATAGGGCTATTGTATTAGATTTCATTATGTAATCCCGTTTGTAGTTTCATGTTTTACTCATGTATTGTACGAACCTTATGCGGATGTATGTCACTTTATTATTAATGAATGGAACTTAGTGTTGTTTAATTTCTGTGCGGTGTTCTATTTACGTTACTGTATGATGATTTTGTGGTATCTGTATCTAGTTGCATTACTTAATTAACATGCGATGTGTTGATTCCATGTTGGTTACCATATACCGTATTACTATTTATTGAATGCTGGATTTTGACTTAAGTCGAAATTTCTGTTTCGAAGATCAATGGCAAACGGAAGATCAACGCTCACAGCAGCACAGATTGAGGAGATGATAACTGAACGAATAGCCGCAGAAATTGCGAATGTCAACCCCAAAGCTCCACCTGTTAACCAGAACAATCATAATGGGTGCACCTATAAGGAATTCCAGAGCTGCAAGCCCCACAATTTCAGTGGTACTGAGGGGCCAGTTGGACTGACGAGATGGTTTGAGAAATTGGAAGCTGTGTTCCGTGTGAGCAACTGCTCAGAAATGAACAAAACTAAGTATGCCTCATGTACACTGTCGGACGGTGCTTTAACATGATGGAACACACTTGCTCAGGCTAAGGGTATTGACGAGGCTTATGCTACACCGTGGGAGGAATTTAAGGGGGCTATGATCGAGGAGTACTGCCCCAGAACAGAGATTCAGAAAATGGAAGCTGAGTTTTGGGAGTTGAAGGTTGTGGGAACCGATCTTGAAGGTTATAACCGAAGGTACTTGGAACTAGCTTTGATGTGTCCCACGATGGTTACCCTGGAATTTAAGCGAATGGAACGGTATTTATGGGGACTTCCCAAGTCCATCCAGGGAAATGTCACCTCTTCGAAACCAGCTGATGTCCCGGAAGCTATGCGCATGGCGCACACCCTGATGAACCAAATTACCAGCAAAGAACCAGAAAAGGTAAAATCAGAATCGGGAGCTAGTATTGAGAAACGTAAGTGGGACAAAAACAAGGGAAGGGTCTTTGATCAAATCCCAGCTAAGAGGCATGAATGTTTCAAGGGAAACAACAACGGGAGGAACCCCAACCCAAACCCTAGCTCAAACCCTAACTACAAGGGTAGTCTCCCGCAGTGTAAGAGATGCTACAAGCATCATACCGGGTACTGTAACGTGGTCTGAGAAAAGTGTAAAAGGACTGGGTATATTGGCAAAGACTGCAAGATCACCACCCCAACTGTGAAGACAAACCCTACTGGACCAAGAAAATGCTATGAGTGTGGACAACAGGGCCACTTCAGGAATGAATGTCCCAACAATAGAAATGACGGTGGGCCAGCGCGTGGAAGAGATTTCAATGTAAACGCAAGGGATGCCCGTGAGAACCCTGACTTGGTTACAGGTATATTCACTATCAATAATCTATTAGCTTCTGTCCTATTTGATACTGGTGCCGATAGGAGTTATGTATGTAGACACTTTTGCTCTAAGATATATTGGTCGTTAGTTCCTTCAAAGGAGAGTATGCTTCTTGAGGTAGCCAATGGAAAACTTGAGAAAGTTGACCAAATTAGCCGAGGAGGTATTATCAATATAGCTGGTGTGGATTTCGAGATTGACTTGATACCCATCAAATTGGAAAGTTTTGACGTGATTGTCGGTATGGACTGGTTGACCAAGGTAAGGGCCGACATTATCTGTGGAGATAAAGCTATTCGCATACCACACGAAGATGGTGAGCCACTGATTATTTAAAGAGAGAGATGTAACTCGAAGCTGAACCTCATTAGTTGCATGAAGGCACAAAAGATCATGAGAAAGGACGTCTTGCTGTTTTAACACATGTGAAAACATTAGAAACCGAGGTGAAGAGCGTGGATGATGCACGAATTGTGAACGAATTTTCCGATGTCTTCCCAGAAGAATTTCCTGGATTACCACCATCAAGAACAGTAGAGTTTCAGATCGATTTAGTGCCAGGAGCTGCACCTGTGGCTCGCGCACCTTATCGACTCGCACCTTCCGAAATGCAAGAGTTGCAGAGACAACTTCAAGAACTGCTAGACCATGGATTTATCCAACCAAGTTCTTCGCCTTGGGGCGCACCTGTTTTGTTTATGAAGAATAAGGACGGATCTTTCCACATGTGTATCGATTATCGTGAGCTGAACAAGTTGACGATCAAGAATCGGTATCCCCTTCCCCGAATTGACGATCTTTTCGATCAGATGTAAGGATCAAGCATTTACTCTAAGATCGATTTGCGATCAGGTTATCACCAGCTGAGGGTGAAGGAGAGTGATGTAATGAAAACTGCGTTCAGAACCTGTTATGGTCACTATGAGTTCCTCGTGATGCCATTCGGTTTAACCAACGCACCTGCCATGTTTATGGATCTCATGAATCGTGTATGCAAGCCATATCTGGATAAGTTCGTTATCGTCTTCATAGATGATATCCTCATCTACTCCAGAAGCGAAGAAGAACTTGAGCAACATCTTCGACTAGTGCTTGAACTCTTGAGACCAAAGCAACTTTATGCCAAATTCTCCAAGTGCGAGTTTTGGTTGAAGGAAGTCCAATTCCTAGGTCATATTGTGAGCTATCAAGGTATCAAAGTTGATCCCACAAAGATCGAAGCTATCAGCAAGTGGGAAACCCCCACTACTGCGACTCATATCCGCCAATTTTTAGGTCTCTCCGGTTACTACCGAAGATTTATTGAAGGTTTCTCTCTGATTGCGCGTCCTTTGACCGCGCTGACTCACAAAGGGAAGAAGTTCGTTTGGGAAACCAAACAAGAATCAGCATTTCAAACCTTGAAGCAGAAGTTAACCACCGCGCCTATCTTATCACTTCCTGAAGGCAGTGACGACTTCGTTGTGTATTGCAATGCCTCAAAAAATGGTTTTGGTTGCGTATTGCTGCAAAGAACAAAGGTCATTGCTTATGCTTCTCGTCAACTGAAGATTCACGAGAGAAAATACACTACTCACGATCTCAAACTTGGAGCCGTTTTCTTTGCGCTCAAATTGTGGAGACACTATCTTTATGGAACTAAAAGTACTATCTTCACTGACCACAAAAGCCTCCAACACATATTCGATCAGAAACAACTGAACATGAGACAGCGTCGATGGATCAAGATACTGAACGACTATGATTGTGAACTTCGTTACCATCCTGGCAAGGCCAATGTTGTATCCGATGCTTTGAGCCGAAAGGAGAGGATGGAACCTCTTCGTGTTCGGGCCCTGAACATCACCATTCATTCGAACCTCAATAGCCAAATCCGATTAGCCCAAGATGAGGCTCTCAAGGAGGAGAATATTTCTCATGAACACTTGAACATTCTCGTCTCTCGATTCAAGGTTGAGGAGACTGGACTCCGATACTTCGCCGAAAGAATTTGGGTGCCTAGTTATGGGGATTTACGAAGCCTCATTCTAGACGAAGCCCACAAGTCAAGATATTCAATTCATCCAGGAGCTGGTAAAATGTACCACGATCTCAAGGAACAGTATTGGTGGCCAAATCTTAAGAAGGATGTTGCAACTTATGTTTGGAAGTGTTTGACCTGCTTGAAGGTTAAGGCCAAACATCAAAGGCCATCTGGGTTACTTCAGCAACCATAAATCCCGCAATGGAAGTGGGAAAGGATAACGATGGACTTCATCACGAAACTACCAAAGACGGTAGGCGAATACGATACCATCTAGATTATCGTTGACCGTCTTACCAAATCTGCACACTTCTTAGCCATGAAAGAAATGGACACGATGAAAAAACTCGCTCAACTATACATAAAGGAAATTGTATCTCGTCATGGTGTTCCCTTATCGATTATTTCAGACCGAGATGCCCATTTTGCTTCCAGATTTTGGCGTTCTTTGCAAGAAGCCTTGCAGACTCGTCTCGACATGAGTACTGCATATCACCCACAGACCGACGGACAAAGCGAACGCACGATTCAGACTTTGGAGGACATGTTGCGTGCTTGTGTTATTGATTTCGGAAAGGCTTGGGAAAGGTATTTGTCGCTAGCCGAATTCTCTTACAATAACAGTTATCATTCGAGTATTAATGCCGCACCTTTCGAAGCGTTGTATGGCCACAAATGTCGTTCTCCTTTTTGTTGGGCCGAAGTAGGCGAAAAGCAAATCACCGGACCCGAGTTAGTCCATGAAACAACCGAGAAGATTGTCCAAATTCAAGCGAGACTCAAGACGGCCCGTGATCGCCAAAAGAGTTATGTCGACCTTAAATGTAAAGACTTCGAATTCAACGTGGGTGACCGTGTAATGTTGAAAGTCGCACCTTGTAAAGGTGTAATCCGATTTGGAAAACGTGGGAAGCTCAACCCGCGATACATTGGTCCTTTCGAAATCTTGGAGCGCGTTGGACCCGTTACTTACCGTCTGGATCTTCCGAATCAATTGAGCTCAGTTCATCCTACCTTCCACGTATCGAATTTGAAGAAGTGTCTTGCTGAACCGGAACTTATCATACCACTGGAGGAACTTACGATTGATGACAAACTCCACTTCGTGGAAGAACCTGTCGAAATTATGGACCGTGAGGTCAAAACCTTGAAACACAACAATATTCTGATCGTCTGAGTCCGATGGAATGCCAAACGAGGACCCGAGTTTACCTGAGAACGAGAGGATCAAATGATGCAGAAGTATCCTCACCTTTTCCCAACTCCTCCATCTACCTCTGATTAAAATTTCGGGACGAAATTTTCTTTAATAGGTGGGTAATGTAAAGACCCTGAATTTTCCAACTATATGTTAATATTTATTATTAATACTTGCGTTGTACTAAGTGTATTCTTATACATTTTACTTGTTACCGTATTTGACTTTCCATGTCCCAACTCGTCTTTCGACACGTGCTTTTCATGAATAATATTTCGAATATTATTTACGTTCATAATTAATTGTTATTAATTATTTCTAATTAACTAATGTAAGTAGTTAATTACTTGCGCATGTTACTAATTGGTTACATACTTATACATGGGCCTTTATTATTGGACTTGGACTATCAAGGCCCACCCTACATTACTTAATGGACTAGTTAGTGAGCCCATCATTATGCTTGTGATTTATTAAGGATAAACAAGGATTAATTAGTTTAGTGAGGAGACAAAGATGTTGCAAGCATGCATGACCACCTTTCCCATGTATTTGGCTTTATACTCTTCCTAGCATACACTATCCTCCCACACTTGAAAGGTGAAAGTTGACTACCCCTTTGAGCCTCCAAAACTGTCGGCCTAATTGGGTGGGGAGGGAGTTCATTTTTCTTTTTCTTTTTTGTTACTTATATACTAGTATTACTTCATTTCACACACTCCATTCTTACACTACTTTCTTTTTTCCAAACTTTCTCTCTAAATTGTAAGTAATATATCTTTTTCTTTCTTCTTTTTTTTTCCTTTGAAAACCGCCACTAAGCATCATCATTCTTCTTGTTTGTTGTTTGTTGTTAAAGATCAAGCTTCCTAGTTTATATCTTCATGAATCTTGCTTCTTCCATCCTTTATTTGATGAGAAGTCACGAACAAGGATCTAAGCTTGTTAGCTTATGGTTCTACACTTGAAATATTATAAAGATCTAAAATTCATAAGCTTTAAGATCTTACTTGTGTTCATGTTTTGTAAACTTAAGGTTTATTTTCTTAAGATCCAAGTTTTGGCTTGAGTCTTCTTAAGTATGAAACAAACGTGAACTTGTTACTTGTAACTTTAGTTGATTACTTTATTTTTTTGTTTTAAATTCATGATTGTATAATATTGATCAAGTATTACTAGTTAAACTTGATCTCATTTTTCTTGAAACTAAAGTTTAAACTTTGTAAGTTCAAGAACATGGAAGTTTAACTTTCTAGTTATAACTTCATACACTTATGTTGGATCTATGTTTCTATAGCTTATGGTCTTCCAATTTTGTTTTAAACAAAAGCTTATAAGCTTATATATACATTCTACAAGATTAAAATCTAAGTTTCATAACTTATGGTTTTATTAAAGTAAAGATCCAAGTTCCATAACTTAGGGTTTAACTTAAGAACACTAGATCTAGACTTTATAGTCTAGGATCTTCAAGATCTAACTAAGATCTAAGTTCTACAACTTAAGATCTTGTTTATTTAATTTACATTCAAGTTTATAGCTTAATATTACTATTAGAACTCATGTATTTGTCGGATCTAAGATCTTGATGTAACTTTGGTTCATCAAACTTCTTACAACCCTTAAATGAGTTGTGCTATTTATCTTAGACATACACTAGTGTCATGATGGTCAAAACTTGGTAAAGATGATGCAAACACATCAACGAGTTGTACACTTGAAGCTATAAGCATCAAGAATGAGAACCGTGATGAGCATCAAGCACCAAGAATCCACCGGAGCACATTGCTTATTGTTTTCTGGATCTGATCAGGCTACTAGGCTACTGATAAAGTTTATTTCCAGATTGTTTGGTTCGAGTAGATGACTTTTCGTTTAAGACTCGTCTTAATCCGACTTACGGTTTAGGATTTATAGCCTTCCGAAAGTCACTACGCCCTTTTAACGTTGTGCTAAAATTTCTGACCTACTCGCACTTAAACCGTCGCCACGGTCAAACGAAGATGAGTTTGGTTCTGAAAATTGGTCGCGCTAGCATTTAACGGGTGTTTAATACTTCGTAAACTTACGCACTCGCCAAGTGTACTTTTAGGGGGTGATATTACGTTAAGTTAGTTACCAAGTGCCCACGGTTGAACATATACTTTTCATACTGTTTTGAAATACGAAATCTTGTGGCCTACCTTACATTACTGTTATACTTAAACTATAGCTCACCAACATTCGTGTTGACGTTTTTAAGCATGTTTTCTCAGGTGCTTAGAGGTTTGATGCTTCCGCTGTAGTAGTCTTGCTGTGTAGACTCCCGCTGCTTTTGTTAGAGATATCTCTGCATGAAACGTTTACCTTGCATTAACAAACTATGTTACTTTTGAACAATGATTTGTAATGACCTTCAGGTATCGTACTTATGTTAATTGCTTCTATTCGTAGAAGCCTACTATCAGTTGTAAAACTTTTGATGTTGGTTATGACGTCACCCTTTCTTATGAATGCAAACTTATTTTAAAACAACATATAGTGTTTGACCTTGTAATGATCCCGTTGTTGATGATCCGTACACGTTAATTTTGTATGGGGCAACAAATTATCAATAATGTGATTATTATCTTTTTTATCCTTATCAATAATATTAAAATTATTATTAAAATAATTATTATGATTATTAGTATTATTATTAATAATACATTTATAAATTATTAATATTAATTACTTTTAAAAATGGCAGATGACAAATTTTGTTATAAATCACTCCCAAATTTGTTTTCCTGTCTCCTCTGGTCAAAATTCTTGGGCATTAATCACAAAGATAGATAACAGAATTTGTTACCTATCTCAATCTGCTTTAATTTTTTTTGTTTTTCTTGTTTGTTTTTTTTCCTGCTCGATTCTTCTTGTCGACACCCATTTTTCTATATAATCAATCAGCTCCAATTGATAACGAATCATTCAATTTTCCCCATTATCAATTAGAAATACATTAACAACTATGTCTGATGAAATTTAAAAAAAAAAGGAAGAACACAGCTTGTTCCTCTGTTCATGTTTCATTTTTTTGAAAAGCTCGAATTCGAAATTAATTTCAAAAGGTATTAATGCAGTCTTGTTAGGATTCTTTTACTCAAACTATCTGAAAAATCTTAGCTTCCAATTCTTAATAACGAATTCGAATTTAAGAGTCAAAGTTAATTTTCAAAAAGTCAACAGAATTGTTCTTGAGGAAATTCGAACTCGTTTTGATGTTTTAAGTTTAATTAACGATCCAGAAAGTTTCTAAGAAAGAATTAGAACACAATTCATGTTATAATTTTTGTCTAAAACGTCCTAAAATTCGAAATCAATGTTTGAGCTTGTGATGTTCATCGCGAGGCTGCATCAGCATTTTTTTTATTATTTTTTTAGTTTATTGAACAAACGCATCCAATACAGGTTGTTTACAATTAAATTTCAAATCCTAAATCAAAGTATTTACTAGCTATTAAAGTGGTTTGATCACTGGTCGATTGAGAAACGAAGGAGAAGATAAGGGAAAACAGTTAATACGGGTTATATATAATTGGTTTTTGTTTTAAATCAGAATAGCATGATAGATTAGATGGTTAAGGGTTGTTTTGGGTGAGCGAGAGGTCGCGGGTTCAAGCCCGGGCAGTGGTGTTTATTTTCTTTTTAAGAACTCATTACTTGGAGGTATTATTATTATTATTATTATTATTATTATTATTATTATTATTATTATTATTATTATTATTATTATTATTATTATTATTATTATTATTATTATTATTATTATTATTCTATATATTATTATTATTATTATTATTATTATTATTATTACTATTATTATTATTATTATTATTATGACTATTATTATTATTAATATTAGTATTATTATCATAGTTATAATTATTATTATCATTATTATCATTATTAGAAAAATCATTATTATTATAGTTATTATAATTATTATTATTATTATTACTATTATTATTATTATTATTATTATCATTTTTATCAAAAATTATATTATTATTAAAATTATCATTTAGATTATTATTATTATTATTATTATTATTATTATTATTATATTAACAAGATTATTATAACATATAAATATTTTCTATATAAGAGTATATTTATTACAACTACCATAATATTACCTATAATCATATATATTAAGATTATTTATATAAATATTTACATATAACAAATTATTGATTTTTAATATAATATTAATCATATGTATATATAAAACTATATAAATATTAACTATTTTAAATATTTATACAAAATAAATATATATATAACATATAATTTAAGATATAATATAAGTATACGTTTTTAAATGGAAATTTATTATAAAATTCTATATAACAACAAATATATAAATATTATATATTAATAAATGAAATTATGTGATTTTATGATATTATGTATTAAAAGATATACAATTGATATAGGTTCGTGAATTCAAGGTCAACTCTGCACTTCTTCAGTGCCGTCATACGCATAATTACTACGAAATACAGTATCGTGAGTTTCATTTGCTCCCTTTTAATTGCTTTTGCAATATATATTTTTGCGCTGAGAATACATGCAATGTTTTATAACTGCTTTACGTCTAGACACAAGTACTCAACTGTTATTATGCTGTCTTGCTTTGTCGTGCAAATTCTCACAGTAATATCGTTAATTGCTTGGTATAACGCAAACTTAATTATTATGAGTAAGCCTATTGAGAGTAACGTCTCTAACCTTTTGACCTCTGGTCTTTGGTTACATAATAATGATTCAAAGACACTGACAGTACAAGGTGTCACGAGGTAACTTTTGTTTAGTCGCGATATTACAAACTGCATCAACACTTTTAGATTGATATTTCTATATCAATCAACTTTAAACTAAATCTTGTGGTCTATTACTATTACTGAAATCATTATTTATGATAAACTTATGAACTCACGAACCTTTTAGTTAACACTTTTAGCATGTTTATTCTCAGGTATTACATAATGCTTCCGCTGTGTATTTGCTAACTGAAAAAGACATTACATAGAGTCTTTCATGGCATATTTTTGAAAGACGTTGCATTCAAAATCATCACCGTGTATCATATAGATGTCAATACCTCGCAATGGGACCAGAGATAACGTACCGCGTCAATGGCAATTTTGGCGGGGTCTGTAAGATCCTGTTTCCTTTTTGGTTTGGACGCCGTCCAAACATTTGGGACGCCGTCCCATTTTGAAGGCCTGGACGCCGTCCAGAAACCTGGACGCCGTCCAGATGGTCTGACAAGCCAGCCTTTGTATTTTTAGTTTTTTAGTTGGGCAATTTGGTAATTTCACATGTATGGACGACTTAAGGGCCTTAGGATCAGTTTGGTGAGCTCATTACTTCATTTCTCAACCACCAAACATCATCCATTCATTCTAGAGAGAGAGGGGGTGGTTAAGTGTGAGAAAGCTTAAATCAGGGAAGAAGAAGCTCATTTCGGGTTAGAACTCGGGAGTTAAAGTTGTTCATCTCCTCCTTAGCTACGTTTTGATAGTTGTGGTAAGCCCTAAATCTAATTTTCTTGTTTTAAAGCGTTTATGAGCTAGGGTTTAGGTAGTGTTGAACCTTAAAACCCATTTTGGTAGTGTTTTGGGGATTTTGGGCGAGTTCGGGTCATGAAGACCCCAAAATATGATTAACTAGGGTTTTGATACGTTAATGGAAATTATGACCCTTAAATTGGTTAATTAATGACTAGCAAACTTAGATGTTATGCGTATGGGTGTTATTTGGGTATGTGGTGACCCGAATGGGTGTGAAAAACCTAGAATGGATTAATTGGGTCTTTAGATGACCAAAGTCGACTTGCTAGTGTGAAAATGAGATAACCATGTGATTTAATGCGTACTAAGACTATAATTGGCTAATGTTAGGGTTTTTGGAAGAGTTGACCCATTATTAGGGTTAAGGGTGCAAATGGGTCGGAATTGCACCAAGTGTCAAAATAACCCTAAGATGTTGTGTGAGTTAGTTGACCAAGTCGATTGTGTGATTTATTATGTGCCTAATGTGATAGGTACGTTACTTTGAAGGTTTCAAGCTCGGTTAACTCTCACAAGACTTTAAGGTGAGTGGAGTAATTATACGTATGTGTATATGACGTATTTATTTGTGGGTGTTATGGTATGAACCATCGAGCCGGTAGTGCCATAACATGTCTGTGATCGAGTGTGAACCATGAGCCAGTAGCACTATAAACTAAGATGTGAACCACGAGCCGGTAGCATCGAGTGTGAACCACGAGCCAGTAGCACTATAAACTAAGATGTGAACCACGAGCCGGTAGCATCGAGTGTGTACCACGAGCCGGTAGCACTATAAACGAGTATGACTCAAAAGCGTATGGTGTGAACCACCAGCCGGTAGTACCATAGCGATATTGGTTAACCATATTGAGATTGTTGATTGTTTGGCATATTGTTTAAATATATTATGTTGAGTATATGCTAATGCGGTTTTGTGATAATGTGCGACTTGTTAAGTATTTCGGGTATGATGTTATGCTAATTTGAGTTTCAAGTTCGTACAAGGTATTCGGTAATTGTGATTGCAAATAGATGGGTTATATATATGTATGTATAATTATTGCATTCACTAAGCTTTGCTTACCCTCTCGTTGTTTATTTTTTTTATAGGCTCGGGCATTGACAAGGGTAAGAGCATTCAATTGGATTAGTGATCTCCCGCTTGTTTTGTTAGGGGATGCTTTTGGGTGTTAGCTTTTGGAGTTCGACCGAGATTGGGTAGTTTAACCCCAAACACCATGCTCTAGTGTCGTTTGGAACTTAAACTTATATTTGGTCGAAACTTTTATTTTTGAACGAAACTCGTAAAACGGGCGATGTGGGCCCGTTGATGTAAAACTTGATTTGATGATGAAAATCTCTTAGTTTCATTTATATTGACTTGTGGTAAAAAGGTTTTCGTTTGAAAGTGTCGGGAAGCGGGTTTTCCGCTCGTGTGAGTTGGACCCGTGATTAGTGGCTGGAAGGCCATTGGGACGCCGTCCCAATTCCTTGGACGTCGTCCCAGTTGGTTGAGCTGGACGCCGTCCCAAAACTCTGGACGCCGTCCCACCCTTCTGAGCTGGACGCCGTCCAGGATTCTGGACGCCGTCCAGATGCACTGCCTTAAATTTTTTTTTTTGGTACGCGTTTTGAGTTTATGAAGTCGGGTTGTTACAAGTGGTATCAGAGCATGGTCTAAGGGATTTAGGCGACTTGAGATAGGTGCCTAGACTTAGACTTTATTGTGTGAGCGCTTTATGCGGGACTTGTAGGACTTTGGGTCTAATCGGGAATTGTTAGTGCTTTGGTTTATGAGAATTAACATTGTGCTAATTGTTTGTGTTGTGTTTAGCAAGCATCAAGCGAGATAGGCGTTGTACTAGCGAGTTAATGCGACGTGCTCGCGTAGTAATGACTAGCTACCATTATTACGGGCGCAAGTCGTGTTAAACAAGCAATGTACGACGATTGTTGAGCGAGATGGAGTAGTGTGGCATATATGTATATACACATGTAATCGTCCTTTCGTTTTTGTGGTTTAGCCTATTTCGTTTTATAGAATGAAGACGAGAAACGGTCCCGATCATGATAACGGAAGTACAAGCGAGGACGCCGAGTTTTCGGCCAAGGTTGAGGCCGTCTTTAAAAAGTTAAAAGCGGATTTTCTTACGGACGTCCGAAAGGTCATTCAAGATTCGGTCGACGGGCAGGTGACCGATTTGATAAATGAACGAATGAAGGCCACTATCGAAGAGGCCCTTGACGCTAGAAACATATATCCTCGTCGTGAAGGAGGTGAAGGAAGGCGAGACTTCCACTACAAGAATTTCAAGGATGCTCAACCCCCGATGTTTAATGGGGTGCGGGATCCTTTAAAAAGTACATGTTGGATCTCCGATATTGAGGGAGCTTTCCGTACCTCGGAATGTCCTCCCGAGAAGAAGGCGAGGTATGGCTCTAGCATGCTACGAGAAGAGGCTAAGTTATGGTGGGATGATAAAATCAACTTGTATGGTGAGGAACAATGTATGGGCTTGACGTGGGAAGAATTTAAGAAGGAGTTTTTCAAGGAATACCGAACTTCTTCCGATCTCGATAGAATCCGGGACGAGTTGCACCATTTGCAACAAGGTTCAATGGACTTAGTTACTCTTAAGTCTACCTTCTTGGCAAAGACTCGTTTTTGCCCGGAGTATGTTGGTGATGATCACAAGCTAATGAAGGATTTCTACCGCACTTTAAATGATGAGTACAAGGGTAAGATTAGTCGGGGTATGGCTAAGTCTTTTGACGAGTTATTTGAATTTGCTCGGGGTTTTGAGCCGGAGGTGCCAAGAAAGAGCGATTTTGCTTTTTCAAAGAGGAAGTTTGAGGGTTCAAGTCATTCGAACTTTTCAAATAAGAAGTCCAAGAAAGGCTCCGAAAGCTTTAATAGTGTGAAGAAGGGTGCTTCCGGGGGTTTCGGGCCCACGTGTTATAATTGTAATCAAAGAGGACACATGGCCCGTGATTGCACCAAGGCGTCAACCAAAATCACTTGCTTTAATTGTGGTAAAGCGGGGCATAAGAGGCCGAAATGTCCCGATTTGAATAATGATAATGTTAAACGATTAGAGAAAGCGGCGGGCACGGCTAGGGGTCGCAACTATTTGATGACCAATGATGAAGCCAAACAATCGCACGAAGTTGTCTCAGGTACTTACATGGTTAATTCTAATCCGACAAGGATTCTTTTCGATAGCGGTGCAAATTTGTCGTTTGTGTCTCCTAAATTTGTGCCTAAACTTAATAGACCGTTAGCTAAGCTAAGTCGTCCGATAGAAGTCGAAATAGCGGACGGCAAGACGGTGCTAGTGGTTGATGTGTGTGAAAATTGTGATGTTGTTTTTGGTGCCGAAACCTTTAAAATTGATTTTATTCCAATGACCTTGGGCGACTTTGATATTGTCGTTGGCATGGATTGGCTCGATCGTTATAGAGCCGATATTGCATGCCATGATAAGTTTATTCATGTGAAGACCCTAAGTGGGGGAGAGTTAATTATTCATGGTGATAAGCGAAGGAGACCGGTGCCGATATGCACTTTTGCACGGGCACGTCATTTTGTTGTTACCGGTGGCATGGCTTTCCTTGCTCATGTTGTTGATACTCGCAATGAACCACCACCTATTCGTGAAATTCCGGTTGTTAGTGAATTCGAAGACGTTTTTCCGGACGAATTACCGGGTGTTCCGGCGGAAAGACAAGTTGAGTTTCGTATTGAGTTAGTTCCGGGAGCTACTCCCATTGCTAAAACTCCTTATCGTTTAGCACCAACGGAAATGCAAGAGTTGTTAAATCAAACCCAAGAGTTGCTCGAGAAGGGTTTTATTCGACCGAGTGCTTCGCCATGGGGCGCTCCGGTGTTATTTGTGAAGAAGAAAGATGGCAGTATGCGTATGTGCATTGATTACCGTGAGTTGAATAAAGTGACGATCAAGAATCGTTATCCATTACCTAGGATTGACGATTTATTTGATCAACTTCAAGGTGCAACGTATTTCTCTAAGATCGACCTACGGTCCGGCTATCACCAAATGCGGGTCCGTGAGGAAGACATAGAGAAAACGGCTTTTCGAACGCGTTACGGGCATTATGAGTTTGTAGTTATGCCCTTTGGTCTTACGAATGCACCGGCGGCATTCATGGATCTTATGAACCGAGTGTGCCAACCTATGTTGGACAAGTCGGTAATAGTGTTCATTGACGACATACTAGTTTACTCGAAAAGTATGAACGAACATGAACATCATTTGCGTGAAGTATTGAAGACGCTACGAAAGGAGAAGTTGTATGCAAAGTTCTCCAAATGTGAATTTTGGCTAAGGGAAGTTCAATTCCTTGGTCATATTGTGAACGAAAACGGTATTCAAGTAGATCCGGGAAAGATCGAAACGGTGAAGAGTTGGGGACGACCGACTACGCCTACGGAAATCCGAAGTTTTCTCGGATTGGCCGGTTATTATCGTCTGTTTATCCAAGATTTTTCTAAGATCGCTTCTTCGTTGACGAAATTGACAAGGAAGAATGTGAGGTTTGGTTGGGAGAACGAGCAAGAAATTGCTTTTCAATTGTTAAAAGAGAAGTTGTGTCAAGCTCCGGTGTTAGTGTTACCGGAAGGTGTTGAAGACATGGTGGTTTATTGTGATGCTTCCTTAAATGGTCTCGGGTGTGTTCTAATGCAAAGAGGTAAAGTCATCGCTTATGCCTCTCGACAATTAAAGGAACATGAGACGAGGTATCCGACTCATGATCTTGAGTTGGCGGCGGTAGTGCATGCGTTGAAAATTTGGCGCCATTACTTGTATGGTGTCAAGTGTACGATTTATTTGGATCATAAGAGTTTGAAACATCTCTTTAATCAATGAGATTTGAGATATCGCCAACATAGGTGGATGGATGTGGTGAAAGACTACGATTGTGAAATACTTTATCATCCGGGTAAGGCAAATGTGGTCGCGGATGCGTTGAGTCGGAAGGGTCAACATCCGGCGATAAAAGTGGGGTCGTTACGTTTGATTATTACCAACGATTTTCTTGAAAAGCTTGGTGAGATTCAAATAGAGGCTTATGTTCACAACAAGCATACGGAGCGAATCGTGGGCCAATCGGAGTTTATTACAATGGGTCCGCGTGGTTTGTTGTCTTTTCAAGGAATGGTGTGGGTGCCTAAGATGGGTGATTACCGATGAGTGCTACTTGATGAAGCACATAAGTCAAAATATTCCATTCATCCGGGCGCGACGAAAATGTATCTTGACTTGAAGAAAGATTATTGGTGGCCGGGCATGAAGCGTGATGTTGTGAAGTATGTTGAGCAATGCGTCACGTGTTTGCAAGTAAAAGCCGAACACCAAAAGCCGTATGGTAAATTGCAACCGTTAGAAATCCCGAAATGGAAATGGGAGCACATTACCATGGATTTCATTACAAAGTTACCTAAAACGGCGAGAACCCAATTCGATTCGATTTGGGTTATAGTTGACCGATTGACAAAGAGTGCTTTGTTTCTTCCCATTAAAGAAGCGATATCATCGGAGACTTTGGCTAAGTTGTTTATCAAGGAAGTGGTCTCGCGACATGGGGTTCCTATATCTATTATTTCGGATCGAGATACCCGTTTTACATCTCGGTTTTGGGAAAAGTTTCATGAAGATATGGGTACGCAATTGAAGTTGAGCACGGCGTATCATCCTCAAACGGATGGTCAAACCGAACGTACGAATCAAACTTTGGAAGATATGTTACGGGCGTGCATCATTGACTTTGGTGGTAGTTGGGATGAGCATTTGCCTTTGGTGGAATTCTCGTACAATAATAGTTATCATACTAGTATCGGGATGCCACCTTACGAAATGCTTTATGGGCGCAGGTGTCGAACTCCCGTTTGTTGGGGAGAAGTGGGTCAAAGAGAGATCGGGAGTACCGATTTGGTTTTAGAGACCAATAGCAAGATCGATTTGATTCGGGAACATTTGAAGAAGGCTCAAGATAGGCAAAAGTCGTATGCCGATAGACGTAGGCGATTGATTGAGTTCCAAGAAGGCGATATGGTGATGCTTAAGGTTTCGCCATGGAAGGGTATTATTCGATTTCGAAAACGGGGAAAGTTAGCTCCTCGGTTTATTGGGCCGTTCAAGGTTTCAGCTCGTGTTGGTGAAGTTGCATATCGATTGGAATTACCCGAAGAGCTTGCGGGGATCCATAATAGATTTCATGTTTCCCACCTCCGTAAGTGTCTTGCGGATGATTCCTCATGGATGCCTTTAGACGAAATCGAGCTAAACAACAAGTTAGAATATGTTGAGGAACCGATTGCTATCCTTGACGAGAAGGTGGAAATGTTGAGGAATAAAGAGGTGAGAACTTTCAAGGTCCAATGTCGGCGAAGTAAAGGTTCCAAGTTTACTTGGGAGCTCGAAGAGTTTGTATTGGTCTATCTTCCTGCTTGTCATGCGGAGTGGATTGCGAGGTCGCAATTCGGTTCAAGTGGGGGAGAGTTGTAAGATCCTGTTTCCTTTTTGGTTTGGATGCCGTCCAAACATTTGGGACGCCGTCCCATTTTGAAGGCCTGGACGCCGTCCAGAAACCTGGACGCCGTCCAGATGGTCTGACAAGCCAGCCTTTGTATTTTTAGTTTTTTAGTTGGGCAATTTGGTAATTTCACATGTATGGACGACTTAAGGGCCTTAGGTTCAGTTTGGTGAGCTCATTACTTCATTTCTCAACCATCAAACATCATCCATTCATTCTAGAGAGAGAGGGGGTGGTTAAGTGTGAGAAAGCTTAAATCGGGGAAGAAGAAGCTCATTTCGGGTTAGAACTCGGGAGTTAAAGTTGTTCATCTCCTCCTTAGCTACGTTTTGATAGTTGTGGTAAGCCCTAAATCTAATTTCCTTGTTTTAAATCGTTTTTGAGCTAGGGTTTAGGTAGTGTTGAACCTTAAAACCCATTTTGGTAGTGTTTTTGGGATTTTGGGCGAGTTCGGGTCATGAAGACCCCAAAATATGATTAACTAGGGTTTTGATACGTTAATGGAAATTATGACCCTTAAATTGGTTAATTAATGACTAGCAAACTTAGATGTTATGCGTATGGGTGTTATTTGGGTATGTGGTGACCCGAATGGGTGTGAAAAACCTAGAATGGATTAATTGGGTCTTTAGATGACCAAAGTCGACTTGCTAGTGTGAAAATGAGATAACCATGTGATTTAATGCGTACTAAGACTATAATTGGCTAATGTTAGGGTTTTTGGAAGAGTTGACCCATTATTAGGGTTAAGGGTGCAAATGGGTCGGAATTGCACCAAGTGTCAAAATAACCCTAAGATGTTGTGTGAGTTAGTTGACCAAGTCGATTGTGTGATTTATTATGTGCCTAATGTGATAGGTACGTTACTTTGAAGGTTTCAAGCTCGGTTAACTCTCACAAGACTTTAAGGTGAGTGGAGTAATTATACGTATGTGTATATGACATATTTATTTGTGGGTGTTATGGTATGAACCATCGAGCCGGTAGTGCCATAACATGTGTGTGATCGAGTGTGAACCACGAGCCGGTAGCACTATAAACTAAGATGTGAACCACGAGCCGGTAGCATCGAGTGTGAACCACGAGCCGGTAGCACTATAAACTAAGATGTGAACCACGAGCCGGTAGCATCGAGTGTGAACCACGAGCCGGTAGCACTATAAACGAGTATGACTCAAAAGCGTATGGTGTGAACCACGAGCCGGTAGCACCATAGCGATATTGGTTAACCATATTGAGATTGTTGATTGTTTGGCATATTGTTTAAATATATTGTGTTGAGTATATGCTAATGCGGTTTTGTGATAATGTGCGACTTGTTAAGTATTTCGGGTATGATGTTATGCTAATTTGAGTTTCAAGTTCGTACAAGGTATTCGGTAATTGTGATTGCAAATAGATGGGTTATATATATGTATGTATAATTATTGCATTCACTAAGCTTTGCTTACTCTCTCGTTGTTTATTTTTTTTATAGGCTCGGGCATTGACAAGGGTAAGAGCGTTCAATTGGATTAGTGATCTCCCGCTTGTTTTGTTAGGGGATGCTTTTGGGTGTTAGCTTTTGGAGTTCGACCGAGATTGGGTAGTTTAACCCCAAACACCATGCTCTAGTGTCGTTTGGAACTTAAACTTATATTTGGTCGAAACTTTTATTTTTGAACGAAACTCGTAAAACGGGCGATGTGGGCCCGTTGATGTAAAACTTGATTTGATGATGAAAATCTCTTAGTTTCATTTATATTGACTTGTGGTAAAAAGGTTTTCGTTTGAAAGTGTCGGGAAGCGGGTTTTCCGCTCGTGTGAGTTGGACCCGTGATCAGTGGCTGGAAGGCCATTGGGACGCCGTCCCAATTCCTTGGACGCCGTCCCAGTTGGTTGAGCTGGACGCCGTCCCAAAACTCTGGACGCCGTCCCACCCTTCTGAGCTGGACGCCGTCCAGGATTCTGGACGCCGTCCAGATGCACTGCCTTAAATTTTTTTTTTTTGGTACGCGTTTTGAGTTTATGAAGTCGGGTTGTTACAAGGTCGTTACACACTACCACCGCCCACCACCACCACCCACCACTATCAACCACCACAACCTCCCCCACCCACCACCAACCACCCACCACCACTCACCACCACCACCAACCACCACCACCCACCACCACCAACCACCACAACATCAACCACCTCCACCCTCCACTATCACCACCCACCACCACCCACCACCACCAACCACCACCATTATCCACCATCACCACCACTCACCACCACCACCACCACTACCACCTACCACACCAACCACCACACCAACCACCACCCACCACCACCACCATTAACCACTACCCACCACCATCATCATCAACCACCACCACCCACCACTATCAACCACCACCACCACCAATCATCACCACCCACCACCATCAACCACCACCACCACCAACCATCACCACCCACCAGCATCAACAACCTCCTCCACCAACCATCACCACCTACCACAACCATGACCACCACTACCCACCACCACCTACCACCACCACCCACCACCACCAATCACAACCACCACCCACCACCAACACCCTCCACCCATCACCATCACATTTGTTAATAATTTATTCTTTTCTTTTAAAAGAGTACTATTCTTTCAAAAGAATACTATTCTTTCAAAGAAATATTTAATAATTCCGATTAACGTTCATTATTTTTTCCCAGAAAAATAACATTCGTGATGCATGTTAACTAATTTCACCCAATTATTCTTTCCAAAAAAATGAAATTCATTCACTACCACCACTGTCGACCGATCACAAAACCACCACGAGCCACCACAAAAGTAATATTCTTTTCAAAGAATAATATTTTTTTTTCTAAAAATATTACTATTGTTGGCCTAGAAAATTAATATTCTTTAAAAAGAATAATATTCTTATCAAAGAATATTGCTAATTTTTGCATAGAAAGCTAATATTCTTTTGCAATAAAAGCTAATAAATAATCTGAATAGTAATATTATTACCTATTATTATTATTATTAAAATAAATTAAATGTATACAATATTAGTTATTATGTTTTTTAAAACAATATACGATTAATAATGTTTCAAAAGAATAATATTCCTATTAATCAATAATATACTTTCTGATCAATAAATTTTTCCAAACAATAATAGTGTTAAATCACAAACACTTTTTTTAAATCGCAAGTAAAAATTAATGGATCTGAACTATATTCAACACAATCAACACAAATATTTATTGAAACAAATATCCTTGATATGTATCTACATATATTTATTAAACCTCTATTTACTTCGTTTTAAAAAGTTCCATGAATGTCACCAAAAAAAATCTGATTCATGCACACATTCATCACAATTTTAATAAGCGTGTATAATTTTAATTAAATTTGTTCACTATTTTTGCCAAGGAAAATTGACATGTTCGATGAATGTTAACCAACTTCGCCCATATCGTTAATATTCTTGTCAAAGAATAATATTCTTTTTTTCCCTTAAAATATTACTATTGTTTTCCTAGAAAATTAATATTTTTTGCAAAGAATAATATTGTTATCGAAATATTTGCCTAGAAAATTAATATTCTTTTCAAAGAATAATATTGGTACCAAAGTAAAGTAAATGTTTTTTCAAATATATAATATTCTTATCATGGAATATTAATAATTTTTGCACAAACTTAAATATACTTCTTAAACAATATATCATTTCTGATGAAGATAAATAAATTTTTGCCCAAAACTTTAATATTCTTCCTGAACAATATATTGTTTTCGATGGTGACTAATTTCAAAACTACAGGACTCGGATAAATCAAAATCAAAATCAAAACAAAAAAAATTTAAAGAACTAATTCAATCTACAAATTATATCGTACATTAATTATGATATTAGACTATTGGATAAAGACAAAATTGTTACTGAACAATAATATCGTTATTGAACAATAAAGTTGTTACTAGTAAGTATTAACTAATCTAAACTCCAAATCATTAATATTCATATATCAAACCATCATCAACTCAAAATAGTCAACTGCATCAATTATTTACATACAATTACATTTACTTGAAGCATATTAAAATTGTCCGAGTTCCATTCCATGGTTATTAGAAACCTTAGAACTCAAAAGTTTAAAAACCAAATAAAATTGTACAACAACTAAAAGAACATATAGCTAGTTGTATTACACTTTCAACTTTCAGAAATTTGTGACTCAAAATCATTCATCCATGTGTATTCTGTCAAATTTAAACTCATAATTATTACAAACGATATTAGTCAATTGAAAACCATGTTACACGTTAATTTAAATTTAACAACAAGCACATACACTATCAATATCCACTTAACAAAAATTTAATATAGAAATTGCCTCAATCGTTTACGTAACAACACAAACTTCATCTGAACAAAGACAAAGCAACATCTCTTCTTTAATTGAGGCGCATTTTTTCCTACATTAAAATAAGTTAATGAAATAAGTTACCTTCAAGTCAGTTCCGTCCGTCCTTCTATGCGTTAACAGAACAAACTCCATAAACCAGCTATTCAATCAAATGTCCCACTAAACATATTCAGTCTTCATAATTTCGTTTAACTATCCCTTTGTTAGGCAAAAAAATGATGTCAGATGCTTCAACATCGGATTCCGATGCTATCAGAATCGATTGTAGGATGTCGATAGGATTTCAACATCAGATTCGGTGTCGATTGGAGAATAATGTCGTCGGATTTTAACATCCGGTGTCGATTGGAGAACGTCGTCAGATTTCAAAGTCGGCGCAGTGAAACGGCAGTTGCAATTGACGACGAGTGTTTGACGACAAGAAATCAATGATCGATTGCAATTGACGAGGAGTTAAAATTGGGTGAAATGAATGGCGTTTGGTGAATGTGTTTACGATATGATATACTCCCTCCGTCCCAAATCTATTATCTCCAGACAAAAAACACGCACTTTTAGAAAATCCTACTAATTTCATTTTCCACCAATAATATATCTTCTCTCCAGAATAATCTCTTTTGATTTGTTGAAAAGGAATCCAGACAATTAATTTGGAACATCCCAAAATGAAATAATGGACCACAGATTCGGGACGGAGGGAGTAACTTTTTGTTAATAGAACATAAAAAATGGTAAAATGACTTAATTATCTTTCCACCCCGAATCTGACCAGATTAGACTTTAGATTGCTTCCCCCACTTCTCCCCACTTGTTACTTCCCTCTTGATCATGCCATTATATATATATATATATATATATATATATATATATATATATATATATATATATATATATATATATATATATATATATATATATATATATATATAAATCAAAAGTTTTTTGTGAATTGTGGTTGAAAGTAATTTTAGAATGTTTGTATATATATATATATATGTATATATATATATATATATATATATATATATATATATATATATATATATATATATATATATATATATATATATATATATATATATTATTAAATTATTTACAAATTATTTCTATATCTAATTTATTTACGGGGTATTATTTAACAGAGTATTTCTTTTTAACAATAAATATGATAGTGATTTGATTTTACAGTTTAAGTCCTTAAAGTATTTATGAATACGTAAATAAAATTATTATAATATTAATTATACACGACGACTCTCTCTGGTACCATTATTTAGTTAAAATGACTAACAACTTTCCTAAAATTAAACTCGCAGCTTATACTTTTATTTAAAAAATAATTGTATATATTAATTCTAAAATAATATAACTTAGACTTTAAACTAACGTTTTGTTCCATGACAAATTTTCAATGTACTCATATTTTTCTATAAATATTACGTAGTATATAATTCATATATAATTAAAAAGATATTAATGGTGAGAAAAAAATGTAGACATTAAGTTACTAACACCGTCCAAAATCACCTTTAAAATTTGTGAATATCGCGGGCTCTTAAACTCAAAAGAACTTTTAAAATTTGTCAACACCACGGGCTCTTAAACTCAAAAGAATTTTTAAAATTTGTCAACACCACGGGCTCTTAAATAATTCATTTACTTTTCCTATTTTTTTGGTATTACATACATATTAATATGAACTGTAAATTACATTTTTGCACGGTTTTTTACACACCCGTGCAACGCACGGGCTCAAAAATCTAGTGTATATATATACACACACACACACACACACACACATATATATATATATATATATATATATATATATATATATATATATATATATATATATATATATATATATATATATATATATATATAAACATGATGACAAATCCAATTAAATTTTTTTCTGTTTCGAACCCCACAAGGTTGCGGGTATTAATCTAGTAGTACTTCAATAGTGGGGTGTTACGCGTGACCTCCACAACGAACCACTCCCACAAATCATGAAAATTCGTCTTCTCTATTCTATGGTTGGTTCTTAGTATCTTTTAATATCAAACACCCAATATTAAAATATGATTTGTTTTTGCAAAATTCTGGTGGAAAGAGTGAAGAGAAAGGTGAAAGACTGGAAGAATAAATTTCTCTCTTTTTCTGGTCGAGTCCAACTTATTATCTCGGTCCTTACGACGATGCAAGTTTATTGGTCCTCGGTCTTTGTTTTGCCGGATGCCATTATTAAAGAGATTGAAAAAATTTTACGTGAGTTTTTATGGTGTCAGGGAGAGATGAAAAGAGGAAAAGCGAAAGTTAAATGGGATGACTTGTGTCTTCCTAAAGATGAAGGTGTTAGGTATCAAAAGGTTAAAGTATTGGAATATTTCTCTCATGGCTACTCACGTTTGGCGTATTTTAAATCATAAGGAGTCCCTATGGGTGCGGTGGATTCATGATTATCACTTAAAAAACAAATCTTTTTGGGATTTTCCTATTAAGCCAGATGCTAGTTGGAGTTAGAGGAAGATATTAAGTACTCGTAATGTGATTCATAAACGTTTCTTTCATACGATCGGTAATGGTCATAACACGCTAGCTTGGTTTGATGTGTGGAATGAAATGTGTCCCTTGATTAATGTTATTACATGGCGTGATATTCATGGTGCCGTCTTCCATGGCTACTCCACTGTTAACGATATAATTACTAATGGTCTATGGAAGTGGCCTTTAGTTTGGTACCAAAAATATTCAAGTTTGTTGCAAGTTGATATTCCTTATATTCATGATGTGAAAGATACTATTAAATGGAAAGGAATATGTCACGACCCGGAAAATTTCGACTAATTTTGAGCCAAACTCACGATACGATTTCATAATTCTGACATGATAAGCAAAGTCCGTTATGTTCCGTCTCAAAATTTTTGAACTATTTTCGTACATTCAATCGACCTTCGACTGTTCTCGACGATTCACGAACAACTAATTGTAAATAGATGCATATATATATTTAAATATATTTAAATATATTTATATATATATATATATATATATATATATATATATATATATATATATATATATATATATATATATATATATATATAATAATGATTTAAAATATAATTTGAAATAATATATGATCTAATTTTAAGAACTAAATTGTAAAATAATAAAAGATATAATAAAGTTGTTATTTAAAATGAATATATATATATATATATATATATATATATATATATATATATATACACATATCTATAAATATATAAAAAGTATATTAAAAATAAATATTAGATGATTATAATACTCGTGCGTCTCTTCGATTGATATTTATTTCTATACATAAATGTAATAAATGTTATATGAAGAATTTTATAATATTTATTTATATGTAATAATTACAAGTTAAAATATAGTTGTTGTATTAACAATAATATTATTATTACTACTTTCATTATTATTATTAATATTAATATCAATATTAGTATTATTAATATTATTAGTATTGTTATTACTACTATTATTAATATTATTATTTTTAGCATTTTTATTATTAATAATATCAACAGTATTATTATTATTAATATATTTATTAATTATTAATATTAATTAAATATAAATTATAAAGATAAATAATTATGTGAAATCTGTTTCCTTTCACGATCAATCTTTAACTCGTTTTCTTCTTCCTGCTCCACTATATCATTTGATTCCATCCGTGAACGAATATATTGAGTAGGATTACTTTTTCCTTTTAGACTTTAACATGATTGATATTATAATATGAATTACTTCTTGTTTTGGCTTTCCATCACACTATCTTAATTAAATATAAACATATTGCAAGGGAGAAGCAAACACCCACTTGCATTTTTGTTGCCTGTGCTCTCTTTATTTACCAACGGAGTATATAAACATACATATAGATGTATACATAGTTTATATACACACAATCACTAGCATCTTACCACCATCATCAAAAATCCATTTATTCGTCCTAACTCCTATCTTCCTTTTGTTTTAAAACGCAAGATCATATGCAAACCATCACTCACCACCATGTTGTTTTAATCTGCTCAAAACCCTTTAAACCATCACCTTCTACGAACCCTTTTATTGTTGCTCCTTCATTGTCTATTTGCAAAACACCACCACCGCCATCATTACCACCTCCGTGACCACCACATCTCAACACTACCACCACCATCTCCGTTCAACCACCCACAAGCCACCATCGATAACCACCATCTCTCTCTCCTCTCCCTCTCCTCGTTTTGTGAAACGACCCGTCCATATTACTATAAACGCGGTACGTTATTCATTGGTCCCATAGCGAGGTATTTGACCTCTATATGATACATTTTAGAAAATATTGCATTCGTTTCATAAAAAGACACACCCTTATTATATATAATGCATGTTTTAAACAAGTGGGCGATTATTTAAGAAATAATCCCCATAATACATCAGTTTTAAAATACTACACACGTGACATAACAGTCGAATATAATACATGACAAAGGTTTTATTGAATGCAACACTTCATTTAAACAAAAGCATGAGACTCCATGCACAGCTTGCTCAGATAATGCAAAACGGAAGACTTTCTTAAGGACCTGAGAATAAACATGTTTAAATAGTCAACACAAAGGTTGGTGAGATATATAGGTTTAAAGCTAGCATCGATATAAATATAGACCACAAGATTTCATAGTTATAAATATTTCAATAAAGATATTCTATAAGTTGTTGAGCACTTCGGTAACCATACTTAACCATAAATGTAGCATATTTCCTTTATTATGAAATCTCCCTACACTGTACCAAGTGTAGTAAAAATGAAGTACTATGCAACCGTTTATGATACTAGAGCGACTAGCCCAGTTGGGGTTGTCAAACCCGATAGATCTATCAATAGGATTCGCGCTTACATGTTCTTACAACATGTAAATATTAGTTAACAAGCTATTAGGGAAGATATGCAATGTCGTACAACTCAACGTAGAATATATTTTAAGTACTTGCGTCCATGGCATAAAACATAAAATGCATGTATTCTCATCCCAAAATATTTTTAAAGTTTAAAAATGGGACTATATACTCAAGGTAGTAAAAGTATATTAATAATAAGTTTTCAGCTTATTAAAAATATGGTCGTCGTCCTTGGATTCACGAACCTATAACAATAATAATGATTCAGATAATAATACAACATGTGAATAAAATAAAACAAGTTCATAGAATACTTATATATTAATTTTTAACATTTTTATGTTAGTAGTCCAAAATAGTCCGAAATGTCCAACAGTCCAATAATCGGTATATATATAATCTTAGAATTACCCCACGACGTATTGTATACATATTGTATACGTATTGTCTTTGCATCAACCCAGAGACGTATTGTATACGTATTGTCTTAGAATTTATCAAAACGTATTGTATACTTATTGTCTTAGGATTTATCAAAACGTATTGTATACTTATTGTCATGGAATGTACCAAGATTATTATATATATATATATATATATATATATATATATATATATATATATATATATATATATATATATATATATATATATATATATATATATATAATCTCATAATTAACTAAGATTATAATATATTATTATACTAATGATAACATGTCCAAATATATATAGGAAAAGTTAGAAAGGATATGGTTAATATAGTTTTTACAATATAAATTTGGTCCATACAACGTTAATTTTAGCAGATTTTGTTTTGCTCGCCAAATATTCATTACAACTCCGTTTAAAGTGAATCAAATTGCTATGGTTTCATAATGAAATGTAGTATTTAGAACTAAACTGAAAAAGTAGTGGTTTATAGTCGGAGTTACAGGTTACAAGTCATATTTGAAAGAGGTAGTCATTTTCGTCGAAAAACGACATCTTGATGACCATTTTGAAAAACATACTTTCACTTTGAGTTTAACCATGATTTTTGGATATAGTTTCATGTTCATAAGAAATATCATTTTCTCAGAAGAACAACTTTTAAATCAAAGTTTATCATAGTTTTTAATTATCCAACCCAAAACAGCCCCCGGTTTTACTACGACGGCGTATGTCCGGTTTTACGGTGTTCTTCGTATTTACAGGTTTTAAATCATTAAGTTAGCATATCATATAGATATAGAACATGTTTTTAGTGGATTTTAAAAGTTATGTTAGAAGAATTAACTTTGTTTGCGAACAAGTTTAGAATTAACTAAACTATGTTCTAGTGATTACAAGTTTAAATCTTCGAATAAGATAGTTATATATATATGAATCCAATGATGTTATGAACATCATTACTACCTCATGTATAGTAGGTAAACCTACTGTAAATGATGAGAAAATAACTTGAGCTTCAAAGGATCTTTGATGGCTTGGAAGATCTTGAAGCAGAATCATGACACGAAAACAAGTTCAAGTAAGATTACTACTTGATTTAAGATAGTTATGTTTATAGGAATTGAACCAAAGCTTGGATATGATTATTACCTTAATTAAGAATGAAAAGTTACTGATATTAGATGGAAGTTCTTGATCTTTGATGAGTTGTTGGATTGGATTAAAAAGATTGGAAGTAATCTTGCTACTTCTTGATTCTAGGTTGTTTTTATGATGATTAAAGCTTGTAATTGAAGCTAAATGATGGGGAAAATACTTGAAGATGATCAAGTATGAAGTTAGGAGTATTTTGATAGAGAATTGGGAGTGTGAGTATGAGAAAATGGAATGAAGAAATGGTGTGTATGCATAAAAACGTTTTTAGTTTATAAAAAAAGAAAAGATTCCTAATTTTGTTTTCTTGCTAAATAATTCATGCTACTTGAAAAATGGTTGGTTTCACATGTTCCTTAATCATTTAAGGCTGCTAAGGAGCAGATTTTTATTGGTATATACTAATAGTAAATACATCTAGAAGCTGGGTATAATACGAGTGCAAATACCGAGCGAATACGAGTAGAATTCTTGATGAAAACAAATGGGAATACAATTGTGAGTATTTTTGTTAAGTAAGAGTGTTTTGATATATGTATTGAAGTCCTTCAAATGTGTATTAATAAATCTTAATACACTATATATATATATATACATTTTAACTGAGTCGTTAGATCATCGTTAGTCGTTGTTGTTTCGAAACCTTTAAGTTAACGACATTGTTAAATGTAAAAAATCCCATTGTTATTATATCTAATGGGATGTTAAATTGTTATATTATAATGATAACATAGTGTGTTAATATATCTTAATACGATATATAATTATTAAGACGTTATTACAACGATAATCGTTACGTATATATACCGTTTCGAAATCCTTAAGTTAGTAGTCTCATTTTATGTATATAGTTCATTGTTAATATACTCAATGAGATACTTAATTATCATTACATCATGTTAAATATATATATAAGTTCATATATATATATTATCATGTTATTTACAAGTTATAACGTTCGTGAATCATCGGACAAGTTGGGTGGTCACACGTTTACATAAAATTCATTTCAATTAATCAAGTCTTAAAAAGTTTGATTGCTTAATATGTTGGAAACATTTAATCATGTAAATATTAATATTGTTCAATATATAATCATGGAAAAATCCGGGTCATGACAGTACCTACCCGTTAAAGAAATTTCGTCCCGAAATTTGAAGTAATACCTATTCAATGGGCGGTGTTTGTAAACAGCTGTGGATATTTCTGTTTCATCTGGTCCTCTCTTTCTCAAGTGAACTCAGGACCTCTTCGAGCATTCCAACGAACCCTAACTATAGGTATGTTGCTTTGCTTGAGCCGTTTGACTTCACAATCCATGATTTCGACAGGCTCTTCTATAAAATGCAGTTTCTCATCGATTTGGATTTCTTCAAGAGGAATAGTGAGGTCTTCTTTAGCAAGGCATTTCCTTAGGTTCAAGACGTAAAAGGTATTGTGTACTCCATCAAGTTGTTGTGGTAGCTTAAGTCGATAAGCCACCGATCCAATACGTTCGATGATCTTGAATGGTCCTACGTATCTTGGGTTCAATTTACCCCTCTTACCAAAGCGTATCACACCTTTCCATGGTGACACCTTTAACATAACCATGTCATCAACCCGAAATTCTAACGGCTTCCTTCGAACATCAGCATAGCTCTTTTGACGACTTTGGGCGGTCTTCAATCTCTCCTTGATTTGCACAATCTTTTCAGTAGTCTCCTGTATGATCTCGGGACCAGTCAGTTGTCTGTCACCTACTTCGTTCCAACAGATAGGGGATCTACACTTTCTTCCATAAAGTGCTTCGAATGGTGCAGCATTAATACTCGTATGATAACTGTTGTTATACGAGAATTCTGCCAATGGTAAATATTTATCCCATCCATTTCCGAAATTGATCACACATGCTCTAAGCATGTCTTCAAGAGTCTGAATGGTCCCTTCACTTTGCCCATTGGTCTGAGGATGATATTCAGTGCTCATATCCAGATGAGTCCCTAGTGCTTCATGTAGTGATTGCCAAAACCTTGACGTAAACCGACTGTCGCGATCGGATATAATGGAGATAGGTACTCCATGTCTTGAAACAACTTCCTTCATGTATAATCGTACCAATTTCTCCATCTTATCCATTTCCTTCATAGGTAGGAAATGTGCAGATTTGGTGAGACGATCAACAATTACCCAAATGGTGTCATAACTCCATGCAGTCTTTGGTAGCTTCGTGATGAAATCCATGGTGATACATTCCCATTTCCATTCTGGGATTTCTGGTTATTGAAGCAAACCTGATGGTTTCTGATGTTCCGCCTTGACTTTGGAGCAAGTCAAATATTCTTCAATGTATGTTGCAATATCAGCTTTCAAATTTGGCCACCAAAAGTGTGCCTTAAGATCTTGATACATCTTTCCAGCTCAGGGATGTATCGAGTATCTCGTCTTATGTGTCTCATCCAAAATCAATTTGCTTAACCCTTTAAACTTCGGTACCCAAATACGTCCATTAAAATAACGGGTTCCGTCTTCTCGTATCTCAAGTTGCTTAACTAATGTGACGACCCAGGAATTTCTGACCAAAATTAAACTTAATCTTATTCTGATTTCGACACGATAAGCAAAGTCTATTTAATTGAATCTCAGAATTTATGAACTAATTCATTTACCCCTTTACTACTCCCGACGATTCACGAACAATTGTGTGTAATTAAATATGTAAATATAAATGAAAGTATACATATAATAATAAATAGAAATAATACAATGTAATTTAAACATTAAAATTAAATAGGTAAAATAAAATATAAAATAATTAAGTTGTAATTGAAATAAATTTAGATATAAGTATATGAATTCTATATATAAATATATGTATATTGTCATACATGTTAAATTATATAAAAATTTAATACTTAAAATAAGTTATTATAAAATATATAGTTATATTACGTAACCAATAATATGTAATACTATTATATTAAATTTAATTATAAATATAGTTGTTGTAATAATAGTGTTATTATTATTATTGATGCTATTATTATTATTGTAATATTAGTATTTTTATTATTATTATTATTATTAATGGTATTATATTTATTTAAACTAATCCGTATAAATTAAATACAGACCCAGATTTAAACGCGTCAACATCTATATCTATTTCCTTTTATTTTTTTTCTGATGTTATGTGTTACTCCTGAATTCCTGTGTAATTATTGAGGAATCAAATATTATCAAGTAACTACAAAATCAGTTACGATTCAATATATATATTGAAAACTGTGATATACAAATTTAAATACAAATAAATTACATACTCTGTTCTCCATCGTTTTCATGACTGTAGAGAAATTGCTTTATCGTACAAATTAGGAATTCTATTATCAGAATCAAACAAACTTAGTTATTAGTAGACTATATTTGTTTATATAAATTCTGACAGTATATGAATATGTCGAGCAACACAAGCTAGAATACAAATGTTAGGTTAATTAATTGAGTTGTAATTACATCACTCGATCTCTACAAAATCCTTTACTAATATAAGTTGAATGAAAAAAAAAAAAAAAACAAATTTAAAACTCTCAAAGAAATATCACGACACCCCTTTTATATTTCTGTTTCATACTAAAACCACCGGTTATCACCCTAGCCTAACCAACGGCAACCACCATGAAATCACTAAATCATCGAACCCATATAGCCAGCTACTTGAATTCTTTTTAACCCTAAAACCCCACCGTGATACACTGCAGCTACAACAGAGATAGTTTTCTGTTTATGTGTGTGTTCAAGCACCTAAACACACTATCATAAATCTGCAGTAGTATGATTTTTACTTTATATTTATCGTCGTCATGGTTTATTACTACTACTGTAAGTTAATTACTTTTGTTTCTGTTTACAATCATAACTAAAACGAATACCTTGTACCACTGATCGATGCTGCTGCAATTATTATCTGTTTTCTTTTCCGTTTATTGAAAACACTGGAACGCCATAATAATCATCTCTGATCACCATGAATTCCAACCACAAATGAGCACCCTCATGACCACTAACCACCGTAACATCACCACCTTCAACCTTATAAACCATCGACAATTGCTATCTGCTACAGCTACTGTTTTATTTACTGTTTCACACCACCTCCTTGCAAACCACCTTCCATGATTGAATCACCTTAACCATCTTCACCTTGAAATAATCATCATCACCATTTTTCTTCTTGAACCATCTAAAAACTACTACTACTGCGATTAAGTTGTTACTGTTTAATACGCCACCTTATTGTTCCCACTTTTCATTCAAAATTGACACTCACAACACTATAAAAAAAAAAGAAACGCAGCCCACACAAAGTATAATATTACAAGGTGATAGACTTTATCATTAGTGGTGCCATTATTTAGTGAGGGACCTATGTCCACTTAATATCCACCAAAAGTGTATTATGATTAGCATGTAATTGTTTTGTTTATTCAAAAATTTTCGATGCAGCAAGTTACAATAATGATTGAGGTGAAAAGAGGGTTTGGTGGGAACTTGGTGGAGACAATCAAATACCACGTCCGATCTACATGTGAAAAAGAAATACCAAAACCTTATAAAACTATTATCGAGCTGTACTCTATTGTGGTTGGGCTACTAGGTGACGGGTTCTAATTCGGCCTCACCTTTTATTTAATTAGGAAGTTGATGATTGATGATAATGTTATTAGATGATGATGAGTGGTGTAAAGACCTCGACCTTATCCTCCCGGACGAAGTCTTCAACATTTGGTTCCATTGCGATGATCGACTCCAAGTAATATCCTTAACATGAGCAAATGCACAGCGGAAGACTTAATTCGTACCTGAGAATAACATGCTTTAAAATGTCAACATAAAGTTGGTAAGATATATAGGTTTGATGCTAGCAGCGTTATAACTATGGACCACAAGATTTCATGTTTATACATAATACACTCCTCGTGTATGGAAAAGTCGTTGAGCACTTGGTAACCATACTTAACATTTAAATCACAGCAGCATATTCTTAAATAAACTCTACACCGTACCAAGTGTAGTAACGAAACGAAGTACTGTGCAACCGTTAAAAACTGGTCGTCCAGCCCGGTTGGGGTTGTCAGGCCCGATAGATCTATCAACAGGATTCGCGTTTACGCTCCTCACGTAATTTGCAGTTACCAAGTATAAAGAAATATGCCATGGTACAACTCAACCGAGAATTTAGTTTTGATCACTTGTGTCCATAACGTAAATCATTTATAAAAACAGTGCATGTATTCTCAGCCCAAAAATATTTAGAGTTTAAAAAAGGACTATATACTCACCTAATGTATTTTGTAGTAAAAATACATAGAACGACATTGAACAAGTATAGGGTTGGTCTCGGATTCACGAACCTATATTCAGTTATGTATATTAACACATGTTACGGTAATCAAATAAATTTTAAATATTATTAGAGATAAAATTGTTATTTTAATTAGGTTTTTCATTAATAACCTTATTAATTATATTTATTAATATTTACTATAAAAGTATTGATATAGTTATGTAATGTGTAGTAAATATAGTTTTATATAACTAATAATTATTTGATAAAATAATATTGACAATAAAAGTAAAAGTTGTTTTATTTTACAATAATAATATTAATAATAGTTTATATGATAATAATATTGATAATATGAAATTAATAATATTTATGTCAAAATAATAATTAATGATAGTAATAATAATATTTTTGATAAAAATGATAATCTTTCTAATAATAATAATAATAATAATAATAATAATAATAATAATAATAATAATAATAATAATAATAATAATAATAATAATAATAATAATAATAATAATAATAATAATAATAATAATAGATAAATAACTACCTCATGGGAGTAGCCCTTAAAATTGCCCAAGCCCGAATTTGAACCCGCGACGTCCCGCTACCCAATAATATCCTTAACCATTACTCCATCATCGTCTATCCTAATCATCTTTATTATTATTAACTTTAGGAAAGTATTTTCATCATGTTATTATGATTGAAACATTATTATCATATTTATCATGTATACCACCGATATCATCCTCATCATTATTCCTACCATTCATCATCATATATCATCATTATAAATATGATCGTGTATGTACATCATCACCACAACATCATAATCATTATCATTATAACCGTTTTTTTAATCATCAAACCCCTTTTCATTTTTTTTTATACCTCACGATAGTAACACAAACCATGCGGCCCACACATAAATCCACAAACCATGTGAGTCCAATAAATAATTGAATCAAGTTCTCAATCCCATTTGCCATTCAATTTAAACGGCCCTACATTCTATCACATTCTATCAACCACAAACAATAAGATTTTGGCCAGATTCTTAAAGGTAGTGGGTGACAAGTAGGGTTTAGGTATTTGTTTGTTTTCTTTCTTTTTTTTTTAATTCGAACTTTAAGAAGAAAAAAAATGATCCATTAAAGAAGCACTCATGTTGTCAAATTTTAGGCTATAAATATAGGATCCATATTGACTTTTTAAAGCCTCAATTTGAAACAGAAAACGTATGTAGTAGCTGGAAATGAGTGACGGTTTAGAGTGGTGTATTAAAGTGGTGTTCATGAGTTAACGAGGGTGTTGAAGATCATAGTTCTTCGGTTATAAGAAATTAAGGGAGGGAGTTTGTGGTAGAGTGTTCATTGGTGATGAAAAGGTCTCGGTACTGGTGGGTTTTGTCACGAAGAAGACAGTGGCGAATGAAATAATGGAAGTGGGTTTCTAAAGGTAGTGGTGTTTGTAGCTTGGTGGTAGGAGTGGTGGTTCGAGTGATTGTCATGTAGGTGGTTTAAGATTAAATGATTCTTGGTTACACGATGATGCATATGGTGATGAATGATGAAGATGATGAAGGTGGCTTGTGATAGTGATCGGTCTAGTAGAAGGAACAAAAGTAACAGTGTTCGATAGCAATAGCTTGTGGTGGTGGTTACATGGTGGTTTCGATTACTACAGGAACCAGTTATAGCAGCAACTAACGTTTGTGGTCTTGGGTGATGATTTGTTTGTCTGATCAAAATAGAAAGAAAGTATAGAGTTGCAGTAGCTATAGCGATGTTAGGTGGTGGTTGTGGTTGTGGTGGTGACAAGTAGTGGTAGTGGCCTTTTGATGGTCTAGGTGCTCGAAACTATTCATGGGTGGGTTTAGAGCTTGGAAGCCGAAACAGGGTTATGAAGTGGTGAAGTGGCGTTTGATAATTGACTAGAAGTAATAATCGGTGTCGTTGGGGTTGCATAGGGTGATGACCGTTTTGGAATGGTTGCCGGCAGCCGGGATTAGAAGAGAGGAAGAAAGAAGTAAAATGGGTGGTAGTGATGATGTACTTGTGTATATATCATATGAATGTATGTATATATATAAGTGATATGATAAAAAAAATATCTAAGAAGAAAATAGAAAACATAGGATTCTTTTAAAATAACTGTAACTACACGAGATGATAATGGTTTCCTTTTCTGTATAAATATGTATAAGTTTAACATGTTGTACAAACAAAAGTAGTATTTTAATTTGATTCAAATCACCACATTTCCTAATAGGTATAATATTGTTAAATCAACAAACATAAAGAAAACTACATTTATTTAATAATCTCCCTAGAATTTATTTACGGGTGTTAGTTCCTTTTTAAAGAAGACGTGACTTTTAAATTATGTTACATAATAATAACAGATAACTATATTAAACCTAATACCTTGTTAACGTTATCAAATAAGTATATATCATATATACACATAAATGTTCGTGAATCATCAGGCTTGGTCAAGAAGGTAACTAATCATCCAGATATAGATTTCAGACTTTCTAGACTCAACATTAGAGTTTTTGCTTATCGTGTCGGAAACATATATAGTTTAAGGTTTAAATTTGGTCAGAAATTTCCGGGTCGTTACAGTACCCACCCGTTAAAGAAATTTCGTCCCCGAAATTTGATAGAGGTTGTCATAAATAACAATAGGAATGTTTTCATGACAAATATGAGGTAATAATGAAGTTTTATCATTATAAATAAAATGATTCTATCATAAGAAGCGCACGAGCGAAGTTATCACAAAAGAGTGAAATGAGTAATATGGAATTGTTTTTACCGATGACGTGATTAGGATTAATTTTCGGAATTTAAGGGATCTAAAGAAAATCTTATGTAATAAGATTTGGTTCTGCGAAGATTTGGGAAACAGAATCTCCTTTGATTTAATGTGGTAATCTGTTTCGATTTCTTTGTCGGATATTTCACTATAAATCCACCTCCTTCCCTTCCTTACATCTTCTATCCCTAATTCATACCTTAGAGTATTCTTTAAAATGCTCCATCCCATTCTGATCCTTGATATATTCTTAATTTTCACATCTATCATTCTTCTTTTTCATTTACCACCAGAAGAATCTATTTACTTCTACTATACTCTTGCGTTGATAGTGTTTCTAATTCTCCCGTGTCTCTTTATTGCTATCGGCATTGATATACATGGTTTGTAAATCCTGGGTGGTTGTTGAGTTTGATATCTCCCCTTATACTTCGATGCTCTTGTTTCTGTTTTCTATAATCATTGTCATCCATAGTTAATACTCTCTCCTTTTTACTGCGATCTATACCCCAATTTCTATTTCGGGACATTGTCCCTTCGTTTCTTCTTCCCGTCCTCAAGTCAAGCGAGTAATGATCTGAAATTCGTAGGTATGAACATGGCTAATTCTCTTAGAAAGAAATGGTAATGGCACGATTTTGATTTGTCCAATTACCAGAATATCCTGGAAAAGATCAAGCTATCAAGACGATATGTTCCTAATACGTTTGGGGATTAGATAGAATGTAAGAGCCGTGTAACATGGCACATGATGACGGTACTGTGAATCATCACATTCCATTAGAAACTTAACATGACTTACTGTAATATAATGAAGTTGATCAAGTTTCATTATATTATACTAATTCATGTATCAGTTCCCAACACTACTTCAAAAACATTCATATTTTAAACTCGGAGGTTTCAGAATTTAGAAACTAATACAGTTTTTTTTTATATTATAACGCAGATGTTACGGAGTGATAAATGATTTCAGATAAAGATAGTTGTGAAAATATCTCCAGAAATATGGAGAAGATGTATAACAGAAGATATGAAGATATCTTATAATATCTAGGATAAGATGATGATGAAGAATATCATCCGGAAAAGGTTTAGAGTAAAGAGTAGGGTTTTTACTAACGGTTTCAGTAGGCACTGAATCGTTTGGATTCTTTGAAGTCAGGTTTAGTTTTCATGATTTGTCCATGGCCTCGTTCATACTTTGCTCAATTTGTTTTTCAGTTCCAAACCTTTTCTTTTTCTGAGCTTACCAACCATCGTCAAACTTTTGACTGTTAAAGTCGTTACGGTTTTTGCTGCTTCATCAGCATTTCAAGAACTACTTCACAGTTCAGGGTGTTTTTCCAGAAACTTCACATTCGGAGTATGAAATTCTTAAAGATAGACGTTGTAGGCATAACGGAAAAAGTTCTGCGAGATATCAAAATACTGTTCACGGGTTCCGCCAAAGAGACGAAAAGTTGCAGGTACATCTGCTGAGGATGTTGTGGTAACGACGGCGAAAGGACAAGGTATAAATATCGAAGTTGTAATAAGAGTAATCTCACTGAGAAGTCAAAGTGGAGCTGTGACAAAATTAACTTCCTGAAAAGAAATTGTAGGGTTTTTTTTTTTTTTTTGCAATAAATGGCAAAGGATTCAACACGATATGTGTTAAACTATGAATTTGGATTCGATGAAGTGCGGTTGGTTCATCTTTTCGATCAAAGTGTTTTCAAGAATCATGAAAAGTTGTGAATGCGAATTGTAGTCGTCATGATACGAATGAGGTTTAAAATAGAATCAAGTGGCAAACTTGAAGAATTGTTTAGTTTCATATGTTATAATCAGCATTTTAACTCATTTAATTGTCCATAGTTAGCAGTCCAATAGTCCAATTGTCCAATGGTTCAATAAATTCATATATAAATTAGATATATAATATTCGAATTACTTAATACGTATCGTGACCCGTGTACCGGTCTCAGTGTCGATCACAACTCAAAGTATATATATATTTTGGAATCAACTCCGACCCTGTATAGCCAACTCCCACCTTCACATATAGAGTGTCTATGGTTGTTCCGAAATATATATATAGATGGGTCAATATGATAAGTCGAAACCTTGTATACGTGTCCCGTTATTTAAAATGCTTAAAATAAATAAATATATATCATGACCCATTATACAACGTGTTGTCTCAGAATTAATCCGACGTATTGTTGTACATGTGTCCCGACAGTATGTACAGTGCAGAAATTAAAATTGCGAGAATGTAAATTGCGATAAATTAAATGTTAATCAGTTAGCTGGGAACAGTTAGCCGGAACAGTTAGCGTGGAATCCTTAACAGATTTTTAAATTAGTTATTTCGTCTGTTTCTAACAAATTTTATTTTGCCAATGTTTCTTCATTATGCCACTTGTTGGATTCGGATAGGTAAAAATCCAAATATGAAATTTAAAAGGAAATGGTTAATCTGGGGTGAACGGATACGTATATCGGTAGTTGTAAGTAGGATAATAAATGATCGTTGGATCAGATTCGAAGAATGTACAGTGTAACTTGTTAATGTGAATTCTAAATATTCCTCGGGTTCTACCCACCCGTTAAAATATTTTCATCATTAACAGTTTGTACGAAAGAATTTTTAATTACAATCTTTGTGAAAATATACTTGCATATATACTTTCTTCAGATGTAATTATGGATTTAATAAGTCAATAAGATATTATACTCATTTGATTTATTGTTAGCACTGGATTACGTGATCTCTAAAACATTAGAGATTACATATTTGCCATGTCGAACGAAGGTAAATGAGGTAGAACAATACGTAGAACGAAATTAATCGATGTAGAATGATATGTAGAACGAAGATTATACTCGAAATACAGATGGTAATATTGAGGCGTGTGATGTTGATATCCGAGGTACAGATCGCGATGTTGAGATTTACGACGTGATTGTGGTTGGGGTGTTAAGGGTATTGCCGGCGTTGATGATGGTGGTATGGATTATGCTGCTGGTGCTGCTGCCGGTGTTTGCAACCTTCGTACCATGTTCTCCAAAGCCGTCACACGAGCGCGTAGTTGGTTAACTTCTTCTAGTACTACAGGATGATTGACGGTTGAAGCGAGCGAATGAATAAGATTCGAAATATGGGATAGTATGTAATCATGATGAAATACTCGGAAAAAGGGGAGAGAAAATGGTTTCTCGAACAGGTTCGCCGGTAAGCGCTTCAGGTTGAAAAGGGCAATTTGGTGGATGGAAGAGATCTTCGATGTGAAATGATTTTTCGGATGTCGGATGATATTCTAGCTATATAGAATATCTATGTATAATACCAAAGATTTCGTAAACTACAGAGGAATTTACGGCATATGTCAGGCAATTCTACGGTAACAGATACGCTAAGATATGAATTTTGTCTATACACTATCGATGCACTAAATGCAGTAAGACGTGTCTAGACTTAAGAATGATAAGCAGGCAATTCCCTAAGGATGATAAGCAGATGATTTCCGACTAGATATCATAAGCAAAACTTTTAACACGTAGAGACGGTCAAAGTCCAGACTCACTAATGTATCCTAACAACTACCAGTCAGACACACTAATGCAAGGCCTGGTTCACTAAGATCACCGCTCTGATACCACCTGTAAAGACCTCGACCTTATCCTCCCGGAAGAAGTCTTCAACATTTGGTTCCATTGCGATGATCGACTCCAAGTAATATCCTTAACATGAGCAAATGCACAGCGGAAGACTTAATTCGTACCTGAGAATAACATGCTTTAAAATGTCAACATAAAGTTGGTGAGATATATAGGTTTGATGCTAGCAGCGTTATAACTATGGACCACAAGATTTCATGTTTATACATAATACACTCCTCGTGTATGGAAAAGTCGTTGAGCACTTGGTAACCATACTTAACATTTAAATCACAGCAGCATATTCTTAAATAAACTCTACACCGTACCAAGTGTAGTAATGAAACGAAGTACTGTGCAACCGTTAAAAACTGGTCGTCCAGCCCGGTTGGGGTTGTCAGGCCCGATAGATCTATCAACAGGATTCGCGTTTACGCTCCTCACGTAATTTGCAGTTACCAAGTATAAAGAAATATGCCATGGTACAACTCAACCGAGAATTTAGTTTTGATCACTTGTGTCCATAACGTAAATCATTTATAAAAACAGTGCATGTATTCTCAGCCCAAAAATATTTAGAGTTTAAAAAAGGACTATATACTCACCTAATGTATTTTGTAGTAAAAATACATAGAACGACATTGAACAAGTATAGGGTTGGCCTCGGATTCACGAACCTATATTCAGTTATGTATATTAACACATGTTACGGTAATCAAATAAATTTTAAATATTATTAGAGATAAAATTGTTATTTTAATTAGGTTTTTCATTAATAACCTTATTAATTATATTTATTAATATTTACTATAAAAGTATTGATATAGTTATGTAATGTGTAGTAAATATAGTTTTATATAACTAATAATTATTTGATAAAATAATATTGACAATAAAAGTAAAAGTTGTTTTATTTTACAATAATAATATTAATAATAGTTTATATGATATTAATATTGATAATATGAAATTAATAATATTTATGTCAAAATAATAATTAATGATAGTAATAATAATATTTTTGATAAAAATGATAATCTTTCTAATAATAATAATAATAATAATAATAATAATAATAATAATAATAATAATAATAATAATAATAATAATAATAATAATAATAATAATAATAATAGATAAATAACTACCTCATGGGAGTAGCCCTTAAAATTGCCCAAGCCCGAATTTGAACCCGCGACGTCCCGCTACCCAATAATATCCTTAACCATTACTCCATCATCGTCTATCCTAATCATCTTTATTATTATTAACTTTAGGAAAGTATTTTCATCATGTTATTATGATTGAAACATTATTATCATATTTATCATGTATACCACCGATATCATCCTCATCATTATTCCTACCATTCATCATCATATATCATCATTATAAATATGATCGTGTATGTACATCATCACCACAACATCATAATCATTATCATTATAACCGTTTTTTTTAATCATCAAACCCCTTTTCGTTTTTTTTATACCTCACGATAGTAACATAAACCATGCGGCCCACACATAAATCCACAAACCATGTGAGTCCAATAAATAATTGAATCAAGTTCTCAATCCCATTTGCCATTCAATTTAAACGGCCCTACATTCTATCAACCACAAACAATAAGATTTTGGCCAGATTCTTAAAGGTAGTGGGTGACAAGTAGGGTTTAGGTATTTGTTTGTTTTCTTTCTTTTTTTTTTTTTAATTCGAACTTTAAGAAGAAAAAAAATGATCCATTAAAGAAGCACTCATGTTGTCAACTTTTAGGCTATAAATATAGGATCCATATTGACTTTTTAAAGCCTCAATTTGAAACATAAAACGTATGTAGTAGCTGGAAATGAGTGACGGTTTAGAGTGGTGTATTAAAGTGGTGTTCATGAGTTAACGAGGGTGTTGAAGATCATAGTTCTTCGGTTATAAGAAATTAAGGGAGGGAGTTTGTGGTAGAGTGTTCATTGGTGATGAAAAGGTCTCGGTACTGGTGGGTTTTGTCACGAAGAAGACAGTGGCGAATGAAATAATGGAAGTGGGTTTCTAAAGGTAGTGGTGTTTGTAGCTTGGTGGTAGGAGTGGTGGTTCGAGTGATTGTCATGTAGGTGGTTTAAGATTAAATGATTCTTGGTTACACGATGATGCATATGGTGATGAATGATGAAGATGATGAAGGTGGCTTGTGATAGTGATCGGTCTACTAGAAGGAACAAAAGTAACAGTGTTCGATAGCAATAGCTTGTGGTGGTGGTTACATGGTGGTTTCGATTACTACAGGAACCAGTTATAGCAGCAACTAACGTTTGTGGTCTTGGGTGATGATTTGTTTGTCTGATCAAAATAGAAAGAAAGTATAGAGTTGCAGTAGCTATAGCGATGTTAGGTGGTGGTTGTGGTTGTGGTGGTGACAAGTAGTGGTAGTGGCCTTTTGATGGTCTAGGTGCTCGAAACTATTCATGGGTGGGTTTAGAGCTTGGAAGCCGAAACAGGGTTATGAAGTGGTGAAGTGGCGTTTGATAATTGACTAGAAGTAATAATCGGTGTCGCTGGGGTTGCATAGGGTGATGACCATTTTAGAATGGTTGCCGGCAGCCGGGATTAGAAGAGAGGAAGAAAGAAGTAAAATGGGTGGTAGTGATGATGTACTTGTGTATATATCATATGAATGTATGTATATATATAAGTGATATGATAAAAAAAATATCTAAGAAGAAAATAGAAAACATAGGATTCTTTTAAAATAACTGTAACTACACGAGATGATAATGGTTTCCTTTTCTGTATAAATATGTATAAGTTTAACATGTTGTACAAACAAAAGTAGTATTTTAATTTGATTCAAATCACCACATTTCCTAATAGGTATAATATTGTTAAATCAACAAACATAAAGAAAACTACATTTATTTAATGATCTCCCGAGAATTTATTTACGGGTGTTAGTTCCTCTTTAAAGAAGACGTGACTTTTAAATTATGTTACATAATAATAACAGATAACTATAATAAACCTAATACCTTGTTAACGTTATCAAATAAGTATATATCATATATACACATAAATGTTCGTGAATCATCAGGCTTGGTCAAGAAGGTAACTAATCATCCAGATATAGATTTCAGACTTTCTAGACTCAACATTAGAGTTTTTGCTTATTGTGTCGGAAACATATATAGTTTAAGGTTTAAATTTGGTCGGAAATTTCCGGGTCGTTACAAGTGGTGACATATGGCGATAAAAGATGATGTTTATGTATGAATGGAAGATGTATAAATTGTGAATGACAGTCATCGTTGGTGATCTAGCAGACATCGAGTTTTTATTTATTTAGGGGATGTAAACGATGAGTTGTAGGTTTTTATGTTTAGATCGGGCTTCACATTTAGATTTAAGTGGACTTGCATTATGGATTGTATAAATGGACTCATGTTCTCCTATTTTGGGCCGAGATCTAGTTTGTATTTTGGGCCAAAACATTTGATGGTGATGATGGTATGATGAAAATGATAAATGATGCAAGTTAAGAGAATTAGAACACAGAAGGAACGTTATATAGATTTAGTTTATGATATATATCAGAAAAACAAAGATAGACTAATGGTTAAAGGTGTTGATGGGTTAGCGGGAGGTCGCGGGTTCGAGCTCGACCAAGGGTACTTATTTTTGGAACTTATTCTGTGAGGTAGTTTTCTATCATTATTATTATTATTATTATTATTATTATTATTATTATTATTATTATTATTATTATTATTATTATTATTATTATTATTATTATTATTATTATTATTATTATTATCATTATTATTATTATTATTATTATTATTATTATTATTATTATTATTATTATTATTATTGCAAATATATATTTTATCTAAAACTACAATACAATTATAATACATAATACTATATATTATCATTAAATTGATATTAATTAAAATATATATAAATTATATAAATTAATATATATATATATATATATATATATATATATATATATATATATATATATATATATATATATATATATATATATATATATATATATATATATGTATGTATATTTTTATCAAATAAACCTTAAAATAAGTTCTTATTATTAATGAAGGATAAATATTATAATTACAAATAAATTATTAAACTACCTTAAATTTATATTAATAAAAGAATCAATGAAGCATATAAATCATATCACTCATAATATACAAATTGTTCGATTACGATAATATGTTTTAATAAATATATAATTGACATAGGTTTGTGAATCCAAGGCCAACCCTGCATTGTTCAGTTTTGTAATATGTATTTTTACTACAAAATACATTATGGTGAGTTTTATTTACCTTTTTACCCTTTATATTTTTGGGCTGAGAATGCATGCGCAATTTTTTATAAATGTTTTACGAAATAGACACAAGTAATTGAAACTACATTATATGGTTGAATGATCGAAGCCGAATATGCCCCTTTTTGCTTGGTAACCTAAGAATTTGTAAACCGATCTACTAATTAAAGCGAATCCTAAAGATAGATCTATTGGGCCTAACGAACCTGATAATGCCAAAAAGGAACATATTATTAGTATCAATATCCTTCCAATATGTAAAGCTTTTAGTTGCAATTGTTCTATTTTTATGTAATATTCGCTTAAATAAATAAGTGCGAAGACAAAAGAAGAAAACGACGATTTGAAGAAGCAAATGACCAAAGCTCAAATGTACAAGATATAATTCAAGTGGTTCAATTTATTGATGAGAAACGTCCCAAAATTACAAGAGTACGAGTCACAAAACGCAAAGTACAAGATATTAAATTATACGAAAGGACGTTCGAAAAACCGGAACCGGGACCTGAGCCAACTATCAACGCGCGACGCAACGGAGCTAAAATTACAAGTCAACTATGCACAAGAATATAATATAATATTTAAATAATTATATAAATTATTTATATATTATATATTATATTAAATAACGTCGACAATCTAGCAAACAAAAAATATGTGAGCTGGATCTGACGGCCATGCGATCGCATGGGAAATAGGCATAAAACCCATGCGAGTGCATGAGATTTGCACTAAAATCTCATACGATTGCATGAGTTACTGTAGCATGCCACATTCTATAAATTCGCCAGTTTTCTGCGAGTAAAAACACATCTTTTTCTTTTCCTCATTCAATGTAATATATATTTATATTATAATTTTAATTTAACTTAATTTTAATAATAAAGTTATGGTTTAGTTGGGTTATTGTAAGAAATGTTTTACGGGTTTTAAAGTCGAAACTCTGTCCGTGCAATGCTACGCGATTAATCACCACTGTAAGCTATGTTCTTCCTTTTTAAATTAATGTTTCATAACTAAGTTATTATTATGCTTATTTAAGCCAAAGTAATCGTGATGTTGGACTAAAAATTAAGATTGGGTTATTAGATTTTGTACCATAATTAAGGTTTGGACAAAAGACCGACACTTGTGGACATTGGACTATTGACTATTAATATATAGGGGGTATTGTCTAATCGAATGACAACTCATTAGAATTTGTCGAACCTATCTTCAAATTAGTTAATCTTATAATTATTAAAATGATTATGTATGTTCTATTTAGTGACGTTTATACGACATCTTTTACGATCATTTAATTAATTATTCGGGTTGGGTAATTGATTATTCATTCTGATCAAGTGGGTAAATTAATATTCATATCTCATTAAAACAGGGGTGGATTACATACAAGGGTAATTGGTGTAATTGTTAACAAAGTATTAAAACCTTGGATTATACGCAGTCGATAACCTGGTGTAATCATTAAACAAAGTATTAAAACCTTGTTACAGTTCGAATCCCTAAATAGTTGGAATATTTGACTTCTGGAATAAGGTTAATTTGACGAGCATTTTATAATTATGACTGATGGACTATTATGGACAAAAACCAGATAGGTATCAAATAAATCTAGGACAAAGGACAATTAACCCAGATAAATAAATTAAAATCAAAACGTCAAACATCATGATTACGGAAGTTTAAATAAGCATAATACTTTTATTTCATATTTCATCGTATTTTTATTTTATGTCATTTCATTTAACGCACTTTTAATTATCGCAACTTTTAATATTGTTATTTATTTTACGCACTTTAATTATTGTCATTTATCTGTACGCTTTATTTAAAATCGACAAACCGGTCATTAAGCGGTAAAAACCCCCTTTTATAATAATATTACTATATATAATTATATATATTTTATATAAATAAAGTTGTTAAAAATATAGCGTTAAACTCAGCTAGCTCCATGTGAAACGAACCGGACTTACTAAAAACTACACTACTCTACGATTAGATACACTGCCTATAAGTGTTGTAGCAAGGTTTAAGTATATCTCATCTATATAAATAAATAAAACTTATGTAAATTGTATCGTATTTCGTAATAAAAATAATAGTATTTCGTATACACCGCTGCACACATCAAGTTTTTGGCGCCGCTGCCGGGGACTAAGCGAAACGCTATAAAAAAATTAGTTTTAAGCTAGTCTTGTAAAAATATATAAGTTTTTAAAATATATATATATATATATATATATATATATATATATATATATATATATATATATATATATATATATATATATATATATATATATATTCCTATATTTTTAAGTATTTTAATTAAAAAGTTTATATTTTTATTGTTAAAACTTATAAAAACTAATAAGTAAATTATTATTTTTTATTTATAAGTTTTGTTTAAGTTATGTTATTTTTATTTTATTAAAAATCAGTAAACAGAAAAAAATATATATATATTAAAAATTATTCGAGCCTAGTCCTGTAGAAGCCCAACATCAAGCCTGGTATCCGATTTCATGCGATCTCATGAACAGAGCCTTAATAACTCATGCGACCGCATTTCCTGCTCTGACAGGATGATCATAGGACTAAATTAATACGTGTAGGGTTTTTAATAAATAATAAATAATTATTATTAATTAACATAATTAGGGTTTTAATTGTTTAATATTTTAGTTTTTAGTTTTTAGTTTTATTAAGTTTATTATATTAAATACTTTTATAAAATAATAATATAAAAATAATATTTTTATAAAAATAAGCAATATTATCATTTTTATTTCTTTTTATAAATTGTATATTTTAATCGTTTAATTCATAATTTGTATATTTTTCGTTCGTAATTAGTTTTAATTTAGTATTTTGCCGTAGTTATTTATAGATTTTAAGACTTTGCCGTAAAATCCCTTAAGTGCTTTTTTAGATTAAGATTTAGGCGCTTTAGAATTTTGCGACGCCGTTTATATATTTTAGTGCTAATTAAGTTATTGCCGTTTTGGATATAGAATTCCTTTTAAGATTTAATACCTTTAGATGCAACTTTTAGACTTAAGTGTTTAGAATTCTAAGTTTCGACGCTTTATTTTCTTATTTTTATTTTTCGACTATGTGTTTTTCGACGCTTATTTTTTGACCTTTTATTTTTTCGACGTTTTTCGACGCATTCTTTTTCTTTCTTATTTCTCGACGCTCTAGTTTTTAGGACATAGAATTTTCTATTTCTTCTCTAAAATTTCAAAACGAAAAATTATTTTAAGCGGTTAAATTGATAGACATCCAAAATTTTCTGGTTCGTAGTAATAGTTGGATTTGTTAGTGGCGAGTTGTGGGCTTCTGATTTAAAGGGTCCTGGCTACCTGCTGCATCTATTGGCTATTCGAAACGTGGGCAAAATCAGAAAAGTCTATAAATTTGATAACTTATATAATTTTTATCTTTTATAACTAATAGGATATTCAGTGAATGCACCGAGCAAAACGTTCACCACCTTTTATACGTTCACCATCTGTAACTCGATCATGACATCTAGCCAATATTGTCGCCATTGATTTTTCTTTAGAATCATCATCTAGTCGACCAAGTACTCCAATTCAAATTTCCGATAATCTATTTTTTTGAACCCGACCTCACAATTGAGAATGCGGAGGATATTCAGGGACAACTCAGATATCCTGAACGACTAATCATTCCTCCTGAACCACAAACCGTTAAATCAGAATCCTCTAGTGATTCAGATTCAACAAACTCAACCATGGAAAATCTAGAACCTCTAAGTATGGAAGACCGAATGAGAGCCACACGCACGGGCCAAGGTCACGCCATTATTAAGCCAGACATTAATGTGCCAGATTATGAAATCAAAGGACAAATCCTACACATGGTAACTAATCAATGCCAATATAGTGGCACGCCGAAGGAAGATCTTGCTACACGAAAAGACATCGACATTACAGCTGGTGGTTCCATTATGAAGAAAACCACAACTGACGCTTACAAAATTATTGATAACACTCCTTCCCACTCACATGAGTGGCACCAAGAAAAAGATATCTTTAGTTCATCTAAAGCGGCTAGAGCCGATTCTAGCCATGACTTTGATTCCGTTTCCACAAAAATAGATGCTTTCGAGAGACGAATGGAAAAGATGAATAAAGATATTCACGCAATATGAATCAGTTGTGAGCAATGCGGTGGACCACACTTAATGAAAGATTGTCACATTGAGCAAACCATGGAACAACGTGAGAATGTTTCCTACATGAAGCAAAGGCCGGGAAATAATTATCAAAATAATTATCAACCGCTAAGGCCAAACTTCAATCGAAATCAAAACATTCTTTACAATGTAAATGGACCCAACAACAACTAGTACAACCAACAAGGTCTGAATAATCAACCAACTCAAAACAACACTTTCAATCAACAAAGACCTGGCTTGTATAAACCACCACAACAAACTGAAGAGAAAAAACCAAATCTGGAAGAAATGATGGCAAAGTTAATGGAATCTCAAACACAATTTATTACATCTCAAACCCAAACGAATGAGAGGTTTGATCAGTCATTAAGAACTCAACAAGCTTTCATTTTGAATCTAGAAAAACACGTAGGTACTCTTGCTAGCATGATGAGTAAGAGGCAACAAGGAAAACTACCGAGTGATACTGAAGTAAATCCTCGAAATGAGAATGTTAATATGATATCAACAAATTCTGAAAAATCAGCACCAGAAGATTGGAAGGTTTTAGATGTGAGTAACAATAAAGAAGTTACATCACCACCACCACCCGAGTATGTAAAGCCAGTGGTGGCACCATACAGAACAACCATCCCGTTTCCAAGAAAAGGAGTTGAGTATGAGCAAGTAATAGGTAATAAAGTTTGTGATACCTCTGAAAAGAAGAAGAAGAATAAGAAAGTGCAAGAAACAAAAACCGTAAAGATAAACCCGGTGAAGACAGTTCCACCAAAACTTCCACCTAGGTTGGGTGATCCGGGTGAATTTATTGTTCCTTGTCTACTTAGTGATTGTGTCATGTATGATGCACTAGCAGATTTAGGTGCAAGTATAAGTGTTATGCCTCTTTTATTATATAAGAGATTAGGAGTAGGTGAGCTAAGTCCAACGGAAATGAGTGTTCGACTCTTTGATCAAAACATTAGGCACCCAGTTGGAATTGCTGATAACCTACCCGTTCAAGTGGGTAATTTAACCTTTCTAGTCGAATTTATTGTCATTGACATAGAAGAGGACCCAAACATTCCTCTAATTTTAGGTCGACCATTCTTAGCGTCCACTGGGGCGTTATTTGATGTAAGAGAGGGTAGAATGACACTTAGTAATGATGAAAAATCGATCACTTTTGTGAGTCGAAAGTCTAAATCTCTACCAACCAAAACCATTGAACCAACAAAAATGATTGGTAAGAACCATATTGTTTTACCAACTCCAATGGTAGTGCTTAACAATAATAAAACGCCTAAGTGTGGGGAAAATGAAGTAACACCTAATGATGACCTGATAACAAAGAACCCCGTTGTTGATACGAAATTAAATAACCCCGTTATTAACAATTCAATGAAAAAACTTATTAAATGGATTCGCGATGCTAGAACCAAGGGGAACTTTAAGTTATGTAACCGGTTAGTATCCAATTTATCGCCTAAAGAAAAGGCGAAACTAGTTGAATTTGTGGACATTACACAGGAATCCGACCAATGGCTTAAAGCAAAAGTCACAGATATGCAAGTTGATTATGGTCCAAAAGAAATTGACAATGAAGTTAATCATAATTTTGACATCACAGCTACCTAAGTGTGGGGAGATTTAAATGTTCTAAAAAGAAAACGCTGTCTAGAGTTAGTTGTTCTGTTCTCGTGTAGTTCCGAGAATGGAATCCGATTGGTCTTTTCCACTAGCAGACACTAAAGAACTAGTTTTCTCCCCCCATTCTGAATTTTTGTTTTGTAGGTTTTGTATGAAATTAATTTGCATTTTTAAATTTAATTTTTGTGTGATTTAAAAACAAAATTTACTTTATTTCATTACGTTTAAAAAAATAATTTCTAAAATTCGTCGTAAGTTGAAGACTAGGTTATGAAACCGAAATTGCTTTACCCGAGGGCGGGGCGAAAAATTTTGTTATCATTATTTTTAATTTTATTTATCTAAAGTATACCAAAAAATTAAAAAACCCAAAAAAAAAAAACAAATCTTTGCTTTTAAAACAATCGCTTTAAAAACGACAAATTTTAAATTTTGTCGAAGGACGGACTAGGTAAACATACCGAAACTACCTAAAGGAAAAGGAAACAAAATTTTAAAAAATTATTCATTTAAATTGTTTTAATAAATAAAGGTTTTATAAATATATATATATATATATATATATATATATATATATATATATATATATATATATATATATATATATATATATATATATATATATATATATATATATATATATATATATATATATTATATATATGTTTGTAGTTTATCTTATGTACAAAACAGGGTAAAACAGCACATTTTCAAAGACTGACATTAAAGTTCAGCAAAAGCTACTAATTTTGACGATAAGATGCAAAACATATGTGAAATTACAACAAAAGGAATGAACGATGAGGCGCGCCATCTATCATTCGACGAGCTTAGAAATTTCAAACTGGGTATTTTTAATCACTTTTCTACACTAATCACCCTCATGAATTTATAATTATAGTCTGATTTCATGCAAATGAGGGCATTTCATGATCTCAAGTGTGGGGAAGGATTATAAATTCTCTCAGGTTTACATTTAGTTTAATTGCCAAATTTTGTGAAAATTTGAAAAATTTTCAACTAAATGAATTCAAAATCATGTTTATACATATTTATGAACGATAAAACTAGGTGTTAATGCTGAAATTATTGTTACCTCGGAGAGAACATAAATGGAGAAACAGCCCAAAATGTTAGAATTCATTTAAAATGGAATAGAGGAGAATAAAAAGGCAAAGAAAAAATAAAATAAATAAAAGCTAAGTGTGGGAAGAATTTACCAATTTATTTAAAACACATATCACATATTTGGTACAGATTATTGCAGGTACTTTTGCTTTGGACTAAACTAATCAGTTTTACCCGATTTATTGTAATACCTTTGAAAGAATAGATGGATCTACACGATGAATCAATTCCATCATTAAAAGGAAGTAAAGTCTTCCGAAAAAGACACGCGCTTCTTGATTTAGGTCAAGAAGTTGTCGTCCAGACCAGCTGTAGGTTGACGAAAAATCTAGAAAAGTCATCTCTAAAATCAGCAGGAAATCCACGGACCTCAGCATCAAACAGGGTCGCCAAGTGGTCAGACTTATCCTAACCATGAGAGGATCTGTCTCGTAAAATGGGGAGGGGGCCATGCAAATTAGCTTGATAAGACTAATGAATCAGACCCCTAGAAAGGATAATCTCCTTAAAGATTAAAAATCAGCTTTTAAGCCTGATATTACTCAATCCTTGAGATTGACTTTAAAGATTGAGAATTACAAACTCATGGAATTCAATGATATCTAAACTCGAGCTTGAATGAGAAAATATTTTGATCAAAATTAAAACCGATTTGTTTTCTGAAAACCTATTTTCATTGCGTTCATTACCATTGAACGTAAAATCCTGAGAATTCACTCGAATTCATTAGGTCACCTGAACTAAATCGGGTGTCAACCGTAAGAACGGTGGTTGCATAGCATGGTCGAAGACAGGACCTTGTGCCAGACATAAAAACTATAGGGTGATCTTTACTATTGCTCCTACAAAGGATAGTAATTGCATCCGACACGTTATAGACCATAATCAAAAGCATGTCATGGGACATTGCCTTAACAGTTGCTTGTTCAACGCTTTCCTTTACAATCGGACAGTAGTTTACCGAAAGGTAATATACGGAACAAGTATACTGGACGTGTTGCTTTCCTAATACAAGGTTAGCAAGTGGGTGACACAAAACCATAAGTTTTGAGCTAAAATTTTCAAATTTGAAACCCACCAAACCCACAAAAACAATTTGCAAACACCGGTGAAGGGTTATTCCTGAAAACTTATCTAGGATAAAAGCTAGAATGAACTTTCAAAAGATCAAATGTTTTCATAAAGATTCAATTTCCTTAAAGGATCTAAATTTTCATAGTCATGTGGGACTGTAAAATACATCGTTACTATCATTATTTATACCGCTGTATCAAAATCACTGATGTATAAAGTGTGAGAATAAAAAAAAGTGATTCGAGTGAAGTGTGATTTAATTTCAAGTTCTGTATTGCTTGAGGACAATCAACGTTCAAGTGTGGGGATATTTGATAATGCTAAAAAGGAACATATTATTAGTATCAATATCCTTCCAATATGTAAAGCTTTTAGTTGCAATTGTTCTATTTTTATGTAATATTCGTTTAAATAAATAAGTGCGAAGATAAAAGAAGTTAACGACGATTTGAAGAAGCAAATGACCAAAGCTCAAATGTACAAGATATAATTCAAGTGGCTCAATTTATTGATGAGAAACGTCTCAAAATTACAAGAGTATGAGTCGCAAAACGCAAAGTACAAGATATTAAATTATACGAAAGGACGTTCGAAAAACCGGAACCGGGACCTGAGCCAACTATCAACGCGCGACGCAACGGAGCTAAAATTACAAGTCAACTATGCAAAAGAATATAATATAATATTTAAATAATTATATAAATTATTTATATATTATATATTATATTAAATAACGTCGACAAACTAGCAAACAAAAAATATGTGAGCTGGATCTGACGGCCATGCGATCGCATGGGAAATAGGCATAAAACCCATGCGAGTGCATGAGCTCATGCGAGTGCATGAGCCCATGTGAGTGCATGATATTTGCACTAAAATCTCATGCGATCGCATGAGTTACTATAGCAGGCCACATTCTATAAATTCGCCAGTTTTCTGCGAGTAAAAACACATCTTTTTCTTTTCCTCATTCAATGTAATATATATTTATATTATAATTTTAATTTAACTTAATTTTAATAATAAAGTTATGGTTTAGTTTGGTTATCGTAAGAAATGTTTTACGGGTTTTAAAGTCGAAACTCTGTCCGTGCAACGCTACGCGATTAATCACCACTGTAAGCTATGTTCTTCCTTTTTAAATTAATGTCTCGTAACTAAGTTATTATTATGCTTATTTAAGCCAAAGTAATCGTGATGTTGGACTAAAAATTAAGATTGGGTTATTAGATTTTATACCATAATTAAGGTTTGGACAAAAGACCGACACTTGTGGACATTGGACTATTGACTATTAATAGATAGGGGGTATTGTCTAATCGAATGACAACTCATTAGAATTTGTCGAACCTATCTTCAAATTAGTTAATCTAATAATTATTAAAATGATTATGTATGTTCTATTTAGTGACGTTTATACGACATGTTTTACGATCATTTAATTAATTATCCGGGTTGGGTAATTGATTATTCATTCTGATCAAGTGGGTAAATTAATATTCATATCTCATTAAAACAGGGGTGGATTACATACAAGGGTAATTGGTGTAATTGTTAACAAAGTATTAAAACCTTGGATTATACGCAGTCGATAACCTGGTGTAATCATTAAACAAAGTATTAAAACCTTGTTACAGTTCGAATCCCTAATTAGTTGGAATATTTGACTTCGGGAATAAGGTTAATTTGACGAGCATTTTATAATTATGATCGATGGACTATTATGGACAAAAACCAGATAGGTATCAAATAAATCCAGGACAAAGGACAATTAAACCAGATAAATAAATTAAAATCAAAACGTCAAACATCATGATTACGGAAGTTTAAATAAGCATAATACTTTTATTTCATATTTCATCGTACTTTTATTTTCTTTCATTTCATTTAATGCACTTTTAATTACCGCAACTTTAAATATTGTTATTTACTTTACGCACTTTAGTTATTTTCATTTATCTTTACGCTTTATTTAAAATCGACAAACCGATCATTAAGCGGTAAAAACCCCCTTTTATAATAATATTACTATATATAATTATATATATTTTATATAAATATAGATGTTAAAAATATAGCGTTAAACTCAGTTAGCTCCCTGTGGAATGAACCGGACTTACTAAAAACTACACTACTCTACGATTAGGTACACTGCCTATAAGTGTTGTAGCAAGGTTTAAGTATATCCCTTCTATATAAATAAATAAAACTTATGTAAATTGTATCGTATTTCGTAATAAAAATAATAGTATTTCGTATACACCGCTGCACACATCAGAACCCCATCCAAAGTACCAGATGCTTTAGTACTTCGATGTTGTTTTATATCATGTCCGAAGGATTTCCCAGAATGATAGGGGATATTCTTATATGCATCTTGTTAATGTCGGTTACCAGGTGTTCAATCCATATGAATAATTTTTATCTCTATGTATGGGACGTATATTTATGAGAAATGAAAATCTTGTGGTCTATTAAAATGATGGAAATGAATGTTTGAGATAAACTAATGAACTTACCAACCTTTTGGTTAAAATTTTAAAGCATGTTTATTCTCAGGTATGAAAGAAATCTTCCGCTGTGCATTTGCTCATTTTAAAGATATTACTTGGAGTCATTCATGACATATTTCAAAAGACGTTGCATTCGAGTCGTAGAGTTCATCAAGATTATTGTTAGGTCAATAATAGTTGGATATATTAGGAAATGGTATGCATGCCGTCAGCTTTCGATGAAATGAAAGTTTGTCTTTTAAAAACGAATGCAATGTTTGTAAAATGTATCATATAGAGGTCAAGTACCTCACGATGTAACCAAATGTAATGTATTCGACCGGATGGATTAGGACGGGTCCTTTCAACTAAACCCTTGAGCTTCTCATTTCCAAAGTTTTCTTCAGTAAGAGCTCCTCGTTGAGCCTCCTTTATTTGTGTAGTCAGGTTTGTATGAATCTTCATATTCATTGCCCGTACTCGAATCAGCTCTCTTTCCTTCCTGCTTAAAGCATCTGCTACTACATTTGTTTTACCAGGAGGATAGCGAATTTCACAATCCTAGTCGTTTATCAGCTCGACCCACCTACGTTGCCTCATGTTCAGTTGTTTTTGGTTGAAGATATGTTGAAGGCTTTTATTGTCGGTATACACGGTACATTTAACCCCGTACAAGTAGTGTCTCCATATCTTTAATGCAAACGCTACTGCTCCCAATTCTAGATCATGAGTCGTATAATTTTGTTCATGAATCTTTAGTTGTCAGGATGTATATGCAATAACCTTCTTTCGTTGCATGAGGACACAACCAAAACCTTGTCGCGAAGCGTCACAATAAATTACAAAATCATCGTTTCCTTCAGGTAACGATAGAATAGGCGATGTAGTCAACTTCTTCTTCAATAATTGAAATGCGGCTTCCTGCTCAGAAGTCCATTCGTACTTCTTCCCTTTATGTGTTAATGCTGTCAATGGTTTGGCTATCCTGGAAAAATCTTGAATAAACCTTCTATAATAGCCAGCAAGACCCAAAAATTGGCGTATTTGCGTCGGAGTCTTTGGGGTTTCCCATTTTTCAATGGCTTCAACCTTCGCAGGATCGACCTGAATTCCTTGACTGCTCACGATGTGACCAAGGAATTGTACTTCCTTTAACTAAAAGGCGCACTTAGAAAACTTTGCGTATAACTGTTCTTTCTTCAACAGTTCCAGCACCAACCTTAAATGTTGCTCATGTTCTTGTTCATTTTTAGAATAAATAAGAATATCATCAATAAAGACGATAACAAACTTATCCAAATACGGACTGCATACCCGATTCATGAGGTCCATGAATACAGCTGGTGCGTTTGTCAGCCTGAACGACATGACTAAAAATTCATAATGATCGTAGCGTGTTCGAAATGCGGTTTTCAGAATATCTTCTTCTTTGACACACAACTAATGATATCCCGATCTTAGATCGATTTTGGAGTAAACACGTGATCCTTGCAGCTGATCAAACAAATCATCAATTCTCGGTAATGGGGACCGATTTTTGATAGTTAACTTGTTTAATTCACGGTAATCTATACACATTCAGAAGGATCCATCTTTCTTCTTGACGAATAAAATTGGAGCTCCCCACGGTGAAGTACTCGGTTGAATGAATCCACGATCCAGTAATTCTTGTAACTGGCTTTGTAACTCTTGCATCTCAGACGGTGCAAGTCTGTATGGAGCACGAGCCACTAGTGCAGCTCCTAGTACTAGATCTATTTGAAATTCTACAGATCTAAATGGAGGTAATCCCGGTAACTCTTTCGTTGATGCTCTTCTCTTTTTCCTTCGTTTTGACTTTATTAACATGTGCTAGGATAGCAGAGCACCCTTTCTTTAAGCACTTTTGGACTTTTAAGCAGCTAATGAGTTTTAGCTTTGAGTTACCCTTCTCTCCATATATCATTACTGCCGTTTTATCCTTACGAGGAATGCGAATTGCCTTCTTGGCACACACAACTGCAGCTCCTATTTTGGACATCCAGTCCATGCCGACTATTACATCAAAACTTCCTAAATCTACGGGTATCAAATCAATTTTAAATGTTTCTTCGGCTAACTTTATTTTACAATCACGGCAAATTTTATCGGCTTTAATTAGTTTACCATTAGCTAACTTAATCATGTACTTAGCATCTAGAGGTAATGATGAACAATTCAATTTAGCTTAAAAGTCTCTACACATGTAACTTCTATCGGCACCAGTATCAAATATAATAGATGCTGATAAGTCATTAATGGTAAACGTACCCGTAACAAGCTCCGGGTCTTCACATGCCTCTCTAGCATTAATAACAAATGCTCTTCCCCGTGAAGGTCCATTATTCTTCTCTGGATTCGGGCACTGGCTCTTAATATGACCCTGTTTCCCACACCCGTAATAAGTAACAGTAGCCAGGGCAGTTCTATTTGCATTGGTGGTAGGAGTCTTGGTGCCATTTATATTTGTAACAGGAACCCAACAATCTTCAGCAAGATGACCCCTTCGATTACATTTATTGCACACCACATTGAAAAAACCAGTGTAATGTTTGTGGCATCTGTTACATAAGGAATTACACCCTTTGTAACCCGAGCTTAAACCACTACCCGCACCTTGCGTGGTTTCCTGTTTCTTGAGAGATTGTTGCTGGTGACCTCGATCACGGTTTCCATCCCACTTTCTTTTGTTATCCGATACCTTGACATCGGTATTTGATGCGTTCTTATCCAGGATGATCTGATCCATTAGCTCGTTTGCCATGGTGATAGCTTCATGAATTGTCTTGGGTTTGGATGCTGTAACATTGGCCTTGATGTTCTTTGGCATACCATCTTTGTACAATTCAATCTTTCGCTCTTCCGTTGGTACCAATTCAGGATATAACAAGGCTAATTCCATGAATCGCCTGTTATAGTTGGTAAGTTCCGTTCTGACAACTTTCAGATTTCGTAACCCAGCTTCCATCTTCCTAACCTCGTTCCTTGGGCAGTATTCGTTGATTAGCATATTTTTCAATTCCTCCCAAGGAGTATCATATGCTTCATCGCCCCCTACAGCTTTTACATAGTTTTTCCACCATGTAAGTGCACCATCCTGTAATGTGCATGAAGCATACTTTGTTCGATCCCCTTCCACACAACCACTAATTTTAAATACGGACTCCAGTTTTTCGAACCATCGAGTTAAACCGACTGGTCCTTCTGTTCCACTGAATGATGAAGGTTTGCAACCTTGAAATGCTTTATATGAGCATCTAACACGAGGGTTTGTGTTGTTTGCTGCTGCTCTTGCCGCTTCGACCCAAAGCATTCGGTCGTTTACGCGTTGGTTGATAAGCTCCTCAATTTCTTGTTCTGTCATTCGATTTAATCGAGCTATGTTTCTTCAATAAACATATAAGATAATTAATCACATAGAATATTATAGATGTAGCAAGTAATTAATGGTACATCGTGGCATATTAATAATATGAACCAATTATTATAAAAGCATTTTCTTCTCATTCGCATTTTATAATTGTAGCTCGGGTAGTACCTACCCGTTAAAATTCATACTTAATAGCTAGTACACAAATTAAATACTGCAATCATGATAATATTCTATCATGAAAAACTTAATGCATTAATACTTCACGCTTATTCTTTTGGTACAATATTTTACAATAATTCAATACCACTATTTACATAAAACATATGTAAGATGAAATATAGCACATGATATATTATTATATAAGGTGTGAATTCGAATAGCTGCAAAAACAGATTAGAAACGACGAGGCTTCCTTGGGAATTCAAAGAAATCTGGGAAATCATAGAATTTTCACTTCCCTACTGTCAGAGTGCGTATTTCAGCGGTAAGTCTAGATTTTGGTTGGGGTTCAGTAGATGACATTTCTGTAGTATTGGTAAGACATGGTTGACTAGGTGTGGTAGTATCGGGAGCACTTGGTACAATAATTGTTTTATTAGTTTCAGGATTTGGAAATTCCAGTTTGGTGACTGCAGGTTCCTTTCTTTTTTTAAATTCTTTCTCAGTAATCTCTTTTACTTCCTCCTCCTTATCATGATTGTTTTCAGGTTCTTTCACTTCCGGTTCTTCCGGAAATTGTGAATCTTCCCAAAATGCATCCGACTCCAGGTAATCATCGTCATTAGTTAAGTCGATGATTGGTACTTTTGCTGGAGATTCATCTTCGGAGTCGCTGAATGTGATAATGAGATTGGTGCTAGAAGTACATATCTATCACATATTAACTACCACATTAGTAATATACCACATAATATTTTCATGTTAAGATATTCAATTTTCGACCAAAAATGATAAGTAATGGTTTTCAAAAACAAGTTCGGTCAAAGTCCAGACTCACTAATGCATCCTAACAAATACCGGTCAGACACACTAATGCAATTTCTGGTTTGCTAAGACATCTGCTCTGATGCCAACTGAAACGACCCGTCCATATTACTATAAACGCGGTATATTATTCATTGGTCCCATAGCTAGGTATTTGACCTCTATATGATACATTTTAGAAAATATTGCATTCGTTTCATAAAAAGACACACCTTTATTATACATAATGCATGTTTTAAACAAGTGGGCGATTATTTAAGAAATAATCCCCATAATACATCGATTTCCAAATACTACACACGTGACATAACAGTCGAATATAATACATGACAAAGGTTTTATTGAATGCAACACTTCATTTAAACAAAAGCATGAGACTCCATGCACAGCTTGCTCAGATAATGCAACAGTGGAAGACTTTCTTAAGGACCTGAGAATAAACATGCTTAAACAGTCAACACAAAGGTTGGTGAGATATATAGGTTTAAAGCTAGCATCGATATAAATATAGACCACAAGATTTCATAGTTATAAATATTTCAATAAAGATATTCTATAAGTTGTTGAGCGCTTCGGTAACCATACTTAACCATAAATGTAGCATATTCCCTTTATTATGAAATCTCCCTACACTGTACCAAGTGTAGTAAAAACGAAGTACTATGCAACCGTTTACGATACTAGAGCGACTAGCCCGGTTGGGGTTGTCAAACTCGATAGATCTATCAATAGGATTCGCGCTTACATGTTCTTACAACATGTAAATATTAGTTACCAAGCTATTAGGGAAGATATGTAATGTGGTACAACTCAACGTAGAATATATTTGAAGTACTTGCGTCCATGGCGTAAAACATAAAATGTATGTATTCTCATCCCAAAATATTTTTAGTATTTAAAAATGGGGCTATATACTCACGGTAGTAAAAGTATATTAATAATAAGTTTTCAGCTTATTAAAAATATGGCCGTCCTCCTTAGATTCACGAACCTATAACAATAATAATGATTTAGATAATAATATGACATGTGAATAAAATAAAACAAGTTCATAGAATACTTATATATTAATTTTTAACATTTTTATGTTAGTAGTCCTTTGTTAGTAGCCCAAAATAGTCCGAAATGTCCAATAGTCCAATAATCGGTGTATATATAATCTTAGAATTACGCCACGATGTATTGTATACGTATTGTCTTTGCATCAACCCAGAGACGTATTGTATACGTATTGTCTTAGAATTTATCAAAACGTATTGTATACTTATTGTCTTAGGATTTATCAAAACGTATTGTATACTTATTGTCATGGAATGTACCAAGATTATTATATATATATACAATATCGGAATTAACTAAGATTACAATATTTTATTATACTAATGATAAAATGTCTAAATATATATAGGAAAAGTTAGAAAGGATATGGTTAATATAGTTTTTACAATATAAATTTCGTCCATACAACGTTAATTTTAGCAGATTTTGTTTTGCTCGCCAAATATTCATTACAACTCCGTTTAAAGTGAATAAAATTGCTATGGTTTCATAATGAACTATATTATTTAGAAATAAACTTAAAAGTAGTGGTTTATAGTCGGAGTTACAGGTTACAAGTCATATTTGAAAGAGGTAGTCATTTCCGTCGAAAAACGACATCTTGATGACCATTTTGAAAAACATACTTCCACTTTGAGTTTAACCATGATTTTTGGATATAGTTTCATGTTCATAAGAAATATCATTTATTCAGAAGAACAACTTTTAAATCAAAGTTTATCATAGTTTTTAATTATCCAACCCAAAACAGCCCCCGGTTTTACTACGACGGCGTATGTCCGATTTTACGGTGTTCTTCGTGTTTACAGGTTTTAAATCATTAAGTTAGCATATCATATTGATATAGAACATGTGTTTAGTGGATTTTAAAAGTTATGTTAGAAGGATTAACTTTGTTTGCGAACAAGTTTAGAATTAACTAAACTATGTTCTAATGATTACAAGTTTAAATCTTCGAATAAGATAGTTATATATATATATATATATATATATATATATATATATATATATATATATGAATCGAATGATGTTATGAACATCATTACTACCTCACATATAGTAGGTAAACCTACTGGAAATGATGAGAAAATAACTTGAGCTTCAAAGGATCTTTGATGGCTTGGAAGTTCTTGAAGCAGAATCATGACACGAAAACAAGTTCAAGCAAGATTACTACTTGATTTAAGATAGTTATGTTTATAGGAATTGAACCAAATCTTGAATATGATTATTACCTTGATTAAGAATGAAAAGTTACTGAGATTAGATGGAAGTTCTTGATCTTTGATGAGTTGTTGGATTGGATTAAAAAGATTGGAAGTAATCTTGCAACTTCTTGATTCTAGGTTGTTTTTATGATGATTAAAGCTTGTAATTGAAGCTAAATGATGGGGAAAATACTTGTAGATGATCAAGTGTGAAGTTAGAAGTATTTTAAGAGAGAATTGGGAGTGTAAGTATGAGAAAATGGAATGAAGAAATGGTGTGTATGCATAAAAACGTTTTTAGTTTATAAAGAAAGAAAAGATTCCTAATTTTGTTTTCTTGCTAAATAATTCATGCTACTTGACAAATGGTTGGTTCTACATGTTCCTTAATCATTTAAGACTATTAAGGATCAGATTTTTATTGGTATATACCAATAGTAAATACATCTAGAAGCTGGGTATAATACGAGTGAAAATACCGAGCGAATACGAGTAGAATTCTTGATGAAAACAAATGGGAATACAATTGTGATAATTTTTTTTAAGTAAGAGTGTTTTGATATATGTATTGAAGTCCTTCAAATGTGTATTAATACATCTTAATACACTATATATATACATTTTAACTGAGTCATTAAATCATCGTTAGTCGTTACATGTAAGTGTTGTTTCGAAACCTTTAAGTTAACGACCTTGTTAAATGTAATTAATCTCATTGTTATTATATCTAATGGGATGTTAAATTGTTATATTATCATGATAACATAATGTGTTAATATATCTTAATACGATATATAATTATTAAGACGTTATTACAACGATAATCGTTACGTATATATATCGTTTCGAAATCCTTAAGTTAGTAGTCTTATTTTATGTATATAGTTGATTGTTAATATACTTAATGAGATACTTAATTATCATTACATCATGTTAAATATATATATATATATATATATATATATATATATATATATATATATATATATATATATATATATATATATATAAGTTCATATATATAGTTCATATATATATATATATATATATATATATATATTATCATGTTATTTACAAGTTATAACGTTCGTGAATCATCGGACAAGTTGGGTGGTCATACGTTTACATAAAATTCGTTTCAATTAATCAAGTCTAAAAATGTTTGATTGCTTAATATGTTGGAAACATTTAATCATGTAAATATTAATATTGTTCAATATATAATCATGCAAAAATCCAGGTCATGACATTTTGTCTTTCTTTTAATCGAAACCGGAAACCTACTACTAATGTTGCTCTTGTCACTGTTTCTGTTTTCCATTTATTTTGAATCACCACTACAACCTACCACCAATAATCACCACCACTTTTTAACTTTCGGTTTCAAAACCCAGTCGATGAACAGTGACAAAATTGTTAACGAATGAAGATGATACAGGTTACTGCTATCTCCTGTGTTCACTACTGTTTTATGGTGCAAACGCCACCTTGCTACAGCTACTGCTACGCTGTTGTTGCAGACCTGAAACCACCATCAACCATCGCAAAACACCATCACCGTACGCCACTGTTTTCTACTACTGTTGCCGTCTTTTTCATCCAAAGAACTGACCAGCGAACAGTAAATAAGAGTTGCTTTTATGCTTCATTTTCTTTTCTGATTACACAATCACGAGACCCACTTATTTGGCTGCTGCTATTTCTTATTTCTTTTCTTCTCTATCCCTATCAACCTGCAACACCGACACCCTTTTATTTCCTAATAAAACTTTGGTTACACCGGGGGCTTTTTAGTTGTTTCTTGGGCTATATTAATGGGTTATCTTATCATTGAGCTGACCGTTTTTCTAGTTTGGGCCGAATAGTTTGTGTTGTGAGGCCGTGACTCAACACAGGTTTTCTGTTGGGCTTTTTATTTTGTATTGGGCCATGATCCAATTAACTGTTTCTTGATGGGCTACTGCTGCAGCCGCTAGTTCTTTGTTTCTATTTCTTAATCGATGCCAGCAAAAACCACATAAACATTATTTAAGGTATAAGCATTCTGTTTATATTGGCTAGAAGACGATGGCGATTAAGTATACAAATGATGATGCTAGCGACGATGTTAAATGTTGATTAGGGTATTAGGATTAGATTAAGATGAAGTTATAAATGATAAAGAAGATGAATTGGAAAACAGAAGTAATTTGGGTTATATAAAAATGGGGACGGAATTAAATCAGTAATAAGGTGACAGAGGAATGGTTAAAGGCGTCAACGGTTAGCGGGAGGTCGCGGGTTCGAGCCCGGGCCGAGGCAGTTTATTTTTTTAGCCTTTCCCATTTAAGGTAGTCATTTTATTTATTATTATTCCTATCCTTATTATCTTTTATTATTATTAATATAAATATTAGTATTATTATTAGTAAAATCATTATTTTTATAGTTATTATTATTAGTATTCATTATTATTAAACGTATCATTATTATAAAAATTATCATTTTATTATTGTAACTATTATTATTATTATAGGATGAAACAACTTTTTATTATTATCAATATTATTTTATCAAATAACTATTAGTTATATAAAATCATATTTACTACATATAACATAACTATATTAATATATTTATAATAAATATTAATAAATGTAATTAATTAGGTTATTAATGAAACACATAATTAAAATAACAATTAATTCACTAATAATACATAAATTTGTTCGATTACCATTATATGTGTTAATAGATATACAATTGATATAGGTTCGTTAATCCGAGGCCAACCCTGCATTGTTCGGTTCTTTCGTATGCATATTTTTACTACAAAATATCGTATCGTGAGTTCATTTGATCCCTTTTTATTAAATGCTTTTGCAATATATATTTTGGCACTGAGAATACATGAAATTCTTTTATAAATGTTTGACAAGATAGACACAAGTAAAACATTCCTCTAATGAATTAGTTGGACGTTATAATTGCCACTAATTGAAGTGAATATTTCCCCCTGATTATTATAGCTTGGTAATCTAAGAATTAGTTTGGACGTTATAATTGCCTACTAATTGACACGAATCGTAAAGGTAGCTACCGGGTTTAACATCCCCACCCAGAATGTTCACTAGACAGTAGAGTTAGTGGGCGTGGTGTTTAGTACTTTGAGGTTTATATATTTATACAGACGAGAGGATTCTGTTTTGGGGATATTATTTATCCGCATTAGATGTTATGGTCGGTTACCAAGCAAAGGCTATATATAAGAGAATGATTTTATACACAGGTTATGTGTATGTTATTTTGTACACCAGATATGTGTACGGTTATTAAAAATCACGAGGCAACCTACGGGGGAGAAAAGGATATGAACCTACTCTGCCAAGCATTTATGAAAAATAGTTTCGTACACGAGATAGCTGTACTGTATTTAAATCTTGTGGTCTATCAAAATTACTGAATTTTATTGTTTATAATAAACTTATGAACTCACAAACCTTTTGGTTGACACTTTTAAGCATGTTTATTCTCAGGTATGAAAGAAATATTCTGCTGTGCATTTGCTCATTTTAAAGATATTACTTGAAGTCATTCATGGCATATTTCAAAAGACGTTGCATTCGAGTCGTCGAGTTCAAAAAGACGTTTATTAAGTCAATGACAGATTAGTCGTTCATATTACAGGAATCATATATCATTTGTATCGAAAGGTTATATTTTGAAATGAGTTTGTCTTTTAAACGAATGCAATGTTTGTAAAACTTATCATATAGAGGTCAGTACCTCGCAATGAGACCAGATGTTGATGACTTCGTCCATGTAGATTTGAACGGGTCGTTATAGGATAGATGGATCCCTTCATGATTTTTTAGTGGCTAGTGCGTATGCGGATATACAGCCAAGAGGCGTAAAAGTTAACTGGTTTCGAGTTGTTTGGTTTTCTCAATGTATTCCTCGCCATGCCTTCATTGTATGGTTACTTATGTGAGGAAAATTGAAGACTCAAGATAAGATGAAGGATTGTGAAATTAGTAATAATCAAGTGCTTGTGTGTCCATTGTGTGGCGTTTGTTCTAATTCGCAAGCGCACTTATTTTTTGAGTGCAGCTTCTCTCGTGATGTTTGGCAAAAGGTTTTGCCGCTGTCTGCTATTGCTACTCATACTAATTGAATGCTGATTTCAAATGAGTTAGCTATGGGCCCGATTAATAGTGCTTATCTTGTTGTTTCGAAACTCCTGTTTGCTGCTTGTGTTTACTTTATTTGGCAAGAACGGAATAGCAGGATTTTTAAAAGTAAACACCGTTCAACTAATAGACTATTCGAAGATATTTACTCCACTGTTCGGCTGAAGTTGTTATCGGTTCGTTTCAAGGAGTCTAGACAAGTTATGTAGTTGAAGATTGCGTGGAAGATAGATTAATAGGTGTTGGGTTTGTTTGTTTGTTTGTTTGTTTGTTTTGGTTGTTCGTGGTCATAAGCTTCTTGTGGCTTAGTGCACGGTGTTTTGTTTGTAGCTTTAAGGCATGCTTATAGCTCCAGTGCTTCCTTGTAACTTTTATTCTTTTATTATATTTAATAAAAGCTTCGCAGGGATAACCCTTTACCTAAAAAAAAGTATGCGCCAGATTACAAATTAGGGCTTTTATATGCATATCGGGTTTGGGATTTCAGTGTATAGCAACGGATGATCTGGAGAGTCATTTTGGAAGCATTTGAGGGTTTCTGGATTTTGTTTTTGTGATGATTGGTCTTCGGTTATTTCACGTATGAGGAGAACTTGTGGTTTTTAGATTGTTAAATTCTATGCTTCTAATCTTTTTTGTTTTTTTTTTTTTTTTGTTTTTTTTTTTCAAGCTGAATTATGTGTAGTGTGGCTATATTTTTACATGTACTAATTTTTTTGGACCCATCACAAGCCCTTGGTTGTTAACATAATAACATATGCACTTCATTTTTCTAGTTATTTGAACAATTGAATTCGATTCCATTTCCTGCAGACAAAGTGCTGAGCATTTATATATATATATATATATATATATATATATATATATATATATATATATATATATATATATATATATATAGTGAAAGGATCCCTAGAGAACTAGAGTATGTAGAGAACCCATAGAACTCATAGATTGAACTTCAATCTATGTGGAGATTGAGCTTCAATCTTGGAAAAAAAAAATACAATCTGGAAAAAAAAAACTGCAAAAAAAAAAAAAAGCGAATCTGCACAGAAAAAAAAGTGAATCTGCAAAAAAAAAAAAAAACTACAAAAAAACGTCAATCTGCAAAAAAAAAAGTCAAATCTGCACAGAAAAAAGTCGATCTGCAAAAAAAAAAAAAACTGCAAAAAAAAACGCAGATTGACTCAATCTGCATAAAAAAACTGAAAAAAGTCGATCTGTAAAAAAAAAAAAAACAAATGGAAAAAATCGTCATTCTGCACTCAGATTGACTGAATCTGCAAAAAAAAAAAATTATGAACAGAAAATAAAATCTGCAAAAAAAAAAAATATGTGAATCTGCACGCAGATTTAGTGAATCTGCACGAGTTCCATGAGTTCTCTACTACCATGAGTTCTCCATGGATCCTCACCCTATATATATATATATATATATATATATATATATATATATATATATATATATATATATATATATATTGGTAGGATCAAGAGGGAAGTAACCATTCGGGGGGAAGCGGGGGGAAGCAAAAACTTTTTTTTTTCTTCGTTTTTTGAAAAAAACTTTGTTCACGAACATTATAGATGAGATGAAAATATGAACATTTAGTAGAGACACTTTGTGATAGATGTTTTTATTTTGGTGTGAAAACGCTCGAAGAAATAATATATAACAATTATCGTGTTTTTCGAGCGTATTTTGAGGTTTTAGCTATTGGGGTTTAGATATTAGGGTTTAGATATTAGGGTTTATAGGGTTTAGATATTAGGGTTTAGAAATTTAGGGTTTAGGGTTTAGGTTTAGGGTTTAGATTGAGTTTTTAACACTAACGGTTTAGAGTTTAGGGTTTGGTGTTTTGGGTTTATGGAATAAACCCAAAACACCAAACCCTAAACCCTAAACCCTAAACTCTAAATCGGGCTAAATTTTACTTCACAAAACATGAAAAAAACGTTCATATTCTTCACGAACAATATTATCTTGAATGTTATTTTTGTCGATCGTTTTCCCTCCTAAATAATAACATTCATCACAAAGTGTCTCTTCTAAATGTTCATATTTTCGTGTGATCTTGATGCCGGAAAAAAAAAATTTCAAAAAAAAAAAAAACGAATTTTTTTTTTTGCTTCCCCCCGATTGGTTACTTCCCCATTGATCCTGCCCCTATATATATATATATATATATATATATATATATATATATATATATATATATATATATATATATATATATATATATATATATATATATATGTATATGTATATGTATATGTGTATGTGTATGTGTATGTGTATGTGTGTGTGTGTGTGTGTGTGTGTGTGTAAGTGTGTAACACAAGTGCAAGTTTTTCTTATATGCTTTCCATATGCTGGGTTTATCTTGTTCTAGGAAATATTTAACTACTACTCGTTTTATTACTTGTTGTCTATATGTTGATGATACCACATCACCACACCACAAAGCCTGTTTAAGTAGCATTCCTTTTGTTATACAATATATTCAGCTACAATACATCTGTGTAGTAATGAGAATGTCAGCCCATTAACTCGTAAACTAGTTAATTTGGATAGCAATCTATTCTGAATGGGTCAAATATGGGTAACTGGTGAAATTGGTCGAATGGGTTTAGAAGGTCTAAAGAGATTTATATACCCCTCTTCTCTCAAAAACTACGTGAATTACATTTACCCAAAATACAAGTTTTCAGTGTATATATAATATATGATGATAACACATTTTGGGGATATATGTAATTTAAGTGTAGGATTAATGTGCAAGGTACAACATATAACTATATGACCAACTTTATTTGAGCCTTCGGGGTCACACACATATACACCGAGACGTCAAATAAAATATATATATATATATATATATATATATATATATATATATATATATATATATATGATGTATATATATTACTCAAGTAACAAAATACTAAATCGAAATTAATTCATTTACTATTCATATGAATAGTAAATGAATCGAAATTAATTAATTTACTATTCACATGAAAGCGACATGATAGAAATTATTAATTATAAGTTACATAACATACCCCTAAAGTATTTGGAAAATACGACTTTTTAAAACCAAATCAAACGAAATATGAATTAATTAATTGATATGAATTAATTAATTAATTTAATATTTATAACATGCCAAAACATGTTAAATTAAATCAACTTGATCCAATATTATAATATATATATTGGATATATTTTCAAAGAAAGGAGCAGTTGAAAAGAAAGTTGAAAGAAAAGTTGAAAGGAGCGGTTGAAAGAAAACCAATATAAAACACACACATTATTGCTATTATCTTTACGACTACTCCACGAATTCATATAACATCTCAAAGCTTTAATTCGATTATCTTTGGCAACAAGTTCTTGTTATGAAGTATTAATATATATAGTTGATTAATATAATCTGATTATATTAATACGTTAATTGGGTTTGGACTAGCATCCATTGACGGTTGTTTGAAGTGTAGTGTGGACTATCCTAAGAGACGGTCATATTTTTGATATTATGTTTCTCTCCTTCAATTAGTTTCTTCAAGAAAGTTATATGGTTTACTCACTTTGTGAATTACATATTTTGACAATTATTAGTGGTGTAACTGGATCTTTGGGATCGTTAATCATGTGCATGTTTTATTAAATTAAATAAGTGAATATTTAATTTTGTAAATGGTTTATAAAATAATAATTGATTATTATTTTAACTATCTGCTGCGTTTTTCTGATTTAAAAGTACACACGATTTTCCAACAGTGGTATCCGAGCCGCTTTTACACCATCTTAATTGTCGTGTGACTATTCTTTACATTTAGCTTTGTGGTATATTGGTGAAAGTCGAAACTTTTTTGGTTTTTAAAGTCAACTCGGTTGATCTAGACTTAACCTCATGACGCACAAATATGATTCAAAGAATATCACTTTTTTAAATTGTAGATTTAATTGTTATGGCTTGAATATTTATTATAATTGTTGATTGTTTTATTTCATGGTTATACACATGCATTGTAACCATGGACAAGCCATATTTAAGTTTTAATAATGTAGTTATTAAAATTGTGACTGCACTCATAGCCCATAATGCCCCGACCTATGTATGATTGTTGTCATTGTTGATTACAGCAATATTATGTCATGTTGATTATTTATTTTATTAGAAAGGTCATTTTGAAGCCAAAGTTGTATTATATTTATTTTACATTTTCATAGTATTGTATTTAAGTTTATTTAAATTGTAAAAGTATTAGATTAGTTGTACTTTTCAATTTTAAATAAATATAATAATAAGATGAAGATTAAAGATAAAGATGCAACGTAGATTTTTGACTTAGAAGATGGCGAACAGGTCAAGTTGACAACGATGGCGTTTGTCAGGTTTCACTTGATTCTTGAATTAAGTGGGAGCTACGATATTACCCTTAGTTTGACCTCTTGATCCCATGTCAGCTCATGGGATCAAGCATAGGATTTTTGGGCTAGGCTATGTGTGTGTGATGCATGATTGTGTTTTATTTTACGTATTTATATTTAATTATTGATTATAATATATGCTAAATGTTTTTGATGAAAACATTAAATAAAACCGGTAACGAGTTTCAAATATTAAAATTGACGATTTTAAAAAGTTAAACTCTAACGAGTTTAAAGTCAAAATATTTTGAGACTTAAATTACATATGTTTTTGATGGAAACATTAAATAAAACTCTAAACGAGTTTCAAAGATTAAAATTGATGATTTTAAAATAAGTTAAACTCTAACGAGTTTAATGTTAAATGATTTTGAAAGTCAAATAATATATATGGACGACATCTTTTAAAATTGTTTGAAAACGATACACGTTTGTGTATTTGTTATTTTTATATCCTATAAATTAAATTACAAATTAGATCACAAACATAATTGTAACATCCCGTTTTTCCCGTACACATTTAAAGGTACAAACTTAATTTCTAGTACGCTTACAACTTGTGCATTTTTATGATTAAAAGACCTAAGTGTTTGAAATTTGTGTAATATATATATATATATATATATATATATATATATATATATATATATATATATATATATATATATATATATATATATATATATATAGTGGTAGGATCAAGAGGGAAGTAACCATTCGGGGGGAAGCGGGGGGAAGCAAAAACTTTTTTTTTTTCGTTTTTGAAAAAACTTTGTTCACAAACATTATAGATGAGATGAAAATATGAACATTTAGTAGAGACACTTTGTGTTAAATGTTTTTATTTTGGCGGGAAAACGCTCGAAGAAGTAATATATAACAATTATAGTGTTTTTCGAGCGTATTTTGAGGTTTTAGCTATTGGGGTTTAGATATTAGGGTTTAGATATTAGGGTTTATAGGGTTTAGATATTAGGGTTTAGAAATTTAGGGTTTAGGGTTTAGATTTAGGATTTAGGTTGAGTTTTTAACACGAACGGTTTAGAGTTTAGGGTTTAGGGTTAAGGGTTTGGGGTTTAGGGTTTGGTGTTTTGGGTTTATGGAATAAACCCAAAACACCAAACCCTAAACCCTAAACCCTAAACCCTAAACTCTAAATTGGGTTAAATTTTACTTCACAAAACATGAAAAAAAAACGTTCATATTCTTCACGAACAATATTATCCTGAATGTTATTTTTGTCGATCGTTTTCCCGCATAAATAATAACATTCATCACGAGGTGTCTCTTCTAAATGTTCATATTTTCGTGTGATCTTGATGCCGGAAAAAAAAATTTCAAAAAATAAACAAAAATTTTTTTTTTCTTCCCCCCGGTTCCCCCCGATTGGTTACTTCTCCATTGATCCTGCCGCTATATATATATATATATATATATATATATATATATATATATATATATATATATATATATATATATATATATATATATATATATGCATGTATAGTTATATGCATGAGTCTTTGTTGATGTTAAGGCTTGTGAGACTAAAGATGAGGTTTAGACGTGCATAGGAAGCGTGAACGAAGTGTACAAGTTGGATAAATCGTTAAGTTGTGTAAAGTTGTCGAATGGATCAGTTGAAGGCCATTGCCGCGCCGCAGAAGCCTTTGTCACGCCGCGACATTTAACTCGAAACAAAGTCAGGAGGCCTGTTAAGAAGGGTCAAGTTTTCCTTTATATGTCGCGTCGCGGAGAAGAAGGCTGCGCCGCGACCAATAACTAGAATCTGAGTCAGGAAAGATTTAAGAAAGCTCGTAAAATATGTTAAATGCCGTGCCGCGACAATTGGGGCCGCGCCACGACCTACTGGGTGAACTGGTTCCGAATTTTGTTTTTAAAATAAGTGGTTTAAGGGTAAAATCGTCATTTTACGTTTAGATCTGATTGGAGCACTAAATCTCCACCACTCATCCATTTTGTTCATTTTCATTTCCCTTTTCTTTCTCCATTTACTCTCAAAACTTAAAAACCCATTTGATTTCAAGTGAGATTTGAGAGTGGAGATTAGTGAATCAAACCTTGGAGCAAGAATTAAAGTTGTTCTCCTTGTTTATAGCTACAAGAGGATAGTGTTGGTAAGTCCTAACTCCATGTTTTGAGTTTTAATTAGTTTATGCTAGGGTTTGGTTCATTTGAAACTTGTAAGACCCATTTGGGGGTAATATGGGTGGATTTGGGTTAGGTGATAAAAGGAAACCCTAAATAGCCATAATCTAGGGTTTGGTCTTATGATTTGGGGTTGTAAGTGTTAAATGGTGTTGTTAATCATTAATACACCTTTAAATTTATGAAAGAAGTGTTAATGGGTAAGTTTGACTCGATTGTGAGTCTAAGTTTTTAAAATGGGTCAAATGAGTACTAGTTGACCTAATTGGGTAAAGTGGGTATGAAATACCCAAGTTTGTGTTAGTAGACTTTAATTCACTAGCTTTAGTGATTGAAGTTGAGTCTTGACCCTTAAGGGCAGTTTTGGTGAAAATGGGGCATTTAATGCATTAAGTCATTAAATGCACATAAGTGAATTGTTGGTATTTAGTCCAACTAGATATTGTGTTGATTGAAGTACTTATTATATTAGGTACTTGGCCTTGAAGCTTGCGGAAGTATAAAACCGTCACCGAATCGTTAAGGTGAGTGGAATAATTATATGTGTAGGTATATAATATATCTATTTGTTGTAGCGTGAGATGTGAAGTGTCGAGGTGCTAAGATACCACGTTTCACGTGACGAGTGAAGCATCGAGGTGTTAAGATGCCACTCGAGGTAAAGCATCGAGGTGTTAAGATGCCACCTAGGAGTGAAGTGTCGAGGTGTTGAGACGCCACTCCATAATAAAGGGTGAAGTGTCGAGGTGTTAAGACGCCACCCGAGGGTGAAGTATCGAGGTGTTAAGATGCCACCCGGGGGTTAGTGATACGAGGTGCTAAGTACACTAATGGATGTTGTGAACTCCGATGGCCTTTTGCGGGCGCCATTCCCTAGTACGATTGGTTAACCATGGTTATTGTGTTGTAAGCGAGAGCTTATTATATTGTTCGGGTTACATATATAATTATGCGATTGTTATGCTAGCTTGTGGTGTTGGAGGTTGGTAGCCTGTACTGATGAAAAGCAAATTGTGTTGCTAGCATGTATTCGGTATGTGTAATGAGTGTTTGCAACTAGGTATATTATATATGTATGTGTATAATTATTGCATTCACTAAGCTTTAGCTTACCCTCTCATTGTTTATCTTTTTATAGGCTCCGGCGTGGACAAGGGTAAGGGCATTCGGTTGGATTAGAGATCCCGCTTTATTTGTTAGGGGACGCTTTTGGATTTGTAGCTTTTGGAAGTTGGCCTAACGTTTTGGATAGTTTAGTCCCAAACCATGCTCGAAGTGTCGTTTGGATTATAAACTATCATTTGTAGTGGGTCGAACTTGTATTAAACTTAATTAATGGCCTTCGTGCCTTGTAAACATTTACATTGTGGTACGTTTTAAATGGAACTTGTGGAATGGTTTACATATTTAATTGGCGCGTAAATGTGTATTAATAAAAAAAAAAAATTTATCGTATGGAATACGGGTTGGGTTGTTTCAAGTTATATCAGAGCATGGTCTAAGGGATTTAGGCGACTTGAGATATGTGCCTAGACTTAGACTTATTTGTGTATGTGCTTTATGCGGGACTTGTAGGAGGCGGGTCGGACCGGGAGTTGATTAGTGCTTAGGTTTATGAGAATTAACCTTGCACTAACTATTTTGTGTTCTCTTAGTAATCATCAAGCAAGAAAGACGTTGTACTAGCGAATTAATGCGACGTGATCGCGTAACAATGATTAGCTACCATTGTTACGGGTTCAAATCGTGTCAAACAAGCGATGTATGACGATTGTTGAGCAAGATGGGGTAGTGTGGTGTATATGAATATAAATATGTGTTAAGTCCTTTCGTTTCTTTGATTAATTCACTTCGTTTTATAGAATGAAGATGAGAAATGGACACGACACCAATGATGGAAGTACGAGTGAGGACGTTGAACTCACGGCCAAGGTTGAGGCCATATTTAAAAGGCTAAAAAGAGATTTTCTTGACGATGTTCGAAAGGTTTTCCAAGAGTCGGTTGATGGGCAAGTAACCCAAACGATAAATAAGCAAATGAATGCCGCGATCGAGGAGGCATTAGAAGCTAGAAACATTCATTCTCGTGGTGAAGGGGGTGATGGTAACGGTGGGAATGGAAGGCGGGACTTCCATTAAAAAAATTTCAAGGATGCTCAACCCCCGATGTTTAATGGGGTACGGAATCAGTTGAAAAGTACATGTTGGATTTCCGATATCGAGGGAGCTTTCCGTACCGCGGAATGTCCTCCCGAGAAGAAGGCGAGGTATGGTTCTAGTATGTTGCGGGAAGAAGCTAAGTTGTGGTGGGATGATAAAATCAACTTATATAGTGAGGAGCAATGTATGAGTTTGACGTGGGAAGAGTTTAAGAAGGAATTTTTCAAAGAATAACGAACTTCTTCCGATCTTGATAGAATCCGGGACGAGTTGCACAATCTGCAACAAGGTTCAATGGACTTGGTTACTCTCAAGTCTACCTTCTTGGCAAAGACTCGTTTTTGTCCGGAATATGTTGGTGACGATCACAAGCTAATGAAAGATTTCTACCGTACCATGAATGATGAGTATAAGGGTAAGATTAGTCGGGGAGCGGCTAAGTCATTTGAAGAGTTATTTGAATTGGCTCGGGGTTTTGAGCCGGAAGTTCCTAGGAGAAGTGATTTCACTTTTTCTAAAAGAAAGTTTGAAGGTTCTAGTCATTCTAACTTTTCAAACAAGAATAAGAAGGGTTCTGAAAGTGTCAATAGCGTGAAGAAGGGCGCTTCCGGTGGTTTTTCTTTTTTGTGCAACAATTGTGGGCAAGCGGGTCATATGGCTCGTGATTGTCCGAAACCATCTTCCGAAAACAAGCTCACTTGTTTTAATTGCGGTAAAGAAGGGCATAAGAAGCCGGAGTGTCCCGATCTGCGAAACGATAATGTAAAGCATCTAGAGAAGGTGGCGGGTACGGCTAGGGGTCGCAACTATTTGATGACGAATGATGAAGCCAAGCAATCCAACGAAGTTGTCTCAGGTACTTTTATGGTTAATTCTAATCCAGCAAGAATTCTATTTGATAGCGGTGCAAATTTGTCGTTTGTGTCTCCAAAATTTGTGCCTAAACTTAATAGACCGTTAGCTAAGTTAAGTCGTCCGGTAGAAGTCAAAATAGCGGACGGCAAAATGGTGCTAGTGGTTGATGTGTGTAAAAATTATGATGTTGTGTTTGGTGCCGAAAACTTTAAAATTGATCTCATTCCGATGACTTTGGGTGATTTCGATATCGTTGTGGGTATGGATTGGCTCGATCATAATAGAGCCGATATTGCATGCCATAAAAAATTTATTCGTGTGAAGACCCCAAGTGGGGGAGAGTTAATTATTCACGGTGATAAACGGAGAAGACTTGTGCCGATATGCACTTTTGCACGGGCACGTCGTTTCCTTGTTAGTGGTGGCATGGCTTTTCTTGCCCATGTTGTTGATACTCGTGATTGAGCCACCACCCATTCGTGAAATTCCGGTGGTAAATGAGTTTGAAGACGTTTTTCCGGATGAGTTACCGGGTGTTCCGGCAGAAAGACAAGTTGAATTTCTCATTGAGTTGGTTCCGGGAGCTACTCCCATTGCTAAAACTCCTTATCGTTTAGCGCCGACGGAAATGCAAGAGTTATTAAATCAAACCCAAGAGCTACTTGAAAAGGGTTTTATTCGACCGAGTGCTTTGCCTTGGAGCGCTCCGGTTTTATTCGTGAAGAAGAATGATGGTAGTATGCAGATGTGCATCGATTATCGGGAGTTGAACAAAGTGACGATCAAGAATCGTTATCCATTGCCTAGGATTGACGATTTGTTCGACCAACTCCAAGGTGCAACGTATTTCTCTAAAATCGACCTACGGTCCGGCTATCACCAAATGCGGGTCCGTGAGGAAGATATCGAGAAAACGGCTTTCCGAACGCGTTATGGGCATTTTGAATTCGTAGTTATGCCTTTTGGTCTTACGAATGCACCGGAGACATTCATGGACCTTATGAACCGAGTGTGCCAACCTATGTTGGACAATTCGGTAATTGTGTTCATTGATGACATACTTGTCTATTCGAAGAGTATGAAAGAGCATGAACATCATTTACGGAGTGTGTTAAAGACGTTATGGAAGGAGAAGTTGTATGTTAAATTCTCTAAATGTGAATTTTGGCTAAGGGAAGTTCAATTCCTTGGCCATATCGTGAACGAAAATGGTATTCAAGTAGATCCGGGGAAGATTGAGACGGTAAAGAGTTGGGGACGACCGACTACGCCTACGAAAATCCGAAGTTTTCTCGGATTGGCCAGTTATTATCGTCGATTTATCCAAGACTTTTCTAAGATTGTTTCTCCTTTGACGAAGTTCACAAGGAAGAACGTAAGGTTCAATTGGAAAAACGAGCAAGAAATTGCTTTTCAATTGTTAAAAGAGAAGTTGTGTCAAGCTCCGGTGTTAGTGTTACCGGAAGGGGTAGAAGACATGACAGTTTATTGTGACGCTTCTTTAAATGGGCTCGGGTGTGTTCTAATGCAAAGGGGTAAAGTCATCGCTTACGCCTCTCGACAATTAAAGGAACACGAAAAGAGATACCCGAATCATGATCTTGAATTGGCGGCGGTGGTTCATGCATTGAAACTTTGGCGCCACTACTTGTATGGTGTCAAGTGTACGATTTATTCGGATCACAAGAGTTTGAAACATCTTTTCGATCAAAGAGATTTGAATTATCGTCAACGTAGGTGGATGGATGTAGTAAAAGATTATGATTGTGAAATACTTTATCATCCGGGCAAGGCGAATGTGGTCGCGGATGCATTAAGTCGAAAGAGTCAACATCCGGCGATACGAGTAGGATCGTTACGTATGATTATTACTAACGATTTTCTTGAAAAACTTGGTGTGATTCAAATTGAAGCTTACATTTACAACAAGCATGCGGAACGAATTGTGGGGCAAGCGGAATTCATTACTATGGGTTCGTGTGGTTTGTTGTCTTTTCAAGGAAGAGTGTGGGTGCCTAACATGGGGGATTATCGACGAGTGCTACTTGATGAAGCACATAAGTCAAAGTATTTCGTTCATCCGGGGGCTACGAAAATGTATCTCGATTTGAGAAAGGATTATTGGTGGCCGGGCATGAAACGTGATGTTGTTAAGTATGTTGAGCAATGTGTCACGTGTTTGCAAGTTAAATCCGAACACCAAAAGCTGTATGGTATGTTACAACTGTTATAAATCCCGAAGTGGAAATGGGAGCACATTACCATGGATTTTATCACAAAGTTACTAAAGACGGCGAGAACCCATTTCGATTCGATTTGGGTGATAGTTGATCGATTGACGAAGAGTGCGTTGTTTCTTCCCATCCGGGAAGCGATACCATCGGAGACTTTGGCTAAGTTGTTTATCAAAGAGGTGATAGCGAGACACGGGGTTCCTATATATATTATTTTGGATCGAGATACCCGTTTTACATCTCAGTTTTGGGAGAAGTTTCACGAAGATATGGGTACACAATTGAAATTGAGCACGGCGTATCATCCTCAAACGGACGGTCAAATCGAACGTACGAATCAAACATTGGAGGATATGTTACGGGCGTGTATTATTGATTTCGGTGGTAGTTGGGATGAGCACTTACCTTTGGTGGAATTCTCGTACAATAATAGTTATCATACTAGTATCGGGATGCCACCTTACGAGATGCTTTATGGGCAGAGGTGCCGAACTCCGATTTGTTGGGGTGAAATTGGTCAAAAGGAAATCGGGAGTACCAATTTGGTCTTAGAAATGAATAGTAAGATTGATATGATTCGGGATCATTTAAAAAAGGCGCAAGATAGACAAAAGTCGTATGCCGACAAGCATAGACGAATGATCGAATTTCAAGAAGGTGACATGCTGATGCTTAAGGTTTTGCCATGGATGAAATGTCCCGTTCATATTGATTATAAACGTTCCATATTAATTGATTTCGTTGCGAGGTTTTGACCTCTATATGAGACGTTTTTCAAAGACTGCATTCATTTTTAAAACAACCATAACCTTTATTTTATCAATAAAGGTTTCAAAAGCATTACGTAGATTATCAAATAATGATAATCTAAAATATACTGTTTACACACGACCATTACATAATGGTTTACAATAGAAATATATTACATCGACATATGTTTCTTGAATGCAGTTTTTACACAATATCATGCAAACATGGACTCCAAATCTTGTCCTTATTTTAGTATGAAACAGCGGAAGCTCTTAGTATTCACCTGAGAATAAACATGCTTTAAACGTCAACAAAAATGTTGGTGAGTTATAGGTTTAACCTATATATATAAAATCGTAACAATAGACCACAAGATTTCATATTTCAATATACATCCCATACATAGAGATAAAAATCATTCATATGGTGAACACCTGGTAACCGACATTAACAAGATGCATATATAAGAATATCCCCATCATTCCGGGACACCCTTCGGATATGATATAAATTTTGAAGTACTAAAGCATCTGGTACTTTGGATGGGGTTTGTTAGGCCCAATAGATCTATCTTTAGGATTCGCGTCAATTAGGGTGTCTGTTCCCTAATTCTTAGATTACCAGACTTAATAAAAAGGGGCATATTCGATTTCGATAATTCAACCATAGAATGTAGTTTCACGTACTTGTGTCTATTTTGTAAATCATTTATAAAACCTGCATGTATTCTCATCCCAAAAATATTAGATTTTAAAAGTGGGACTATAACTCACTTTCACAGATTTTTACTTCGTCGCGAAGTAAGATGAAATGTCCCGTTCTTATTGATTAAAAACGTTCCATATTAATTGATTTCGTTGCGAGGTTTTGACCTCTATATGAGACGTTTTTCAAAGACTGCATTCATTTTAAAACAAACCATAACCTTTATTTCATCAATAAAGGTTTAAAAAGCTTTACGTAGATTATCAAATAATGATAATCTAAAATATCCTGTTTACACACGACCATTACATAATGGTTTACAATACAAATATGTTACAACAAAATAAGTTTCTTGAATGCAGTTTTTACATAATATCATACAAGCATGGACTCCAATTCTCGTCCTTATTTAAGTATGCGACAGCGGAAGCTCTTAATAATCACCTGAGAATAAACATGCTTAAAACGTCAACAAAAATGTTGGTGAGTTATAGGTTTAACCTATATATATCAAATCATAATAATAGACCACAAGATTTCATATTTCAATACACATCCCATACATAGAGATAAAAATCATTCATATGGTGAACACCTGGTAACCGACAATAACAAGATGCATATATAAGAATATCCCCATCATTCCGGGACACCCTTCGGATATGATATAAATTTCAAAGTACTAAAGCATCCGGTACTTTGGATGGGGTTTGTTAGGCCCAATAGATCTATCTTTAGGATTCGCGTCAATTAGGGTGTCTGTTCCCTAATTCTTAGATTACCAGACTTAATAAAAAGGGGCATATTCGATTTCGATAATTCAACCATAGAATGTAGTTTCACGTACTTGTGTCTATTTTGTAAATCATTTATAAAACCTGCATGTATTCTCATCCCAAAAATATTAGATTTTAAAAGTGGGACTATAACTCACTTTCACAGATTTTTACTTCGTCGGGAAGTAAGACTTGGCCACTGGTTGATTCACGAACCTATAACAATATATACATATATATTAAAGTATGTTCAAAATATATTTACAACACTTTTAATATATTTTGATGTTTTAAGTTTATTAAGTCAGCTGTCCTCGTTAGTAACCTACAACTAGTTGTCCACAGTTAGATGTACAGAAATAAATCGATAAATATTATCTTGAATCAATCCACGACCCAGTGTATACGTATCTCAGTATTGATCACAACTCAAACTATATATATTTTGGAATCAACCTCAACCCTGTATAGCTAACTCCAACATTCACATATAGAGTGTCTATGGTTGTTCCGAAATATATATAGATGTGTCGACATGATAGGTCGAAACATTGTATACGTGTCTATGGTATCTCAAGATTACATAATATATAATACAAGTTGATTAAGTTAAGGTTGGAATAGATTTGTTACCAATTTTCACGTAGCTAAAATGAGAAAAATTATCCAATCTTGTTTTACCCATAACTTCTTCATTTTAAATCCGTTTTGAGTGAATCAAATTGCTATGGTTTCATATTGAACTCTATTTTATGAATCTAAACAAAAAAAGTATATGTTTCTAGTCGGAAAAATAAGTTACAAGTCGTTTTTGTAAAGGTAGTCATTTCAGTCGAAAGAACGACGTCTAGATGACCATTTTAGAAAACATACTTCCACTTTGAGTTTAACCATAATTTTTGGATATAGTTTCATGTTCATAATAAAAATCATTTTCTCAGAATAACAACTTTTAAATCAAAGTTTATCATAGTTTTTAATTAACTAACCCAAAACAGCCCGCGGTGTTACTACGACGACGTAAATCCGGTTTTACGGTGTTTTTCGTGTTTCCAGGTTTTAAATCATTAAGTTAGCATATCATATAGATATAGAACATGTGTTTAGTTGATTTTAAAAGTCAAGTTAGAAGGATTAACTTTTGTTTGCGAACAAGTTTAGAATTAACTAAACTATGTTCTAGTGATTACAAGTTTAAACCTTCGAATAAGATAGCTTTATATGTATGAATCGAATGATGTTATGAACATCATTACTACCTTAAGTTCCTTGGATAAACCTACTGGAAAAGAGAAAAATGGATCTAGCTTCAATGGATCCTTGGATGGCTCGAAGTTCTTGAAGCAGAATCATGACACGAAAACAAGTTCAAGTAAGATCATCACTTGAAATAAGATTGTTATAGTTATAGAAATTGAACCAAAGTTTGAATATGATTATTACCTTGTATTAGAATGATAACCTACTGTAAGAAACAAAGATTTCTTGAGGTTGGATGATCACCTTACAAGATTGGAAGTGAGCTAGCAAACTTGAAAGTATTCTTGATTTTATGAAACTAGAACTTTTGGAATTTATGAAGAACACTTAGAACTTGAAGATAGAACTTGAGAGAGATCAATTAGATGAAGAAAATTGAAGAATGAAAGTGTTTGTAGGTGTTTTTGGTCGTTGGTGTATGGATTAGATATAAAGGATATGTTATTTTGTTTTCATGTAAATAAGTCATGAATGATTACTCATATTTTTGTAATTTTATGAGATATTTCATGCTAGTTGCCAAATGATGGTTCCCACATGTGTTAGGTGACTCACATGGGCTGCTAAGAGCTGATCATTGGAGTGTATATACCAATAGTACATACATCTAAAAGCTGTGTATTGTACGAGTACGAATACGGGTGCATACGAGTAGAATTGTTGATGAAACTGAACGAGGATGTAATTGTAAGCATTTTTGTTAAGTAGAAGTATTTTGATAAGTGTCTTGAAGTCTTTCAAAAGTGTATGAATACATATTAAAACACTACATGTATATACATTTTAACTGAGTCGTTAAGTCATCGTTAGTCGTTACATGTAAATGTTGTTTTGAAACCTTTAGGTTAACGATCTTGTTAAATGTTGTTAACCCAATGTTTATAATATCAAAAGAGATTTTAAATTATTATATTATCATGATATTATGATGTATGAATATCTCTTAATATGATATATATACATTAAATTTCGTTACAACGATAAACGTTACATATATGTCTCGTTTCAAAATCATTAAGTTAGTAGTCTTGTTTTTACATATGTAGTTCATTGTTAATATAATTAATGATATGTTTACTTATCATAATATCATGTTAACTATATATATAACCATATATATGTCATCATATAGTTTTTTACAAGTTTTAACGTTCGTGAATCACCGGTCAACTTGGGTGGTCAATTGTCTATATGAAACCTATTTCAATTAATCAAGTCTTAACAAGTTTGATTGCTTAACATGTTGGAAACATTTAATCATGTAAATATCAATCTCAATTAATATATATAAACATGGAAAAGTTCGGGTCACTACAGTACCTACCCGTTAAATAAATTTCGTCCCGAAATTTTAAGCTGTTGAAGGTGTTGACGAATCTTCTGGAAATAGATGTGGGTATTTCTTCTTCATCTGATCTTCCCGCTCCCAGGTGAACTCGGGTCCTCTACGAGCATTCCATCGAACCTTAACAATTGGTATCTTGTTTTGCTTAAGTCTTTTAACCTCACGATCCATTATTTCGACGGGTTCTTCGATGAATTGAAGTTTTTCGTTGATTTGGATTTCATCTAACGGAATAGTGAGATCTTCTTTAGCAAAACATTTCTTCAAATTCGAGACGTGGAAAGTGTTATGTACAGCTGCGAGTTGTTGAGGTAACTCAAGTCGGTAAGCTACTGGTCCGACACGATCAATAATCTTGAATGGTCCAATATACCTTGGATTTAATTTCCCTCGTTTACCAAATCGAACAACGCCTTTCCAAGGTGCAACTTTAAGCATGACCATCTCTCCAATTTCAAATTCTATATCTTTTCTTTTAATGTCAGCGTAGCTCTTTTGTCGACTTTGGGCGGTTTTCAACCGTTGTTGAATTTGGATGATCTTCTCGGTAGTTTCTTGTATAATCTCCGGACCCGTAATCTGTCTATCCCCCACCTCACTCCAACAAATCGGAGACCTGCACTTTCTACCATAAAGTGCTTCAAACGGCGCCATCTCAATGCTTGAATGGTAGCTGTTGTTGTAGGAAAATTCTGCTAACGGTAGATGTCGATCCCAACTGTTTTCGAAATCAATAACACATGCTCGTAGCATGTCTTCAAGCGTTTGTATCATCCTTTCGCTCTGCCCATCAGTTTGTGGATGATAGGCAGTACTCATGTCTAGACGAGTTCCTAATGCTTGCTGTAATGTCTGCCAGAATCTTGAAATAAATCTGCCATCCCTATCAGAGATAATAGAGATTGGTATTCCATGTCTAGAGACGACTTCCTTCAAATACAGTCGTGCTAACTTCTCCATCTTGTCATCTTCTCTTATTGGTAGGAAGTGTGCTGATTTGGTGAGACGATCAACTATTACCCAAATAGTATCAAAACCACTTGCAGTCCTTGGCAATTTAGTGATGAAATCCATGGTAATGTTTTCCCATTTCCATTCCGGGATTTCGGGTTGTTGAAGTAGACCTGATGGTTTCTGATGCTCAGCTTTGACCTTAGAACACGTCAAACATTCTCCTACGTATTTAGCAACATCGGCTTTCATACCCGGCCACCAAAAATGTTTCTTGAGATCCTTGTACATCTTCCCCGTTCCAGGATGTATTGAGTATCTGGTTTTATGAGCTTCTCTAAGTACCATTTCTCTCATATCTCCAAATTTTGGTACCCAAATCCTTTCAGCCCTATACCGGGTTCCGTCTTCCAAAATATTAAGATGCTTCTCCGATCCTTTGGGTATTTCATCCTTTAAATTTCCCTCTTTTAAAACTCCTTGTTGCGCCTCCTTTATTTGAGTAGTAATGTTATTATGAATCATTATATTCATAGATTTTACTCGAATGGGTTCTCTATCCTTCCTGCTCAAGGCATCGGCTACCACATTTGCCTTCCCCGGGTGGTAACGAATCTCAAAATCGTAATCATTCAATAATTCAATCCACCTACGCTGCCTCATATTCAGTTGTTTCTGATTAAATATGTGTTGAAGACTTTTGTGGTCGGTATATATAATACTTTTGACCCCATATAAGTAGTGCCTCCAAGTCTTTAATGCAAAAACAACCGCGCCTAATTCCAAATCATGCGTCGTATAATTTTGTTCGTGAATCTTCAATTGTCTAGACGCATAAGCAATCACCTTCGTTCGTTGCATTAATACACAACCGAGACCTTGCTTTGATGCATCACAATAAATCACAAAATCATCATTCCCTTCAGGCAATGACAATATAGGTGCCGTAGTTAGCTTTTTCTTCAATAACTGAAACGCTTTCTCTTGTTCATCATTCCATTCAAATTTCTTCCCTTTATGCGTTAATGCAGTCAAGGGTTTTGCTATTCTGGAAAAGTCTTGGATGAACCTTCTGTAGTAACCAGCTAGTCCTAAAAACTGGCGTATGTGTTTCGGAGTTTTCGGGGTTTCCCACTTTTCAACAGTTTCTATCTTTGCCGGATCCACCTTAATACCTTCTTTGTTCACTATGTGACCGAGGAATTGAACTTCTTCCAACCAAAATGCACACTTTGAAAACTTAGCGTACAATTCTTCCTTCCTCAATACTTCTAACACCTTTCTCAAATGTTCACCGTGTTCATGGTCATTCTTTGAGTAAATAAGTATGTCATCAATGAAAACAATGACAAACTTGTCAAGGTATGGTCCACACACTCGGTTCATAAGGTCCATGAACACAGCTGGTGCATTAGTTAAACCAAACGGCATGACCATAAACTCGTAATGACCGTAACGTGTTCTGAAAGCAGTCTTTGGAATATCATCTTCTTTCACCCGCATTTGATGATACCCGGAACGTAAGTCAATCTTTGAATAAACAGACGAGCCTTGTAGTTGATCAAATAAGTCGTCGATTCTCGGTAGTGGGTAGCGGTTCTTGATGGTAAGTTTGTTCAACTCTCGGTAGTCGATACACAACCTGAATGTACCATCTTTCTTCTTGACAAACAAAACAGGAGCTCCCCACGGTGATGTGCTTGGTCGAATGAAACCACGCTCTAAAAGTTCTTGTAATTGGCTTTGCAGTTCTTTCATCTCGCTGGGTGCGAGTCTGTAAGGAGCACGAGCTATTGGTGCAGCTCCTGGTACAAGATCTATTTGAAATTCAACGGATCGATGTGGGGGTAATCCCGGTAATTCTTTCGGAAATACATCGGGAAATTCTTTTGCAATGGGAACATCATTGATGCTCTTTTCTTCAGTTTGTACTTTCTCGACGTGTGCTAGAACAGCATAGCAACCTTTTCTTATTAGTTTTTGTGCCTTCAAATTACTAATAAGATGTAGCTTCGTGTTGCCCTTTTCTCCGTACACCATTAAGGGTTTTCCTTTTTCTCGTATAATGCGAATTGCATTTTTGTAACAAACGATCTCCGCTTTCACTTCTTTCAACCAGTCCATACCGATTATCACATCAAAACTCCCTAACTCTACTGGTATCAAATCAATCTTAAATGTTTCGCTAACCAGTTTAATTTCTCGATTCCGACATATATTATCTGCTGAAATTAATTTACCATTTGCTAATTCGAGTAAAAATTTACTATCCAAAGGCGTCAATGGACAACTTAATTTAGCACAAAAATCTCTACTCATATAGCTTCTATCCGCACCCGAATCAAATAAAACGTAAGCAGATTTATTGTCAATAAGAAACGTACCCGTAACAAGCTCCGGGTCTTCCTGTGCCTCTACCGCATTAATATTGAAAACTCTTCCACGGCCTTGTCCATTCGTGTTCTCCTGGTTCGGGCAATTTGTAATAATGTGGCCTGGTTTTCCACATTTATAACAAACTACATTGGCATAACTTGCTCCGACACTACTTGCTCCGCCATTACTCGTTCCGACACCATTTGTTCCTTTCGTTCTATTAACCCCTGGTCCGTAGACCTCACACTTCGCCGCGCTATGACCATTTCTTTTACACTTGTTGCAAAATTTGGTGCAGAACCCCGAGTGATTCTTTTCACATCTTTGGCATAGTTGCTTCTGATTGTTGTTGTTGTTGCGGTTATTATTGTTGTTGGGATGATTGTTGTAGTTGCTGCTGTTGTTGTTGTTGTTGTTGTTGTTGTTGTTGTTGGGCCGTTTGTTGTAGTTGCGATTGATGTTGCGATTGTTGGGATAATTGTTGCGATTATTGTTGTAATTGCTGTTGTTGTTGTATTGGTGATTCTTATCACCGTTTTCCTCCCACTTTCTTTTGACTTGCTTCACATTGGCCTCTTCAGCAGTCTGTTCTTTAATTCTTTCTTCAATCTGGTTCACTAGTTTGTGAGCCATTCTACATGCCTGTTGTATGGAGGCGGGCTCGTGTGAACTTATATCTTCTTGGATTCTTTCCGGTAATCCTTTCACAAACGCGTCGATCTTCTCTTCCTCATCTTCGAATGCTCCCGGACACAATAGGAACAATTCTGTGAATCGTCTTTCGTACGTGGTAATATCAAATCCTTGGGTTCGTAACCCTCTAAGTTCTGTCTTGAGCTTATTTACCTCGGTTCTGGGACGGTACTTCTCGTTCATCAAGTGCTTGAATGCTGACCACGGTAGTGCGTACGCATCATCTTGTCCCACTTGCTCTAGATAGGTATTCCACCATGTTAACGCAGAACCTGTGAAGGTATGCGTAGCGTACTTCACTTTGTCCTCTTCAGTACACTTACTTATGGCAAACACCGATTCAACCTTCTCGGTCCACCGTTTCAATCCGATCGGTCCTTCGGTTCCATCAAATTCCAAAGGTTTGCAGGCAGTGAATTCTTTGTAGGTGCATCCTACACGATTTCCTGTACTGCTAGATCCAAGGTTATTGTTGGTATGTAGCGCAGCCTGTACTGCGGCTATGTTTGAAGCTAGAAAAGTACGGAATTCCTCTTCATTCATATTCACGGTGTGTCGAGTAGTCGGTGCCATTTCCTTCAAAATAGTTAAATGGAACAAGTTAATCATACAGAATATTAAGAGTAGTTAATAGTATTTCGTAGCATAATATGAACTCATTTATAAAAGCTTTTTCTTCATATTAGCGTTTTATAAGTTTAAATTCGGGTAGTACCTACCCGTTAAGTTCATACTTAGTAGCTAATATACAATTCAACTACTACAATTCTATATGAAAAACTGATTGTAATAATATTTCGCGTTCAAACTTTTATACAATATTTTACAAACTTACAATACCGCTTATTTTACATAAAGCATGAAATATAGCACACAATAACTTTGATACAAGATAGTTGTGAAGACAATTCTAGCTAGTACACAAGTCGTTCGGCAAAGGCAATAAAGACACGTAATTCATACGTCCAGAAACAAGTCATGCATTCTGGTTTTACTAGGACTACTTCCCATCCTTGGTCTTGTGCAACATAACCGTTATGGCCGTTGATAAGACAGCGTGTTGTAACGTCATCAAAGGGACGAGGGTTACGTAATGTCCAACAGTCCCGTAATAATCTAAAAACCTCATTTCTTACCCCAATTACCGACTCCGTCACTTGTGGAAACGTTTTGTTTAATAGTTGTAGCCCGATGTTCTTGTTCTCACTTTGGTGAGAAGCGAACATTACTAATCCGTAAGCATAACATGCTTCTTTATGTTGCATGTTAGCCGCTTTTTCTAAATCACGAAGTCCAATATTCGGATATATTGAGTCAAAATAATTTCTTAACCCGTTGCGTAAAATAGCATTTGGGTTCCCCGCAATATATGCGTCAAAGTAAACACATCGTAACTTATGGGTTTCCCAATGTGATATCCCCCATCTTTCAAACGAAAGTCTCTTATAAACCAAGACATTCTTGGAATGTTCTTCGAATGTCTTACAAACTGATCTCGCCTTAAATAGTTGTGCCGAAGAATTCTGGCCGACTCTAGACAAGATTTCATCAATCATGTCTCCGGGTAGGTCTCTTAAAATATTGGGTTGTCTATCCATTTTGTGTTTTTAAACTGTAAAATAGACAAGAGTTAGATTCATAAAAAAAAAAATACTTATTAATACAAGCAATTTTTACATATATCATAAAGCATAAGAACACTATATTCCATATATTACACCACACGAATACAACTATCTTATTCCGACTCGCTCGTTTCTTCTTCTTCGGTTTTGGTTCGTTTTGCCAAGTTTCTAGGGATATATGATGTTCCCCTAATACGAGCCGTCGTTGTCCACATTGGTTTAGAAAAACCTGGTGGTTTAGAAGTTCCCGGGTCATTGTTACAACTTAAGGACTTCGGGGGTTGACGATACATATAAAGTTCATCGGGGTTGGAATTAGATTTCTCTATTTTTATGCCCTTTCCCTTATTATTTTCTTTTGCCTTTTTAAATTCAGTTGGGGTAATTTCTATAACATCATCGGAATTCTCGTCGAAATCCGATTCATCGGAGAATTGGTAATCCTCCCAATATTTTGCTTCCTTGGCGGAAACACCATTGACCATAATTAACTTTGGTCGGTTGGTTGAGGATTTTCTTTTACTTAACCGTTTTATTATTTCCCCCACCGGTTCTATTTCTTCATCCGGTTCCGATTCTTCTTCCGGTTCCGATTCTTCTTCCGGTTCCGACTCTTCTTCCGGTTCCTCTTCGGGAACTTGTGAATCAGTCCACAAATCATTCCAATTTACATTTGACTCTTCATTATTATTAGGTGAGTCAATGGGACTTGTTCTAGAGGTAGACATCTATAACATAATATCAAACACGTTAAGAGATTAATATATCACATAATATTCATATGTTAAAAATATATAGTTTCCAACAAAAATGTTAAGCAATCATTTTTAAAGAAAACACGGTCGAAGTCCAGACTCACTAATGCATCCTAACAAACTCGATAAGACACACTAATGCAAATTTTCTGGTTCTCTAAGACCAACGCTCGGATACCAACTGAAATGTCCCGTTCTTATTGATTAAAAACGTTCCATATTAATTGATTTCGTTGCGAGGTTTTGACCTCTATATGAGACGTTTTTCAAAGACTGCATTCATTTTAAAACAAACCATAACCTTTATTTCATCAATAAAGGTTTAAAAAGCTTTACGTAGATTATCAAATAATGATAATCTAAAATATCCTGTTTACACACGACCATTACATAATGGTTTACAATACAAATATGTTACAACAAAATAAGTTTCTTGAATGCAGTTTTTACATAATATCATACAAGCATGGACTCCAATTCTCGTCCTTATTTAAGTATGCGACAGCGGAAGCTCTTAATAATCACCTGAGAATAAACATGCTTAAAACGTCAACAAAAATGTTGGTGAGTTATAGGTTTAACCTATATATATCAAATCATAATAATAGACCACAAGATTTCATATTTCAATACACATCCCATACATAGAGATAAAAATCATTCATATAGTGAACACCTGGTAACCGACAATAACAAGATGCATATATAAGAATATCCCCATCATTCCGGGACACCCTTCGGATATGATATAAATTTCGAAGTACTAAAGCATCCGGTACTTTGGATGGGGTTTGTTAGGCCCAATAGATCTATGTTTAGGATTCGCGTCAATTAGGGTGTCTGTTCCCTAATTCTTAGATTACCAGACTTAATAAAAAGGGGCATATTCGATTTCGATAATTCAACCATAGAATGTAGTTTCACGTACTTGTGTCTATTTTGTAAATCATTTATAAAACCTGCATGTATTCTCATCCCAAAAATATTAGATTTTAAAAGTGGGACTATAACTCACTTTCACAGATTTTTACTTCGTCGGGAAGTAAGACTTGGCCACTGGTTGATTCACGAACCTATAACAATATATACATATATATTAAAGTATGTTCAAAATATATTTACAACACTTTTAATATATTTTGATGTTTTAAGTTTATTAAGTCAGCTGTCCTCGTTAGTAACCTACAACTAGTTGTCCACAGTTAGATGTACAGAAATAAATCGATAAATATTATCTTGAATCAATCCACGACCCAGTGTATACGTATCTCAGTATTGATCACAACTCAAACTATATATATTTTGGAATCAACCTCAACCCTGTATAGCTAACTCCAACATTCACATATAGAGTGTCTATGGTTGTTCCGAAATATATATAGATGTGTCGACATGATAGGTCGAAACATTGTATACGTGTCTATGGTATCTCAAGATTACATAATATATAATACAAGTTGATTAAGTTATGGTTGGAATAGATTTGTTACCAATTTTCACGTAGCTAAAATGAGAAAAATTATCCAATCTTGTTTTACCCATAACTTCTTCATTTTAAATCCGTTTTGAGTGAATCAAATTGCTATGGTTTCATATTGAACTCTATTTTATGAATCTAAACAAAAAAAGTATAGGTTTCTAGTCGGAAAAATAAGTTACAAGTCGTTTTTGTAAAGGTAGTCATTTCAGTCGAAAGAACGACGTCTAGATGACCATTTTAGAAAACATACTTCCACTTTGAGTTTAACCATAATTTTTGGATATAGTTTCATGTTCATAATAAAAATCATTTTCTCAGAATAACAACTTTTAAATCAAAGTTTATCATAGTTTTTAATTAACTAACCCAAAACAGCCCGCGGTGTTACTACGACGGCGTAAATCCGGTTTTACGGTGTTTTTCGTGTTTTCAGGTTTTAAATCATTAAGTTAGCATATCATATAGATATAGAACATGTGTTTAGTTGATTTTAAAAGTCAAGTTAGAAGGATTAACTTTTGTTTGCGAACAAGTTTAGAATTAACTAAACTATGTTCTAGTGATTACAAGTTTAAACCTTCGAATAAGATAGCTTTATATGTATGAATCGAATGATGTTATGAACATCATTACTACCTTAAGTTCCTTGGATAAACCTACTGGAAAAGAGAAAAATGGATCTAGCTTCAATGGATCCTTGGATGGCTCGAAGTTCTTGAAGCAGAATCATGACACGAAAACAAGTTCAAGTAAGATCATCACTTGAAATAAGATTGTTATAGTTATAGAAATTGAACCAAAGTTTGAATATGATTATTACCTTGTATTAGAATGATAACCTACTGTAAGAAACAAAGATTTCTTGAGGTTGGATGATCACCTTACAAGATTGGAAGTGAGCTAGCAAACTTGAAAGTATTCTTGATTTTATGAAACTAGAACTTTTGGAATTTATGAAGAACACTTAGAACTTGAAGATAGAACTTGAGAGAGATCAATTAGATGAAGAAAATTGAAGAATGAAAGTGTTTGTAGGTGTTTTTGGTCGTTGGTGTATGGATTAGATATAAAGGATATGTTATTTTGTTTTCATGTAAATAAGTCATGAATGATTACTCATATTTTTGTAATTTTATGAGATATTTCATGCTAGTTGCCAAATGATGGTTCCCACATGTGTTAGGTGACTCACATGGGCTGCTAAGAGCTGATCATTGGAGTGTATATACCAATAGTACATACATCTAAAAGCTGTGTATTGTACGAGTACGAATACGGGTGCATACGAGTAGAATTGTTGATGAAACTGAACGAGGATGTAATTGTAAGCATTTTTGTTAAGTAGAAGTATTTTGATAAGTGTCTTGAAGTCTTTCAAAAGTGTATGAATACATATTAAAACACTACATGTATATACATTTTAACTGAGTCGTTAAGTCATCGTTAGTCGTTACATGTAAATGTTGTTTTGAAACCTTTAGGTTAACGATCTTGTTAAATGTTGTTAACCCAATGTTTATAATATCAAAAGAGATTTTAAATTATTATATTATCATGATATTATGATGTACGAATATCTCTTAATATGATATATATACATGAAATTTCGTTACAACGATAAACGTTACATATATGTCTCGTTTCAAAATCATTAAGTTAGTAGTCTTGTTTTTACATATGTAGTTCATTGTTAATATAATTAATGATATGTTTACTTATCATAATATCATGTTAACTATATATATAACCATATATATGTCATCATATAGTTTTTTACAAGTTTTAACGTTCGTGAATCACCGGTCAACTTGGGTGGTCAATTGTCTATATGAAACCTATTTCAATTAATCAAGTCTTAACAAGTTTGATTGCTTAACATGTTGGAAACATTTAATCATGTAAATATCAATCTCAATTAATATATATAAACATGGAAAAGTTCGGGTCACTACATAAGACTTGGCCACTGGTCGATTCAGGAACCTATAACAAATATGTACATATATATCAAAGTATGTTCAAAATATATTTATAACATTTTTAATACGTTTTACTGTTTTAAGTTTATTAAGTCAGCTGTCCTTGTTAGTAACCTACAACTAGTTGTCTATAATTAGATGTACAGAAATAAATCGATATATATTATCTTGAATCAATCCACGACCCAGTGTATACACGTCTCATGCTAGATCACAACTCAAAGTATATATATTTTTGGAATCAACCTCAACCCTGTATAGCTAACTACAACATTACTGCATATAGAGTGTCTATGGTTGTTCCAAATAATATATATACATGGGTCGATATGATATGTCAAAACATTTGAATACGTGTCTATGGTATCCCAAGATTACATAATATATTAGAATACATGTATAATACAATATAAGTTAGCTAGGATATGATTTGTATAGATTTGTTAAACATTTCCCGTAGCTAAAAAGATCAAAAAAATCCAATCTTGTTTTACCCATAACTTCTTCGTTTTAAATCCGTTTTGAGTGAATCCAATTGCTATGGTTTCATATTGAACTTAAGTTTATGAATATATACAGAAAAAGTATGAGTTTATAGTCGGAATTACAGGTTACAAGTTGTTTTTGTAAAGGTAGTCATTTCAGTCGAAAGAACGACGTCTAGATGACCATTTTGGAAAACATACTTCCACTTTGAGTTTAACCATGATTTTTGGATATAGTTTCATGTTCATAACAAAAATAATTTTCCCAGAAGAACAACTTTTAAATCAAAATTTATCATAGTTTTTAATTAACTAACCCAAAACAGCCCGCGGTGTTACTACAACGGCGTATATCCAGTTTTACGGTCTTTTTCGTGTTTTTCGATTTTAAATCATTAAGTTAGCATATCATATAGATATAGAACATGTGTTTAGTTGATTTTAAAAGTCAAGTTAGAAGGATTAACTTTTGTTTGCGAACAAGTTTAGAATTAACTAAACTATGTTCTAGTGATTTCAAGTTTAAACCATCGAATAAGATAGCTTTATATGTATGAATCGAATGATGTTATGAACATTATTGCTACCTCAGGTTTTCTGGATAAAACTATTGGAAATGAGAAAAATGAATCTAGCTTCAAAGGATCCTTGGATGGCTTGAAAGTTCTTGAAGCAGAATCATGACACGAAAACAAGTTCAAGTAAGATTTCCACTCGAAATAAGATTGTTATAGTTATAGAAATTGAATCAAAGTTTGAATATGAGTATTACCTTGTATTAGAAAGATATATTACTATAAATAAGAAAGATTTCTTGAAGTTGGATGATCACTTTACAAGATTGGAAGTAAGCTAGCAAACTTGGAAGTATTCTTGATTTTATGAAACTAGAACTTATAGAATTTATGAAGAACAGTTAGAACTTGAAGATAGAACTTGAGAGAGATCACTTAGATGAAGAAAATTGAAGAATGAAAGTGTTTGTAGGTGTTTTTGGTCATTGGTATATGGATTAGATATAAAGGATGTGTAATTTTGTTTTCATGTAAATAAGTCATGAATGATTACTCATATTTTTGTAATTTTATGAGATATTTCATGCTAGTTGCCAAATGATGGTTCCCACATGTGTTAGGTGACTCACATAGGCTGCTAATATCTGATTATTGGAGTGTATATACAAATAGTACATACATCTAAAAGCTGTGTATTGTACGAGTACGAATACAGGGCATACGAGTAGAATTGTTGATGAAACTGAACGAGGATGTAATTGTAAGCATTTTTGTTAATTAGAAGTATTTTGATAAGTGTCTTGAAGTCTTTAAAAAGTGTATGAATACATATTAAAACACTACATGTATATACATTTTAACTGAGTCGTTAAGTCATCGTTAGTCGTTACATGTAAATGTTGATTTGAAACCTTTAAGTTAACGATCTTGTTAAATGTTGTTAACCCAATGTTTATTATATCTAATGAGATGTTAAATTATTATATTATCATGATATTATGATATATTAATATATCTTAATATGATATATATACATTTAAATGTCGTTACAACGATAATCGTTACATATATGTCTCGTTTCGAAATCATTAAGTTAGTAGTCTTGTTTTTACATACGTAGTTCATTGTTAACACACTTAATGATATATTTAAATATAATTTTATCATGTTAAATAAAGTGTATCAATATCTTAATATGATACATATGTATTTAGTAGACGTTATCATAACGATAATCGTTATATATATCATTTCGAGTTTCTTAACTTAGTAATCTCATTTCTTATGTATATCACACATTGTTAATATACTTAGTGAGATAATTACTCATCATAATCTCATGTCAACCATATACATATATATATGTCTATATATACCACAACATGTAGTTTTTACAAATTTGTAACGTTCGTGAATCGCTGGTCAACTTGGGTGATCAATTGTCTATATGAAACTTATTTCATTTAATCAAGTCTTAACAAGTTTGATTGCTTAACACGTTGGAAACATTTAGTCATGTAAATATCAATCTCAATTAATATATATAAACATGGAAAAGTTTGGGTCACTACAGTACCTACCCGTTAAATAAATTTCGTCCCGAAATTTTAAGCTGTTGAAGGTGTTGACGAATCTTCTGGAAATAGATTCGGGTATTTCTTTTTCATCTGATATTTATGCTCCCAGGTGAACTCGGGTCCTCTACGAGCATTCCATCAAACCTTAACAATCGGTATCTTGTTTTGCTTAAGTCTTTTAACCTCACGATCCATTATTTCGACTGGTTCTTCAATGAATTGAAGTTTTTCATTGATTTAGATTTCGTCCAACGGAATAGTGAGATCTTCTTTAGCAAAACATTTCTTCAAATTCGAGACGTGGAAAGTGTTATGTACTGCCGCGAGTTGTTGAGGTAGCTCCAGTTGGTAAGCTACTGGTCCGACACGATCTATAATCTTGAATGGTCCAATGTACCTTGGATTTAGTTTCCCCCGTTTACCAAATCGAATAACGCCTTTCCAAGGTGAAACCTTAAGCATGACCATTTCTCCAAATTTCAAACTCTATATATTTTATTTTACTGTCCGTGTAGCTCTTTTGTCGACTCTGGGTGGTTTTCAATCGTTGTTGAATTTGGATGATTTTCTCGGTAGTTTCTTGTATTATCTCCGGACCCGTAATCTGTCTATCCCCCACTTCATTCCAACAAATTGGAGACCTGCACTTTCTACCATAAAGTGCCTCAAACGGCGCCATCTCAATACTAGAATGATAACTGTTGTTGTAGGAAAATTCTGCTAACGGTAGGTGTCGATCCCAACTGTTTCCTAAATCAATAACACATGCTCGTAGCATGTCTTCAAGCGTTTGTATCATCCTTTCTCTCTGCCCATCAGTTTGTGGATGATAGGCAGTACTCATGTCTAGACGAGTCCCCAATACTTGTTGCAACGTCTGCCAGAACCTTAAAACAAATCTACCATCCCTATCAGAGATAATAGAGACGGGTATTCCATGTCTGGAGACAACCTCCTTCAAATACAATCGCGCCAACTTCTCCATTTTGTCATCTTCTCTCAATAGCAGGAAGTGTGCTGACTTGGTGAGACGATCAATTATTACCTAAATAGTATCATAACTACTTACAGTCCTTGGCAATTTAGTAATGAAATCCATGGTAATGTTTTCCCATTTCCATTCCGGGATTTCAGGTTGTTGTAGTAGAACTGATGGTTTCTGATGTTCAGCTTTGACCTTAGAACACGTCAAACATTCTCCTACATATTTAGCAATATCGGCTTTCATACCAGAAATGTCCCGTTCTTATTGATTAAAAACGTTCCATATTAATTGATTTCGTTGCGAGGTTTTGACCTCTATATGAGACGTTTTTCAAAGACTGCATTCATTTTTAAAACAAACCATAACCTTTATTTCATAAATAAAGGTTTAAAAAGCTTTACGTAGATTATCAAATAATGATAATCTAAAATATCCTGTTTACACACGACCATTACATAATGGTTTACAATACAAATATGTTACATCGAAATCAGTTTCTTGAATGCAGTTTTTACACAATATCATACAAACATGGACTCCAAATCTTGTCCTTATTTTAGTATGCAACAGCGAAAGCTCTTAGTATTCACCTGAGAATAAACATGCTTTAAACGTCAACAAAAATGTTGGTGAGTTATAGGTTTAACCTATATATATCAAATCGTAACAATAGACCACAAGATTTCATATTTCAATACACATCCCATACATAGAGATAAAAATCATTCATATGGTGAACACCTGGTAACCGACATTAACAAGATGCATATATAAGAATATCCCCATCATTCCGGGACACCCTTCGGATATGATATAAATTTCGAAGTACTAAAGCATCCGGTACTTTGGATGGGGTTTGTTAGGCCCAATAGATCTATCTTTAGGATTTGCGTCAATTATGGTGTCTGTTCCCTAATTCTTAGATTACCAGACTTAATAAAAAGGGGCATATTCGATTTCGATAATTCAACCATAGAATGTAGTTTCACGTACTTGTGTCTATTTTGTAAATCATTTATAAAACCTGCATGTATTCTCATCCCAAAAATATTAGATTTTAAAAGTGGGACTATAACTCACTTTCACAGATTTTTTTTTACTTCGTCAGGAAGTAAGACTTGGCCACTGGTTGATTCACGAACCTATAACAATATATACATATATATCAAAGTATGTTCAAAATATATTTACAACACTTTTAATATATTTTGATGTTTTAAGTTTATTAAGTCAGCTGTCCTCGTTAGTAACCTACAACTAGTTGTCCACAGTTAGATGTACAGAAATAAATCGATAAATATTATCTTGAATCAATCCACGACCCAGTGTATACGTATCTCAGTATTGATCACAACTCAAACTATATATATTTTGGAATCAACCTCAACCCTGTATAGCTAACTCCAACATTCACATATAGAGTATCTATGGTTGTTCCGAAATATATATAGATGTGTCGACATGATAGGTCAAAACATTGTATACGTGTCTATGGTATCTCAAGATTACATAATATACAATACAAGTTGATTAAGTTATGGTTGGAATAGATTTGTTACCAATTTTCACGTAGCTAAAATGAGAAAAATTATCCAATCTTGTTTTACCCATAACTTCTTCATTTTAAATCCGTTTTGAGTGAATCAAATTGCTATGGTTTCATATTGAACTCTATTTTATGAATATAAATAGAAAAAGTATAGGTTTATAGTCGGAAAAATAAGTTACAAGTCGTTTTTGTAAAGGTAGTCATTTCAGTCGAAAGAACGACGTCTAGATGACCATTTTAGAAAACATACTTCCACTTTGAGTTTAACCATAATTTTTGGATATAGTTTCATGTTCATAATAAAAGATTATTTTCTCAGAATAACAGCTTTTAAATCAAAGTTTATCATAGTTTTTAATTAACTAACCCAAAACAGCCCGCGGTGTTGCTACGACGGCGTAAATCCGGTTTTACGGTGTTTTTTCGTGTTTCCAGGTTTTAAATCATTAAGTTAGCATATCATATAGATATAGAACATGTGTTTAGTTGATTTTAAAAGTTAAGTTAGAAGGATTAACTTTTGTTTGCGAACAAGTTTAGAATTAACTAAACTATGTTCTAGTGATTACAAGTTTAAAACTTCGAATACGATAGCTTTATATGTATGAATCGAATGATGTTATGAACATCATTACTACCTTAAGTTCCTTGGATAAACCTACTGGAAAAGAGAAAAATGGATCTAGCTTCAACGGATCCTTGGATGGCTCGAAGTTCTTGAAGCAGAATCATGACACGAAAACAAGTTCAAGTAAGATCATCACTTGAAATAAGATTGTTATAGTTATAGAAATTGAACCAAATTTTGAATATGATTATTACCTTGTATTAGAATGATAACCTACTGTAAGAAACAAAGATTTCTTGAGGTTGGATGATCACCTTACAAAATTTGAAGTGAGCTAGCAAACTTGAAAGTATTCTTGATTTTATGTAACTAGAACTTGTAGAATATATGAAGAACACTTAGAAATTGAAGATAGAACTTGAGAGAGATCAATTAGATGAAGAAATTGAAGAATGAAAGTGTTTGTAGGTGTTTTTGGTCGTTGGTGTATGGATTAGATATAAAGGATATGTAATTTTGTTTTCATGTAAATAAGTCATGAATGATTACTCATATTTTTGTAATTTTATGAGATATTTCATGCTAGTTGCCAAATGATGGTTCCCACATGTGTTAGGTGACTCAAATGGGCTACTAAGAGCTGATAATTGGAGTGTATATACCAATAGTACATACATCTAAAAGCTGTGTATTGTACGAGTACGAATACGGGTGCATACGAGTAGAATTGTTGATGAAACTGAATGAGGATGTAATTGTAAGCATTTTTGTTAAGTATAAGTATTTTGATAAGTGTATTGAAGTCTTTCAAAAGTGTATAAATACATATTAAAACACTACATGTATATACATTTTAACTGAGTCGTTAAGTCATCGTTAGTCGTTACATGTAAGTGTTGTTTTGAAACCTTTAGATTAACGATCTTGTTAAATGTTGTTAACCCAATGTTTATAATATCAAATGAGATTTTAAATTATTATATTATCATGATATTATCATGTATGAATATCTCTTAATATGATATATATACATTAAATGTCTTTACAACGATAATCGTTACATATATGTCTCGTTTAAAAATCATTAAGTTAGTAGTCTTATTTTTACATATATAGTTCATTGTTAATATACTTAATAATATGTTTACTTATCATAGTATCATGTTAACTATATATATATCCATATATATGTCATCATATAGTTTTTACAAGTTTTAACGTTCGTGAATCACCGGTCAACTTGGGTGGTCAATTGTCTATATGAAACATATTTCAATTAATCAAGTATTAACAAGTTTGATTGCTTAACATGTTGGAAACATTTAATCATGTAAATATCAATCTCAATTAATATATATAAACATGGAAAAGTTCGGGTCACTACAGTACCTACCCGTTAAATAAATTTCGTCCCGAAATTTTAAGCTGTTGAAGGTGTTGACGAATCTTCTGGAAATAGATGCGGGTATTTCTTCTTCATCTGATCTTCACACTCCCAGGTGAACTCGAGTCCTCTACGAGCATTCCATCGAACGTTAACAATTGGTATCTTGTTTTGCTTAAGTCTTTTAACCTCACGATCCATTATTTCGACGGGTTCTTCGATGAATTGAAGTTTTTCGTTGATTTGGATTTCATCTAACGGAATAGTGAGATCTTCTTTAGCAAAACATTTCTTCAAATTCAAGACGTGGAAAGTGTTATGTACAGCCGCGAGTTGTTGAGGTAACTCAAGTCGGTAAGCTACTGGTCCGACACGATCAATAATCTTGAATGGTCCAATATACCTTGGATTTAATTTAACTCGTTTACCAAATCGAACAACGCCTTTCCAAGGTGCAACTTTAAGCATGACCATCTCTCCAATTTCAAATTCTATATCTTTTCTTTTAAAGTCAGCGTAGCTCTTTTGTCAACTTTGGGCGGTTTTCAACCGTTGTTGAATTTGGATGATCTTCTCGGTAGTTTCTTGTATAATCTCCGGACCCGTAATCTGTCTATCCCCCACTTCACTCCAACAAATCGGAGACCTGCACTTTCTACCATAAAGTGCTTCAAACGGCACCATCTCAATGCTTGAATGGTAGCTGTTGTTGTAGGAAAATTCTGCTAACGGTAGATGTCGATCCCAACTGTTTCCTAAATCAATAACACATGCTCGTAGCATGTCTTCAAGCGTTTGTATCATCCTTTCACTCTGCCCATCAGTTTGTGGATGATAGACAGTACTCATGTCTAGACGAGTTCCTAATGCTTGCTGTAATGTCTGCCAGAATCTTGAAATAAATCTGCCATCCCTATCAGAGATAATAGAGATTGGTATTCCATGTCTGGAGACGACTTCCTTCAAATACAGTCGTGCTAACTTCTCCATCTTGTCATCTTCTCTTATTGGCAGGAAGTGTGCTGATTTGGTGAGACGATCAACTATTACCCAAATAGTATCAAAACCACTTGCAGTCCTTGGCAATTTAGTGATGAAATCCATGGTAATGTTTTCCCATTTCCATTCCGGGATTTCGGGTTGTTGAAGTAGACCTGATGGTTTGTGATGCTCAGCTTTGACCTTAGAACATGTCAAACATTCTCCTACGTATTTAGCAACATCGGCTTTCATACCCGGCCAACAAAAATGTTTCTTGAGATCCTTGTACATCTTCCCCGTTCCAGGATGTATTGAGTATCTGGTTTTATGAGCTTCTCTAAGTATAATTTCTCTCATATCTCCAAATTTTGATACCCAAATCCTTTCAGCCCTATATCGGGTTCCGTCTTCCCGAATATTAAGATGCTTCTCCGATTCTTTGGGTATTTCATCCTTTAAATTTCCCTCTTTTAAAACTCCTTGTTGCGCCTCCTTTATTTGAGTAGTAAGGTTATTATGAATCATTATATTCATAGATTTTACTCGAATGGGTTCTCTGTCCTTCCTGCTCAAGGCATCGGCTACCACATTTGCCTTCCCCGGGTGGTAACGAATCTCAAAGTCGTAATCATTCAATAATTCAATCCACCTACGCTGCCTCATATTCAGTTGTTTCTGATTAAATATGTGTTGAATACTTTTGTGGTCGGTATATATAATACTTTTAACCCCATATAAGTAGTGCCTCCAAGTCTTTAATGCAAAAACAACCGCGCCTAATTCCAAATCATGCGTCGTATAATTTTGTTCTTGAATCTTCAATTGTCTAGACGCATAAGCAATCACCTTCGTTCGTTGAATTAATACACAACCGAGACCTTGCTTTGATGCGTCACAATAAATCACAAAATCATCATTCCCTTCAGGCAATGACAATATAGGTGCCGTAGTTAGCTTTTTCTTCAATAACTGAAACGCTTTCTCTTGTTCATTATTCCATTCAAATTTCTTCCCTTTATGCGTTAATGTAGTCAAGGGTTTTGCTATTCTGGAAAAGTCTTGGATGAACCTTCTGTAGTAACCAGCTAGTCCTAAAAATTGGCGTATGTGTTTCGGAGTTTTCGGGGTTTCCCACTTTTCAACAGTTTCTATCTTTGCCGGATCCACCTTAATACCTTCTTTGTTCACTATGTGACCGAGGAATTGAACTTCTTCCAACCAAAATGCACACTTTGAAAACTTAGCATACAATTCTTCCTTCCTCAATACTTCTAACACCTTTCTCAAATGTTCACCGTGTTCTTGGTCATTCTTTGAGTAAATAAGTATGTCATCATTGAAAACAATGACAAACTTGTCAAGGTATGGTCCACACACTCGGTTCATAAGGTCCATGAACACAGCTGGTGCATTAGTTAAACCAAACGGAATGACCATAAACTCTTAATGACCGTAACGTGTTCTGAAAGCAGTCTTTGGAATATCATCTTCTTTCACCCGCATTTGATGATACCCGGAACGTAAGTCAATCTTTGAATAAACAGACGAGCCTTGTAGTTGATCAAATAAGTCGTCGATTCTCGGTAGTGGGTAGCGGTTCTTGATGGTAAGTTTGTTCAACTCTCGGTAGTCGATACACAACCTGAATGTACCATCTTTCTTCTTGACAAACAAAACAGGAGCTCCCCACGGTGATATGCTTGGTCGAATGAAACCACGCTCTAAAAGTTCTTGTAATTGGCTTTGCAGTTCTTTCATCTCGCTGGGTGTGAGTCTGTAAGGAGCACGAGCTATTGGTTCAGCTCCTGGTACAAGATCTATTTGAAATTCAACGGATCGATGTGGGGGTAATCTCGGTAATTCTTTCGGAAATACATCGGGAAATTCTTTTGCAATGGGAACATCATTGATGCTCTTTTCTTCAGTTTGTACTTTCTCGACGTGTGCTAGAACAGCATAGCAACCTTTTCTTATTAGTTTTTGTGCCTTCAAATTACTAATAAGATGTAGCTTCATGTTGCCCTTTTCTCCGTACACCATTAAGGGTTTTCCTTTTTCTCGTATAATGCAAATTGCATTTTTGTAACAAACGATCTCTGCTTTCACTTCTTTCAACCAGTCCATACCGATTATCACATCAAAACTCCCTAACTCTACTGGTATCAAATCAATCTTAAATGTTTCGCTAACCAGTTTAATTTCTCGATTCCGACATATATTATCTGCTGAAATTAATTTACCATTTGCTAATTCGAGTAAAAATTTACTATCCAAAGGCGTCAATGGACAACTTAATTTAGCACAAAAATCTCTACTCATATAGCTTCTATCCGCACCCGAATCAAATAAAACGTAAGCAGATTTATTGTCAATAAGAAACGTACCCGTAACAAGCTCCTGGTCTTCCTGTGCCTCTGCCGCATTAATATTGAAAACTCTTCCGCGGCCTTGTCCATTCGTGTTCTCCTGGCTCGGGCAATTTCTAATAATGTGGCCCGGTTTTCCACATTTATAACAAACTACATTGGCATAACTTGCTCCGACACTACTTGCTCCGCCATTACTCGTTCCGATACCATTTGTTCCTTTCGTTCTATTAACCCCTGGTCAGTAGACCTCACACTTCGCCGCGCTATGACCATTTCTTTTACACTTGTTGCAAAATTTGGTGCAGAACCCCGAGTGATACTTTTCACACCTTTGGCATAGCTGCTTCTGATTGTTGTTGTTGTTGCGGTTATTATTGTTGTTGGGATGATTGTTGTAGTTGCTGTTGTTGTTGTTGTTGTTGTTGTTGTTGTTGGGCCGTTTGTTGTAGTTGCGATTGATGTTGCGATTGTTGGGATAATTGTTGCGATTATTGTTGTAATTGCTGTTGTTGTTGTATTGGTGATTCTTATCACCGTTTTCCTCCCACTTTCTTTTGACTTGCTTCACATTGGCCTCTTCAGCAGTCTGTTCTTTAATTATTTCTTCAATCTGGTTCACTAGTTTGTGAGCCATTCTACATGCCTGTTGTATGGAGGCGGGCTCGTGTGAACTTATATCTTCTTGGATTCTTTCCAGTAATCCTTTCACAAACGCGTCGATCTTCTCTTCCTCATCTTCAAATGCTCCCGGACACAATAGGCACAATTCTGTGAATCATCTTTCGTATGTGGTAATATCAAATCCTTGGGTTCGTAACCCTCTAAGTTCTGCCTTGAGCTTATTGACCACGGTTCTGGGACGGTACTTCTCGTTCATCAAGTGCTTGAATGCTGACCACGGTAGTGCGTACGCATCGTCTTGTCCCACTTGCTCTAGATAGGTATTCCACCATGTTAACGCAGAACCTGTGAAGGTATGCATAGCGTACTTCACTTTGTCCTCTTCAGTACACTTACTTATGGCAAACACTGATTCGACCTTCTCGGTCCACCGTTTCAATCCGATCGGTCCTTCGGTTCCATCAAATTCCAAAGGTTTGCAGGCAGTGAATTCTTTGTAGGTGCATCCTACACGATTTCCTATACTGCTAGATCCAAGGTTATTGTTGGTATGTAGCGCAGCCTGTACTGCGGCTATGTTTGAAGCTAGAAAAGTATGGAATTCCTCTTCATTCATATTCACGGTGTGTCGAGTAGTCGGTGCCATTTCCTTCAAAATAGTCAAATGGAACAAGTTAATCATACAGAATATTAAGAGTAGTTAATAGTATTTCGTAGCATAATATGAACTCATTTATAAAAGTTTTTTCTTCATATTAGCGTTTTATAAGTTTAAATTCGGGTAGTACCTACCCGTTAAGTTCATACTTAGTAGCTAATATACAATTCAACTACTACAATTCTATATGAAAAACTGATTATAATAATATTTCGCGTTCAAACTTTTACACAATATTTTACAAACTTACAACACCGCTTATTTTACATATAGCATGAAATATAGCACACAATAAATTTGATACAAGATGGTTGTGAAGATAATTCTAGCTAGTACACAAGTCGTTCAGCAAAGGCAATAAAGACACATAATTCATATGTCCAGAAACAAGTCATGCATTCTGGTTTTTCTAGAATTACTTCCCATCCTTGGTCTTGTGGAACATAACCATTATGGCCGTTGATAAGACAGCGTGTTGTAACGTCGACAAAGGGACGAGGGTTACGTAACGTCCAACAGTCCCGTAACAATCTAAAAACCTCATTTCTTACCCCAATTACCGACTCCGTCACTTGTGGGAATGTTTTGTTTAATAGTTGTAGCCCGATGTTCTTGTTCTCACTTTGGTGAGAAGCGAACATTACTAATCCGTAAGCATAACATGCTTCTTTATGTTGAATGTTAGCCGCTTTTTCTAAATCACGAAGTCCAATATTCAGATATATTGAGTCAAAATAATTTCTTAACCCATTGCGTAAAATAGCATTTGGGTTCCCCGCATTATATGCGTCAAAGTAAACACATCGTAACTTATGGATTTCCCAATGTGATATCCCCCATCTTTCAAACGAAAGCCTTTTATAAACCAAGGCATTCTTGGAACGTTCTTCGAATGTCTTACAAACTGATCTCGCCTTAAATAGTTGTGCCGAAGAATTCTGACTGACTCTAGACAAGATTTCATCAATCATGTGTCCGGGTAGGTCTCTTAAAATATTGGGATGTCTATCCATTTTGTGTTTTTATACTGTAAAATAGACAAGAGTTAGATTCATAAAAAAAAATACTTATTAATACAAGCAATTTTTACATATATCATAAAGCATAAGCACACTATATTACATATATTACACCACACGAATACAACTATCTTATTCCGACTCGCTTGTTTCTTCTTCTTCGGTTTTGGTTCGTTTTGCTAAGTTTCTAGGGATATATGATGTTCCCCTAATACGAGCCGTCATTTTCCACATCGGTTTAGAAAAACCTAGTGGTTTAGAGGTTCCCGGGTCATTGTTACAACTTAAGGACTTCGGGGGTTGACGATACATATATAGTTCATCGGGGTTGGAATTAGATTTCTCTATTTTTATGCCCTTTCCCTTATTATTTTATTTTTCCTTTTTAAATTCAGTTGGGGTAATTTCTATAACATCATCGGAATTCTCGTCGGAATCCGATTCATCGGAGAATTGGTAATCCTCCCAATATTATGCTTCCTTGGTGGAAACACCATTGACCATAATTAACCTTGGTCGGTTGGTTGAGGATTTTCTTTTACTTAACCGTTTTATTATTTCCCCCACCGGTTCTATTTCTTCATCCGGTTCCGATTCTTCTTCTGGTTCCGATTCTTCTTCCGGTTCCGACTCTTCTTCCGGTTCCTCTTCGGGAACTTGTGAATCAGTCCATGAATCATTCCAATTTACATTTGACTCTTCATTATTATTAGGTGAATTAATGGGACTTGTTCTAGAGGTAGACATCTATCACATAATATCAAACGCGTTGAGAGATTAATATATCACATAATATTCACATGTTAAAAATATATAGTTTCCAACAAAATTTGTTAAGCAATCATTTTTCAAGTAAACACGGTCGAAGTCCAGACTCACTAATGCATCATAACAAACTCGATAAGATACACTAATGTAAAATTCTGGTTCTCTAAGACCAACGTTCGGATACCAACTGAAATGTCCCGTTCTTATTGATTAAAAACGTTCCATATTAATTGATTTCGTTGCGAGGTTTTGACCTCTATATGAGACGTTTTTTTTCAAAAACTGCATTCATTTTAAAACAAACCATAACCTTTATTTCATCAATAAAGGTTTAAAAAGCTTTACGTAGATTATCAAATAATGATAATCTAAAATATCCTGTTTACACACGACCATTACATAATGGTTTACAATACAAATATGTTACAACAAAATAAGTTTCTTGAATGCAGTTTTTACACAATATCATACAAGCATGGACTCCAAATCTCGTCCTTATTTAAGTATGCGACAGCGGAAGCTCTTAATAATCACCTGAGAATAAACATGCTTAAAACGTCAACAAAAATGTTGGTGAGTTATAGGTTTAACCTATATATATCAAATCATAATAATAGACCACAAGATTTCATATTTCAATACACATCCCATACATAGAGATAAAAATCATTCATATGGTGAACACCTGCTAACCGACATTAACAAGATGCATATATAAGAATATCCCCATCATTCCGGGACACCCTTCGGATATGATATAAATTTCGAAGTACTAAAGCATCCGGTACTTTGGATGGGGTTTTTTAGGCCCAATAGATCTATCTTTAGGATTCGCATCAATTAGGGTGTCTGTTCCCTAATTCTTAGATTACCAGACTTAATAAAAAGGGGCATATTTGATTTCGATAATTCAACCATAGAATGTAGTTTCACGTACTTGTGTCTATTTTGTAAATCATTTATAAAACCTGCATGTATTCTCATCCCAAAAATATTAGATTTTAAAAGTGGGACTATAACTCACTTTCACAGATTTTTTTTACTTCGTCAGGAAGTAAGACTTGGCCACTGGTTGATTCACGAACCTATAACAATATATACATATATATCAAAGTATGTTCAAAATATATTTACAACACTTTTAATATATTTTGATATTTTAAGTTTATTAAGTCAGCTGTCCTCGTTAGTAACCTACAACTAGTTGTCCACAGTTAGATGTACAAAAATAAATCGATAAATATTATCTTGAATCAATCCACGACCCAGTGTATACGTATCTCAGTATTGATCACAACTCAAACTATATATATTTTGGAATCAACCTCAACCCTGTATAGCTAACTCCAACATTCACATATAGAGTGTCTATGGTTGTTCCGAAATATATATAGATGTGTCGACATGATAGGTCGAAACATTGTATACATGTCTATGGTATCTCAAGATTACATAATATACAATACAAGTTGATTAAGTTATGGTTGGAATAGATTTGTTACCAATTTTCACGTAGCTAAAATGAGAAAAATTATCCAATCTTGTTTTACCCATAACTTCTTCATTTTAAATCCGTTTTGAGTGAATCAAATTGCTATGGTTTCATATTGAACTCTATTTTATGAATCTAAACAGAAAAAGTATAGGTTTATTGTCGGAAAAATAAGTTACAAGTCATTTTTGTAAAGGTAGTCATTTCAGTCGAAAGAACGACGTCTAGATGACCATTTTAGAAAACATACTTCCACTTTGAGTTTAACCATAATTTTTGGATATAGTTTCATGTTCATAATAAAAATTATTTTCTCAGAATAACAACTTTTAAATCAAAGTTTATCATAGTTTTTAATTAACTAACCCAAAACAGCCCGCGGTGTTACTACGACGGCGTAAATCCGGTTTTACGGTGTTTTTTCGTGTTTCCAGGTTTTAAATCATTAAGTTAGCATATCATATAGATATAGAACATGTGTTTAGTTGATTTTAAAAGTCAAGTTAAAAGGATTAACTTTTGTTTGCGAAAAAGTTTAGAATTAACTAAACTATGTTCTAGTGATTACAAGTTTAAACCTTCGAATAAGATAGCTTTATATGTATGAATCAAATGATGTTATGAACATCATTAATACCTTAAGTTCCTTGGATAAACCTACTGGAAAAGAGAAAAATGGATCTAGCTTCAACGGATCCTTGGATGGCTCGAAGTTCTTGAAGCAGAATCATGACACGAAAACAAGTTCAAGTAAGATCATCACTTGAAATAAGATTGTTATAGTTATAGAAATTGAACCAAAGTTTGAATATGATTATTACCTTGTATTAGAATGATAACCTACTATAAGAAACAAAGATTTCTTGATCTTGGATGATCACCTTACAAAATTGGAAGTGAGCTAGCAAACTTGAAAGTATTCTTGATTTTATGTAACTAGAAATTGTAGAATATATGAAGAACACTTAGAACTTGAAGATAGAACTTGAGAGAGATCAATTAGATGAAGAAAATTGAAGAATTAAAGTGTTTGTAGGTGTTTTTGGTCGTTGGTGTATGGATTAGATATAAAGGATATGTAATTTTGTTTTCATGTAAATAAGTCATGAATGATTACTCATATTTTTGTAATTTTATGAGATATTTCATGCTAGTTGCCAAATTATGGTTCCCACGTGTGTGAAGTGACTCAAATGGGCTGCTAAGAGCTGATCATTGGAGTGTATATACCAATAGTACATACATCTAAAAGCTGTGTATTGTACGAGTACGAATACGGGTGCATACGAGTAGAATTGTTGATGAAACTGAACGAGGATGTAATTGTAAGCATTTTTATTAAGTAGAAGTATTTTGATAAGTGTATTGAAGTCTTTCAAAAGTGTATAAATACATATTAAAACACTACATGTATATACATTTTAACTGAGTCGTTAAGTCATCGTTAGTCGTTACATGTAAGTGTTGTTTTGAAACCTTTAGGTTAACGATCTTGTTAAATGTTGTTAACCCAATATTTATAATATCAAATGAGATTTTAAATTATTATATTATCATGATATTATCATGTATGAATATCTCTTAATATGATATAGATACATTAAATGTCTTTACAACGATAATCGTTACATATATGTCTCGTTTAAAAATCATTAAGTTAGTAGTCTTGTTTTTACATATGTAGTTCATTGTTAATATACTTAATGATATGTTTACTTATCATAGTATCATGTTAACTATATATATATATCCATATATATGTCATCATATAGTTTTTACAAGTTTTAACGTTCGTGAATCACCGGTCAACTTGGGTGGTCAATTGTCTATATGAAACATATTTCAATTAATCAAGTCTTAACAAGTTTGATTGCTTAACATGTTGGAAACATTTAATCATGTAAATATCAATCTCAATTAATATATATAAACATGGAAAAATTCGGGTCACTACAATATGTACCTAGTAAGACGTTGTTATAACGATAATCGTTATATATATATCGTTTTCGAGTTTCTTAAATTAATAGTCTCACTTTTATGTATATAACTCATTGTTAAAATACCTAATGAGATACATACTTATAATAAAATCATGTTAACTATATATATAACCATATATATGTCATCGTATAGTTTTTACAAGTTTTAACGTTCGTGAATCACCGGTCAACTTGGGTGGTCAATTGTCTATATGAAACCTATTTCAATTAATCAAGTCTTAACAAGTTTGATTGCTTAACATGTTGGAAACACTTACTCATGTAAATAACAATTTCGTTTAATATATATATATATATAAACATGGAAAAGTTCCGGTCACTACAGTACATACCCGTTAAATAAATTTCGTCCCGAAATTTTAAGCAGTTGGAGGTGTTGACCTATCTTCTGGAAATAAATGCGGGTATTTCTTCTTCATCTGATCTTCTCGTTCCCAGGTGAACTCGGGTCCTCTACGAGCATTCCATCGAACCTTAACAATTGGTATCTTATTTTACTTAAGTCTTTTAACCTCACGATCCATTATTTCGTCGGGTTCTTCGATAAATTGAAGTTTTTGGTTGATTTGGATTTCATCTAACGGAATAGTGAGATCTTCTTTAGCAAAACATTTCTTCAAGTTCGAGACGTGGAAAGTGTTATGTACAGCTGCGAGTTGTTGAGTTAACTCAAGTCGGTAAGCTATTGGTCCGACACAATCAATAATCTTGAATGGTCCAATATACCTTGGATTTAATTTCCCTCGTTTACCAAATCGAACAACGCCTTTCCAAGGTGCAACTTTAAGCATGACCATCTCTCCAATTTCAAATTCTATATCTTTTCTTTTAATGTCAGCGTAGCTCTTTTGTCGACTTTGGGCGGTTTTCAACCGTTGTTGAATTTGGATGATCTTCTCGGTAGTTTCTTGTATTATCTCCGGATCCGTAATCTGTCTATCCCCCACTTCACTCCAACAAATCGGAGACCTGCACTTTCTACCATAAAGTGCTTCAAACGGCGCCATCTCAATGCTTGAATGGTAGCTGTTGTTGTAGGAAAATTCTGCTAACGGTAGATGTCGATCCCAACTGTTTCCGAAATCAATAACACATGCTCGTAGCATGTCTTCAAGCGTTTGTATCGTCCTTTCGCTCTACCCATCAGTTTGTGGATGATAGGTAGTACTCATGTCTAGACAAGTTCCCAATGCTTGCTGTAATGTCTGCCAGAATCTTGAAATAAATCTGCCATCCCTATCAGAGATAATAGAGATTGGTATTCCATGTCTGGAAACGACTTCCTTCAAATACAGTCGTGCTAACTTCTCCATCTTGTCATCTTCTCTTATTGGCAGGAAGTGTGCTGACTTGGTGAGACGATCAACTATTACCCAAATAGTATCATAACCACTTGCAGTCCTTGGAAATTTAGTAATGAAATCCATGGTAATGTTTTCCCATTTCCATTCCAGGATTTCAGGTTGTTGTAGTAGACCTGATGGTTTCTGATGTTCAGCTTTGACCTTAGAACACGTCAAACATTCTCCTACATATTTAGCAATATCGGATTTCATACCTGGCCACCAAAAATGTTTCTTAAGATCCTTGTACATCTTCCCCGTTCCAGGATGTATTGAGTATCTGGTTTTATGAGCTTCTCTAAGTACCATTTCTCTCATATCTCCAAATTTTGGTACCCAAATTCTTTCAGCCCTATACCGGGTTCCGTATTCCTGAATATTAAGATGCTTCTCCGATCCTTTGGGTATTTCATCCTTTAAATTTCCCTCTTTTAAAACTCCTTGTTGCGCCTCCTTTATTTGAGTAGTAAGGTTAGTGTGAATCATTATATTCATAGATTTTACTCGAATGGGTTCTCTGTCCTTTCTGCTCAAGGCGTCGGCTACCACATTTGCCTTCCCCGGGTGGTAACGAATCTCAAAGTCGTAATCATTCAACAATTCAATCCACCTACGCTGCCTCATATTCAGTTGTTTCTGATTAAATATGTGTTGAAGACTTTTGTGGTCGGTATATATAATACTTTTGACCCCATATAAGTAGTGCCTCCAAGTCTTTAATGCAAAAACAACCGCGCCTAATTCCAAATCATGCGTCGTACAATTTTGCTCGTGAATCTTCAATTGTCTAGACGCATAAGCAATCACCTTCATCCGTTGCATTAATACACAACCGAGACCTTGCTTTGATGCGTCACAATAAATCACAAAATCATCATTCCCTTCAGGCAATGACAATATAGGTGCCGTAGTTAGCTTTTTCTTCAATAATTGAAATGCCTTCTCTTGTTCATCCTTCCATTCAAATTTCTTCCCTTTATGCGTTAATGCAGTCAAGGGTTTTGCTATTTTGGAGAAATCTTGGATGAATCTTCTGTAGCAACCAGCCAATCCTAAAAATTGACGTATATGCTTCAGAGTTTTTGGGGTTTCCCACTTTTCAACGGTTTCGATCTTTGCCGGGTCCACCTGGATACCTTCTTTATTCACTACGTGACCGAGGAATTGAACTTCTTCCAACCAAAATGCACACTTTGAAAACTTAGCGTACAGTTTTTCTTTCCTCAATACTTCTAGCACTTTTCTCAAATGTTCTTCGTGCTCTTGATCATTCTTTGAGTAAATAAGTATGTCATCGATGAAAACAATGACAAACTTGTCAAGATATGGCCCACACACTCGGTTCATAAGGTCCATGAACACAGCTGGTGCGTTAGTCAATTCAAACGGCATAACCATAAACTCGTAATGACCATAACGCGTCCTAAAAGTAGTTTTTGGAATATCATCCTCCTTTACTCGCATTTGATGATATCCAAAACGTAAATCGATCTTTGAATAAACCGACGAGCCTTGTAGTTGATCAAATAAGTCGTCAATTCTCGGTAGTGGATAACGGTTTTTGATGGTAAGTTTGTTCAACTCTCTGTAGTCAATACACAACCTAAATGTACCATCCTTCTTCTTGACAAACAAAACAGGAGCTCCCCATGGTGATGTGCTTGGTCGAATGAAACCACGTTCTAATAGTTCTTGCAGTTGGCTTTGCAGTTCTTTCATCTCGCTGGGTGCGAGTCTATAAGGAGCACGAGCTATTGGTGCAGCTCCTGGTACAAGATCTCTTTGAAATTCAACAGATCGATGTGGAGGCAGTCCCGGTAATTCTTTCGGAAATACATCGGGAAATTCTTTTGCGACGGGAACATCATTGATGCTCTTTTCTTCAGTTTATACTTTCTCGACGTGTGCTAGAACAGCATAGCAACCTTTTCTTATTAGTTTTCGTGCCTTCAAATTACTAATAAGATGTAGCTTCATGTTGCCCTTTTCTCCGTACACCATTAAGGGTTCTCCTTCTTCTCGTACAATGCGAATTGCATTTTTATAACATACGATCTCTGCTTTCACCTTCTTCAGCCAGTCCATGCCAACTATTACATCAAAACTCCCTAACTCTACTGGTATCAAATCAATCTTAAATATTTCGCTAACCAGTTTAATTTCTCGATTCCGACATATATTATCTACTGAAATTAATTTACCATTTGCTAATTCGAGTAAAAATTTACTATCCAACGGTGTTAATGGATAACTTAATTTAGCACAAAAATCTCTACTCATATAGCTTCTATCCACACCCGAATCAAATAAAACGTAAGCAGATTTATTGTCAATAAGAAACGTACCCGTAACAAGCTCAGGGTCTTCCAGTGCCTCTGCCGCATTAATATTGAAAACTCTTCCGCGGCCTTGTCCATTCGTGTTCCCCTGGTTCGGGCAATTTCTAATAATGTGGCCCGGTTTTCCACATTTATAACAAACTACATTAGCATAACTTGCTCCCACACTACTTGCACCGCCATTACTCATTCCGACACCATTTGTTCCTTTCATTCTGTTAACCCCTGGTCCGTAGACCTCACACTTCGCCGCGCTATGACCATTTCTTTTACACTTGTTGCAAATTTTGGTGCAGAACCCCGAGTGATACTTTTCACACCTTTGGCATAGCTGCTTCTGATTGTTGTTGTTGTTGCGGTTGTTATTGTTGTTGGGACGATTGTTGTAGTTACTGTTGTTGTTGTTGTTGTTTTTGTTGTTGTTGTTGTTGTTGTTGGGCCGTTTGTTGTAGTTGCGATTGATGTTGCGATTGTTGGGATAATTGTTGCGATTATTATTGTAATTGCTGTTGTTGTTGTATCGGTGATTCTTATCACCATTTCCTCCCACTTTCTTTTGACTTGCTTCACATTGGCCTCTTCAGCCGTCTGTTCTTTAATTCTTTCCTCAATCTGGTTCACTAGTTTGTGAGCCATTCTACATGCCTGTTGTATGGAGGCGGGCTCATGTGAACTTATATCTTCTTGGATTCTTTCCGGTAATCCTTTCACAAACGCGTCGATCTTCTCTTCCTCATCTTCGAATGCTCCCGGACACAATAGGCACAATTCTGTGAATCGTCTTTCGTATGTGGTAATATCAAATCCTTGGGTTCGTAACCCTCTAAGTTCTGTCTTGAGCTTATTGAGCTCGGTTCTGGGACGGTACTTCTCGTTCATCAAGTGCTTGAATGCTGACCACGGTAGTGCGTAAGCATCATCTTGTCCCACTTGCTCTAGATAGGTGTTCCACCATGTTAACGCAGAACCTGTGAAGGTATGCGTAGCGTGCTTCACTTTGTCCTCTTCAGTACACTTACTTATGTCAAATACCGATTCGACCTTCTCGGTCCACCGTTTCAATCTGATCGGTCCTTCGGTTCCATCAAATTCCAAAGGTTTGCAGGCAGTGAATTCTTTGTAGGTGCATCCTACACGATTTCCTGTACTGCTAGATCCAAGGTTATTGTTGGTATGTAGCGCGGCATGTACTGCGGCTATGTTTGAAGCTAGAAAAGTACGGAATTCCTCTTCATTCATATTCACGGTGTGTCGAGTAGTCGGTGCCATTTCCTTCAAAATAGTCAAATAGAACAAGTTAATCATACAGAATATTAAGAGTAGTTAATAGTATTTCGTAGCATAATATGAACTCATTTATAAAAGCTTTTTCTTCATATTAGCGTTTTATAAGTTTAAATTCGGGTAGTACCTACCCGTTAAGTTCATACTTAGTAGCTAATATACAATTCAACTACTACAATACTATATGAAAAACTGATTATAATAATATTTCGCGTTCAAACTTTTATACAATATTTTACAAACTTACAATACCGCTTATTTTACATAAAGCATGAAATATAGCACACAATAACTTTGATACAAGATAGTTGTGAAGATAATTCTAGCTAGTACACAAGTCGTTCAGCAAAGGCAATAAAGACACGTAATTCATACGTCCAGAAACAAGTCATGCATTCTGGTTTTACTAGGACTACTTCCCATCCTTGATCTTGTGGAACATAACCATTATGGCCGTTGATAAGACAGCATGTTGTAACGTCGTCAAAGGGACGAGGGTTACGTAATGACCAACAGTCTCGTAATAACCTAAAAACCTCATTTCTTACCCCAATTACCGACTCCGTCACTTGTGGGAACGTTTTGTTTAATAGCTGTAGCCCAATGTTCTTTTTCTCACTTTGGTGAGAAGCGAACACTACTAGCCCGTAAGCATAGCATGCTTCTTTATGTTGCATGTTAGCCGCTTTTTCTAAATCATGAAGTCCTATATTCGGATACATTGAGTCAAAATAATTTCTTAACCCGTTGCGTAAAATAGCATTTGGGTTCCCCGCAATATATGCGTCAAAGTAAATACATCGTAACTTATGGGTTTCCCAATGTGATATCCCCCATCATTCCGGGATCCTCCTCTTCCGGTTCTGATTCTTCTTCCGGTTCTGATTCTTCTTCCGGTTCCTCTTCGGGAACTTATGAATCAGTCCAATATATATTTGAATCTTCGTTATTATTGGGTGAGTCAATGGGATTTGTGCTAGAGGTAGACATCTATCACACAATATTAAACATGTTAAGAGATTAATATATCACTTAATATATACATGTTAATAATATATAGTTTCCAACAAAAATGTTAAGCAATCATTTTTAAAGAAAACACGGTCGAAGTCCAGACTCACTAATGCATCCTAACAGACTCGATAAGACACACTAATGTAAATTTTCTGGTTCTCTAAGACCAACGCTCGGATACCAACTGAAATGTCCCGTTCTTATTGATTAAAAACGTTCCATATTAATTGATTTCGTTGCGAGGTTTTGACCTCTATATGAGACGTTTTTCAAAGACTGCATTCATTTTTAAAACAAACCATAACCTTTATTTCATAAATAAAGGTTTAAAAAGCTTTATGTAGATTATCAAATAATGGTAATCTAAAATATCCTGTTTACACACGACCATTACATAATGGTTTACAATACAAATATGTTACATCGAAATTAGTTTCTTGAATGCAGTTTTTACACAATATCATACAAACATGGACTCCAAATCTTGTCCTTATTTTAGTATGCAACAGCGAAAGCTCTTAGTATTCACCAGAGAATAAACATGCTTTAAACGTCAACAAAAATGTTGGTGAGTTATAGGTTTAACCTATATATATCAAATCGTAACAATAGACCACAAGATTTCATATTTCAATACACATCCCATACATAGAGATAAAAATCATTCATATGGTGAACACCTGGTAACCGACATTAACAAGATGCATATATAAGAATATCCCCATCATTCCGGGACACCCTTCGGATATGATATAAATTTCGAAGTACTAAAGCATCCGGTACTTTGGATGGGGTTTGTTAGGCCTAATAGATCTATCTTTAGGATTCGCGTCAATTAGGGTGTCTGTTCCCTAATTCTTAGATTACCAGACTTAATAAAAAGGGGCATATTCGATTTCGATAATTCAACCATAGAATGTAGTTTCACGTACTTGTGTCTATTTTGTAAATCATTTATAAAACCTGCATGTATTCTCATCCCAAAAATATTAGATTTTAAAAGTGGGACTATAACTCACTTTCACAGATTTTTACTTCGTCGGAAAGTAAGACTTGGCCACTGGTTGATTCACGAACCTATAACAATATATACATATATATCAAAGTATGTTTAAAATGTATTTATAACACTTTTAATATATTTTGATGTTTTAAGTTTATTAAGTCAGCTGTCCTCGTTAGTAACCTACAACTAGTTGTCCACAGTTAGATGTACAGAAATAAATCGATAAATATTATCTTGAATCAATCCACGACCCAGTGTATACGTATCTCAGTATTGATCACAACTCAAACTATATATATTTTGGAATCAACCTCAACCCTGTATAGCTAACTCCAACATTCACATATAGAGTGTCTATGGTTGTTCCGAAATATATATATAGATGTGTCGACATGATAGGTTGAAACATTGTATACGTGTCTATGGTATCTCAAGATTACATAATATACAATACAAGTTGATTAAGTTATGGTTGGAATAGATTTGTTACCAATTTTCACGTAGCTAAAATGAGAAAAATTATCCAATCTTGTTTTACCCATAACTTCTTCATTTTAAATCCGTTTTGAGTGAATCAAATTGCTATGGTTTCATATTGAACTCTATTTTATGAATCGAAATAGAAAAGTATAGGTTTATAGTCGGAAAAATAAGTTACAAGTCGTTTTTGTAAAGGTAGTCATTTCAGTCGAAAGAACGACGTCTAGATGACCATTTTAGAAAACATACTTCCACTTTGAGTTTAACCATAATTTTTGGATATAGTTTCATGTTCATAATAAAAATCATTTTCTCAGAATAACAACTTTTAAATCAAAGTTTATCATATTTTTTAATTAACTAACCCAAAACAGCCCGCGGTGTTACTACGACGGCGTAAATCCGGTTTTACGGTATTTTTCGTCTTTCCAGGTTTTAAATCATTAAGTTAGCATATCATATAGATATAGAACATATGTTTAGTTGATTTTAAAAGTTAAGTTAGAAGGATTAACTTTTATTTGCGAACAAGTTTAGAATTAACTAAACTATGTTCTAGTGAATACAAGTTTAAACCTTCGAATAAGATAGCTTTATATGTATGAATCGAATGATGTTATGAACATCATTACTACCTCAAGTTCCTTGGATAAACCTACTGGAAATGAGAAAAATAGATCTAGCTTCAAAGGATCCTTGGATGGCTTGAAAGTTCTTGAAGCAGAATCATGACACGAAAACAATTTCAAGTAAGATTTCCACTCGAAATAAGATTGTTATAGTTATAGAAATTGAATTAAAGTTTGAATATGATTATTACCTTGTATTAGAAAGATAACCTACTATAAGTAACAAAGGTTTCTTGATCTTGGATGATTACTTGGAATGGATTTAGAAAACTTGGAAGTAAACTTGCAATCTTGGAAGTATTCTTGATTTTATGAAACTAGAACTTTTAGAATTTATGAAGAACACTTAGAACTTGAAGATAGAACTTGAGAGAGATCAATTAGATGAAGAAAATTGAAGAATGAAAGTGTTTGTGGGTGTTTTTGGTCGTTGGTGTATGGATTAGATATAAAGGATATGTAATTTTGTTTTCATGTAAATAAGTCATGAATGATTACTCATATTTTTGTAATTTTATGAGATATTTCATGCTAGTTGCCAAATTATGGTTCCCACATGTGTTAGGTGACTCACATGGGCTGCTAAGAGCTGATCATTGGAGTGTATATACCAATAGTACATACATCTAAAAGCTGTGTATTGTACGAGTACGAATACGGGTGCATACGAGTAGAATTGTTGATGAAACTGAACGAGGATGTAATTGTAAGTATTTTTGTTAAGTAGAAGTATTTTGATAAGTGTCTTGAAATCTTTCAAAAGTGTATGAATATGAAATTTCCCGTTCTTATTGATTAAAAACGTTCCATATTAATTGATTTCGTTGCGAGGTTTTGACCTCTATATGAGACGTTTTTCAAAGACTGCATTCATTTTTAAAACAAACCATAACCTTTATTTCATAAATAAAGGTTTAAAAAGCTTTACGTAGATTATCAAATAATGATAAACTAAAATATCCTGTTTACACACGACCATTACATAATGGTTTACAATACAAATATGTTACATCGAAATCAGTTTCTTGAATGCAGTTTTTACACAATATCATACAAACATGGACTCCAAATCTTGTCCTTATTTTAGTATGCAACAGCGGAAGCTCTTAGTATTCACCTGAGAATAAACATGCTTTAAACATCAACAAAAATGTTGGTGAGTTATAGGTTTAACCTATATATATCAAATCGTAACAATAGACCACAAGATTTCATATTTCAATACACATCCCATACATAGAGATAAAAATCATTCATATGGTGAACACCTGGTAACCGACATTAACAAGATGCATATATATAAGAATATCCCCATCATTCCGGGACACCCTTCGGATATGATATAAATTTCGAAGTACTAAAGCATCCGGTACTTTGGATGGGGTTTGTTAGGCCTAATAGATCTATCTTTAGGATTCGCGTCAATTAGGGTGTCTGTTCCCTAATTCTTAGATTACCAGACTTAATAAAAAGGGGCATATTCGATTTCGATAATTCAACCATAGAATGTAGTTTCACGTACTTGTGTCTATTTTGTAAATCATTTATAAAACCTGCATGTATTCTCATCCCAAAAAGATTAGATTTTAAAAGTGGGACTATAACTCACTTTCACAGATTTTTACTTCGTCGGAAAGTAAGACTTGGCCACTGGTTGATTCACGAACCTATAACAATATATACATATATATCAAAGTATGTTTAAAATGTATTTATAACACTTTTAATATATTTTGATGTTTTAAGTTTATTAAGTCAGCTGTCCTCGTTAGTAACCTACAACTAGTTGTCCACAGTTAGATGTACAGAAATAAATCGATAAATATTATCTTGAATCAATCCACGACCCAGTGTATACGTATCTCAGTATTGATCACAACTCAAACTATATATATTTTGGAATCAACCTCAACCCTGTATAGCTAACTCCAACATTCACATATAGAGTGTCTATGGTTGTTCCGAAATATATATATAGATGTGTCGACATGATAGGTTGAAACATTGTATACGTGTCTATGGTATCTCAAGATTACATAATATACAATACAAGTTGATTAAGTTATGGTTGGAATAGATTTGTTACCAATTTTCACGTAGCTAAAATGAGAAAAATTATCCAATCTTGTTTTACCCATAACTTCTTCATTTTAAATCCGTTTTGAGTGAATAAAATTGCTATGGTTTCATATTGAACTCTATTTTATGAATCGAAATAGAAAAGTATAGGTTTATAGTCGGAAAAATAAGTTACAAGTCGTTTTTGTAAAGGTAGTCATTTCAGTCGAAAGAACGACGTCTAGATGACCATTTTAGAAAACATACTTCCACTTTGAGTTTAACCATAATTTTTGGATATAGTTTCATGTTCATAATAAAAATCATTTTCTCAGAATAACAACTTTTAAATCAAAGTTTATCATAGTTTTTAATTAACTAACCCAAAACAGCCCGCGGTGTTACTACAACGGCGTAAATCCGGTTTTACGGTGTTTTTCGTGTTTCCAGGTTTTAAATCATTAAGTTAGCATATCATATAGATATAGAACATGTGTGTAGTTAATTTTAAAAGTCAAGTTAGAAGGATTAACTTTTGTTTGCGAACACGTTTAGAATTAACTAAACTATGTTCTAGTGATTACGAGTTTAAACCTTCGAACAAGATAGTTTTATATATATGAATCGAATGATGTTATGAACATCATTAATATCTCAAGTTTAGTAGGTAAACCTACTGGAAGTGACAAGAAATGATCTAGCTTCAAAGGATCTTGGATGGCTTGAAAGTTCTTGAAGTAGGATCATGACACAAAAACAAGTTCAAGTAAGATTTTTACTCGAATTAAGATAGTTTATAGTTATAGAAATTGAATCAAAGTTTGAATATGAATATTACCTTGAATAAGAAAGATAACCTACTGTATATAACAAAGGTTTCTTGATCTTAGATGATTACTTGGAATGGATTAGAAAGCTTGGAAGTAAATTAGTAAACTTGAAGGGATTTTTGAAGTGTTCTTGAAGTGTTCTTCCTATGATGATTATAGCTTGATTCTTGAAGTGATTTTTGATGAAGATGATAATTAACTACTAGAAAAATACGTTCATAATAGTGTGTGTGTGTTGAGAGAGAATTAGAAAGAGAATTGGAAGTGAAATGGAGTGAATGATGAGTGGTAATTGGTGAGTGGTGAGTGGGGTTAAAAGGAGTTCTAGTTAGTTTACTAGCTCATGGTAGAAGTTAAAATTGATTAGTCATACATGACATAATCAAGAGTGGAATCCCATGCTAGTTCCTATTGGTATATACTCATAGTAAGTACGTTTTGAAGCTGTGTATAATACGGGTAAGAATACGACTAGAATTCTTGATGAAAGAAAAGAATGGAAAAGTAACTGTAACCATTTTCGTTAAGTATGAGTGTTTTGATATATGTCTTGAAGTCTTCCAAAAGTATTTTAATACATCTAAATACACTACATGTATATACATTTTAACTGAGTCGTTAAGTCATCGTTAGTCGTTACATGTAAGTGTTGTTTTGAAACCTTTAAGTTAACGATCTCAATTAATGTTGTTAACCCATTGTTTATTATATCTAATGAGATGTTAAATTATTATATTATCATGATATTATGATATATTAATATATCTTAATATGATATATATACATTTAAATGTCGTTACAACGATAATCGTTACATATATGTCTCGTTTCGAAATCCTTAAGTTAGTAGTCTTGTTTATATGTATATAACTCATTGTTAATATACTTATGGAGATACTTACTTATCATAATCTCATGTTAACAATATGTATATCCATATATATATATATCGTCATGTCGTTTTTACAAGTTTTAACGTTCGTGAATCGCCGGTCAACTTGGGTGGTCAATTGTCTATATGAAACATATTTCAATTAATCAAGTCTTAACAAGTTTGATTGCTTAACATGTTGGAAACATTTAATCATGTAAATATCAATCTCAATTAATATATATAAACATGGAAAAATTTGGGTCACTACAGTACCTACCCGTTAAATAAATTTCGTCCCGAAATTTTAAGCTGTTGAAGGTGTTGACGAATCTTCTGGAAATAGATGCGGGTAATTCTTCTTCATCTGATCTTCACGCTCCCAGGTGAACTCGGGTCCTCTACGAGCATTTGATAGTGTTCCAAATGAACATATATTTAGTAGCAATATCGTTCCAATATGTAAAGTTTTTTAATGTAATTTCCTTATTTTTAGCTGTAATAGTTAAATAAATAAGTGCGAAGACGAAAGACGCAAATCGCTCGAAAATGAAGATTTAAAGACAAAAACGAAGATTTGAAAGACCAAAACGTCCAAAAAGCTCAAATGTACAAAATACAATTCAAAAGGTTCAATTTATTGATGAGAAACGTCTAAAAATGACAAGAGTACAAGTTACAAAACGCAAAGTACACGATATAAAATTGTACGAAAGGACGTTCGAAAATCCGGAACCAGGACATGAGTCAACTCTCAGCGCTCGACGCAACGGTGTAAAAATTACGAGTCAACTATGCACAAGAATAAAATATAATATTTAAATAAATCATAATAAGAATAATATTAAATAATAAAAAGTTGTTAATTGAGCATAGTTCAGGGGTCGTAAATGAAAATTCAATTTATAATTTGGCCTATAAAAGGAACGATCTATGTAACGATGAGCCGGAGGAAGAATTTTTTTCCGATCTTTTTTCTTCGATCAATTATCAATATCAATTATCAATATCTATATTCTATATCTCTATCATAATGTTAATGTAATAAGATATAACAATAATCTTAATTTTAAGTTTAAATTATGATAATAATAAGATTTATGATAGAGATCATTTGAGTGTGTAAGTCGAAATTCTGTCCGTGTAACGCTACGCTATTTTTAATCATTGTAAGTTATGTTCAACCTTTTTACATTAATGTCTCGTAGCTAAGTTATTATTATGCTTATTTGAGCCGAAGTAATCGTGATGTTGGGCTAAAATATTAAGACGGGGTTATTGAACTTTGTACCATAATTAAGGTTTGGGCAAAAGACCGACACTTGTGGAAATTGGACTATTGACTATTAATAGATGAGGGGTATTGTCTAATTGAGTGACAACTCATTGGAGTCTGTCGAACCTATCTTCAAATTAATTAACCTAATAATTAATAATGATTATGGTTGTCCTATTTAGTGACGTTCATATGGAATCTATTATAATCATTTAATTAATCAATTGGGTTGGGTAATTGATTATTCATTCTGATAAAGTGGATGAATTAATATTCATAAACTAATTAAAACAGGGGTGGATTACATACAGTGATAACTGGTGTAATTGTTGACAGAAGTGATAACTGCGTCATAGTTTAAATCCTTAATCAGTTGGAATATTTGACTTCGGGTATAAGGGTAATTTGACGAGGATACTCGCACTTTATATTTATGACCGATGGACTATTATGGACAAAAACCAGATAGACGTATCAAATAAACTAGGACAAAGGACAATTAACCCATGGTAATAAATTAAAATCAACACGTCAAACATCATGATTACGGAAGTTTAAATAAGCATAATTCTTTTATTATATTTCTCATCATATCTTTATTTACTGTCATTTTATTACTCACAATTTTATTTTCTGTCATTTTATTTATCGCAATTTATTTTACGCACTTTAATTTTTGTCATTTATTTTTACGCTTAAAATCGACAAACCGGTCATTAAACGGTAAAACCCCCATTTTATAATAATACTACTACTTATTTATATATATATTTTTACAAATAAACTTAATAATATAGCGTTAACTTCACCAGCTCCCTGTGGAACGAACCGGACTTACTAAAAACTACACTACTCTACGATTAGGTACACTGCCTATAGTGTTGTAGCAAGGTTTAGGTATATCCCATCCGTAAATTAATAAAACTTGTGTCATATTTTGTATTATTTTGTATTAAAAATAATACTATTTCGTACCCTCACGCTACATCATCAAGTTTTTGGCGCCGCTGCCGGGGAGCGCTAAAACGCTATATTTTTAATTATAATAATATTGAAATAAAATATAATAATATAATAATATTGAAATAGAATATAATAATATAATAATATTGAAATAGAATATAATAATATAATAATATTTAAGAATCAAAAATTTATACGTAAATTTTAAAAAAAAGTCGTATTTATTAAATACTTCAGGAGTATATTATGTAACTTATAATTAATAATTGCTATCATGTCGCTTTCATGTGAATAGTAAATTAATTAATTTATTTTCATTTACTATTCATGAATAGTAAATGAATTAAAAAAAAAAAAAGTTTTGAAAAAAAAATTATAATTATAAAAAAATTATTAATTTGTAAAAAAAAATCGTTTTTTTAAAAAAAAAAAATCGTTTTTTAAAAAAAAAAAAAAAAAAAAAATTTCGTTTTTAAAAAAAAAAAAAAAAAAAAATTTGTGTAAAAAAAAAAATCGTTTTTTTTTTAAAAGAAAAAAAAAATTCGTTTTAAAAAAAAAAATTTTGTAAAAAAAAAAAATCGTTTTTTTTTTAAAAATTTAAAAAAAAAAAAAAAAAAAAGGGAAAAAAAAAAAAAAAAACGTAAAAAAAAAAACAAAAACGTAAAAAAAAAAAAACAAAAACGTAAAAAAAAAAAAAAATTATTAAAAAAAAAATATATATATTTTTAAAATTTTGTCTATAAAAAAAAAATGTTTTTTTTTAGTTTTATTACCTTTAGATTTTTAGACTATAGTCGCAACTTTTAGTATTAAGTTTAGTTTTGCCATAGTTATTTTTACTTCTAGAATTTTTAGGCTTTGCCGTAAAATCCCTTAAGTGCTTATTCCTTAGACTAAGTTTTAGGTGCTTTAGAATTTTACGACGCCGTATTTCGCACTACTTTCTTATTTTTATTTTTCGACGCCTATTTTTCGACCTTTTTATTTTTCGACACTTTTCGACGCGCAATCTTTTTCTCTCTTATTTCTCGCCATTCTAGTTTTTAAGACTTAGAATTTTTTCTACTTCTTCTCTAAATTTCTTAAAATTACGAAAATTTATTTTAAGTGGTTAAATTAATAGACATCAAAATTTTCTGGTTCGTAGTAATAGTTGGATTTGTACGTGGACCGGGTTATTGGAGCCAAACAGTACTCAATTATATTGAGACCAAACGAATCCTGCCCCTCTGCTGCATCTTTTGGCTATTCGAAACGTGGGCAAAATCAGAAAAGTCTATTAATTGGATAACTTATTATAATTTTTCTTTCCTTTTTAAAAACTAATAGGATATTCAGTGAATGCACAGAGCAAGACGTTCGCCGCCGGTCATACGTTCACCACCTGTAACTCGATCAAGACATCTAGCAAATATTGTCGCCGTTGATTTTTCTTTAGAATCGTCATCTAGTCGAACAAGAACTCCAACTCAAATTTCCGATAATCCATCTTTTGAACCCGACTTCACAATTAAGAACCCGGAGCATATTCAAGGACAATTCCAAGATCTTGAACCACTAATTATTCCTCCTGAGCCACAAACCATTAAATCAGAATCCTCTAGTGATTCGTATTCAACAAATTCAATTATGGAAGTAACGGAACCTCTAAGTATGGAAGATCGAATGAGAGCCACACGCACGGGCCAAGGTCACGCCATTATTAAGCCAGAAGTTAATGCGCCAGATTATGAAATCAAAGGACAAATTCTACACATGGTAACTAACCAATGCCAATTCAGTGGTGCACCGAATGAAGATCCTAACGAACACCTTCGTACGTTTAAAAGAATTTGTACACTATTCAAAATCCGAGAAGTGGAAGATGAGCAGATCTATCTCATGTTGTTTCCTTGGACTTTAAAAGGAGAAGCCAAAGATTGGTTAGAATCGTTACCTGAAGGGGCGATTGACACATGGGATGTCTTAGTTGAAAAATTTCTTCAAAGATTCTTTCCGTCATCTAAAGCCGTGAGACTTCAAGGAGAAATTGTTACGTTCACACAAAAGCCAAATGAAACATTATATGAGGCGTGGACAAGATTCGGAAGGATGTTGAGAGGATGTCCTCAACACGGTTTAGACACTTATCAAATAGTACAAATATTCTACCAAGGTGTCAACGTTGCTACACGAAAAGACATCGACATAACAGCTGGTGGTTCCATTATGAAGAAAACCGCAACTGAAGCTTACAAAATTATTGATAACACAGCCTCCCACTCGCATGAGTGGCACCAAGAAAAAGATATCTTTCGATCATCTAAAGCGGCTAGAGCCGATTCTAGCCATGACTTTGATTCCGTTTCCGCAAAAATAGATGCGTTCGAAAGAAGAATGGAAAAGATGAATAAAGATATTCACGCAATACGAATCAGTTGTGAGCTATGCGGTGGACCACACTTATTGAAAGATTGTCACATTGAACCAACCATGGAACAACGAGAGAATGTTTTCTATATGAACCAAAGGCCGGGAAATAATTATCAAAATAATTATCAACCGCCAAAGCTAAACTTCAATCGAAATCAATACATTCTTTACAATCCAAAAGGACCCGAAAATAACTTGTACAACCAACAAGGTCCGAATAACCAACCAACTCAAAACAACACTTTCAATCAACAAAGACCTGGCTTATATAAACCACAACAACAAACCGAAGAGAAAAAGTCAAATATGGAAGACGTGGTATTCAAGCTAGTTGAATCTCAAACACAATTTATTGAAACTCAAACCCAAACGAACGAGAGGTTTGATCAGTCATTAAGAACTCAACAAGCTTCCATTTTGAATCTAGAAAAACACGTAGGTACTCTTGCTAGCATGATGAGTGAGAGGGAACAAGGAAAGCTACCGAGTAATACTGAAGTAAATCCTCGGAAAGAGAATGTTAATATGGTGTCAACAAATTCTGAAAAACCAGTTCCAGAAGATGGGAAGGTTTTAGATGTGAGTAACAATGAAGAAGTTACATCACCACCACCACCCGAGTATGTAAAGCCAGTGGTGACACCATACAAACCACCCATCCCGTTTCCAAGAAAAGGAGTTGAGTATGAGCAAGTAATAAGAAATAAAGATTGTGATACTTCTGGAAAGAAGAAGAAGAAAAAGAATAAAAAAGTGCAAGAAACAAAAGCCGTAAATATAAACCCGGTGAAGACAGTTCCACCAAAACCTCCACCTAGGGTAGGTGATCCGGGTGAATTTATTGTTCCTTGTCTACTTAGTGATTGTGTCATGTATGATGCACTAGCAGATTTAGGTGCAAGTGTAAGTGTTATGCCTCTTTCCTTATATAAGAGATTAGGTGTAGGTAAGTTAAGTCCAACGGATATGAGTGTTCGACTCTTTGATCAAACCATTAAGCACCCAGTTGGAATTGCTGACAACCTACCCGTTCAAGTAGGCAATTTAACCTTTCTAGTCGAATTTATTGTCATTGACATAGAAGAGGACCCAAACATTCCTCTAATTTTAGGTCGGCCATTCTTAGCGTCCACCAAGGCGTTATTTGATGTAGGAAATGGAAGAATGACACTTAAGAGTGGTAACAAATCTATCACCTTTATGATTCGAAAGTCTAAATCTCCACCAACCAAAACCGTTGAACCAGAAAAAACGATTGGTAAGAACCATGTGGTTTTACCAACTCCAACGGTAATACTTAGCAATAATGAAACGCCTAAGTGTAGGGAAAATGAAGTAACACCTAATGATGACATGATAACAAAGAACCCCGTTATTGATACGAAATTAAATGACCCCATTATTAACAGTTCAATGAAGAAACTTTTTAAACGGGCTATTGATGCTAGAAGTAAGGGGAACTTTAAGTTATGTAACCGGTTAGTATCCAATCTGTCGCCTAAAGAAAGGGCGAAGCTAGTTGAATTATGGGATATTACGGAAGAAGCCGGGCACTGGCTTAAAGAAAAAGTCACAGATAGGCAAGTTGATTATGGACCAAGAGAAATTGACAATGAAGTTAATCACAATTTCAACACCACAGCTACCTAAGTGTGGGGAGATTCGAATGTTCTAAAAAGATAATGCTGTCTAAAGTTATTTGTTCTGTTCTCGTGTAGTTCCGAGAATGGAATCCGATTGGTCTTTTCCGCTAGCAGACACTAAAGAACTAGTTTCCTCCCTCCATTCTGAATTTTTTTTTATTTTGTAGGTTTTATATAAAAATTAATATGCTTTTTAAAAATTTAAATTTTGTGTGATTTTAAAAACAAAATTTACTTTAATTCATTAAGTTTAAAAAATTGATTTCTAAAATTCGTCGTGAGTTGAAGACTAGGTCATTAAGCCGAAATTACTTTACCCGAGGGCGGGGCGACAAATTTTGTTATCATTATTTTTAATTTTATTAATTTAAAGTATGCCAAAAATATTATACTTTATAAATTTTTGAAAAGTGGGGTTATAAACCAAACTTCAAAAATATATATATATATATATATATATATATATATATATATATATATATATATATATATATATATATATATATATATATATATATATATATATATATATATATATATATATATATATATATATATATATATATATATATATATATGTTTGTATTTTATCTTATGTACAAAACAGGGTAAAACAACGCACTTTCAAAGACTGTCATTAAAGTTAAGCAAAAGGTACTAATTTTGACGACAAGACGCAAAACAACAAATATGATATAACAAATGAAGGAATGAACAATGAGGCGCCATCTATCATTCGACGAGCTTTGTAATTACAAACTCGGTATTTTTAATCACTTTTCTACGCTAATCACCCTCATGAATTTATAATTATAGTCTGATTTCATGCAAATGAGGGCATTGCATGATCTTAAGTGTGGGGAAGGGTTATAAATTCTCTCAGGTTTATACTTGGTTTATTTGCCAAATTTTGTGAAAATTTGAAAAATTTTCAATTAAATGAAGTCAAAATTATGTTTATACATATTTATGAACGGTGAAAACTAGGTGTTAATACCGAAATTATCGTTACCTCGGAAAGGGCATAAATTGAGAAACAACCTAAAACGCTTGAATTCATTTAAAATGAAATAAAGGAGAATAAAAAGGCAAAGAAAGAAACTAAGTGTGGGGATAATGTACCAAGTTATTCAATTAAAAACTATCTATCACATGTTTCTGTAAAGTTATTGCAGGTGTTTTTGTTTTGGACTAAATTAACTGTTTTACCCGATTTATTTAAGAAAGATGGATCTACACGATGAATCAATTCCATCATTAAAAGGAAGTAAAGTCTTCCGAAAAAGACACGCGCTTCTTGATTTAGGTCATGAAGTTGTCGTCCAGACCAGCTGTAGGTTGACGAAAAATCTAGAAAAGTCATCTCTAAAATCAGCAGGAAATCCACGGACCTCAGCATCAAACAGGGTCGCCAAGTGGTCAGATTTATCCTAACCATGAGAAGGATTTATCTCGTACAATGGGGAGGCACCGTGCAAATTAGCTTGATAAGACTAATGAATCAGATCCCCAGAAAGGATAATCTCCTTAAAGATTAAAAATCAGCTTTTAAGACTGATATTACTCAATCCTTGAGATTGACCTTAAAGATTGAGAATTCAAACTCATGGAATTCAATGATATCTAAATTCGAGCTTGAACGAGAAAATATTTTGATCAAAAATACAAACCGATTTGTTTTCTGAAAACCCATTTTCAATGCGTTCATTACCATTGAACGTAAAATCCTAGGAATTCACCTGGAATTCATTAGGTCACCTGAACCAAATCGGGTGTCAATCGTAAGAACGGTGGTTGCATAGCATGGTCGGAGACAGGACCTTGTGCCAGACCGAAAAATCATAGGATGATCTTTACTATCGCTCCTACCAAGGATAGTTCTAGCATCCGACACGTTAAAAGACCATAATCATCTGCATGTCACGGGACATTGCCTTAACAGTTTCTTGTTCATCGCTTTCCTTTACAACCGGACGGTAGTTTGCCGAAAGGTAATATACGGAACAAGTAAACTGGATGTGTGCTTTCTGATACCGGGATAGCAGTGGATTACACGAACCTAAATGTTTTTAGCCAAAATATTGATCCACAAATATATTTTGCAACACCAATGGTGGATCAAATCAGAAAACTTATCTAGGGTAAAAGCTAGATTGAATTTTCAAAAGATCAAATGTTTTCATAAAGATCCTATTTCCTAAAGGATCTAAATTTTTATAGTCATGTGGGACTGTAAACCGCCTTTCAAATGTGCACTTTGCTTTGGAAACCGAAAGTAAATCGGCTATTTGATTGTAAGTGTCGTTGACCTAAACCCAAGGCAACTGTGGATGACACACCCACCTTTAACCATCATTACTGTCATTGTTTATACCGCTATATCAAAATCACTGATGTACAAAATGTGATGAATAAAAAAAGTGATTCATGTATGTTTTTATTTCAAGTTCTGTATTGCTTGAGGACAAGCAACGCTCAAGTGTGGGGATATTTGATAGTGTTCCAAATGAACATATATTTAGTAGCAATATCGTTCCAATATGTAAAGTTTTTTAATGTAATTTCCTTATTTTTAGTTGTAATAGTTAAATAAATAAGTGCGAAGACGAAAGACGCAAATCGCTCGAAAATGAAGATTTAAAGACAAAAACGAAGATTTGAAAGACCAAAACGTCCAAAAAGCTCAAATGTACAAAATACAATTCAAAAGGTTCAATTTATTGATGAGAAACGTCTAAAAATGACAAGAGTACAAGTTACAAAACGCAAAGTACACGATATAAAATTGTACGAAAGGACGTTCGAAAATCCGGAACCAGGACATGAGTCAACTCTCAGCGCTCGACGCAACGGTGTAAAAATTACGAGTCAACTATGCACAAGAATAAAATATAATATTTAAATAAATCATAATAAGAATAATATTAAATAATAAAAAGTTGTTAATTGAGCATAGTTCAGGGGTCGTAAATGAAAATTCAATTTATAATTTGGCCTATAAAAGGAACGATCTATGTAACGATGAGCCGGAGGAAGAATTTTTTTCCGATCTTTTTTCTTCGATCAATTATCAATATCAATTATCAATATCTATATTCTATATCTCTATCATAATGTTAATGTAATAAGATATAACAATAATCTTAATTTTAAGTTTAAATTATGATAATAATAAGATTTATGATAGAGATCATTTGAGTGTGTAAGTCGAAATTCTGTCCGTGTAACGCTACGCTATTTTTAATCATTGTAAGTTATGTTCAACCTTTTTACATTAATGTCTCGTAGCTAAGTTATTATTATGCTTATTTGAGCCGAAGTAATCGTGATGTTGGGCTAAAATATTAAGACGGGGTTATTGAACTTTGTACCATAATTAAGGTTTGGGCAAAAGACCGACACTTGTGGAAATTGGACTATTGACTATTAATAGATGAGGGGTATTGTCTAATTGAGTGACAACTCATTGGAGTCTGTCGAACCTATCTTCAAATTAATTAACCTAATAATTAATAATGATTATGGTTGTCCTATTTAGTGACGTTCATATGGAATCTATTATAATCATTTAATTAATCAATTGGGTTGGGTAATTGATTATTCATTCTGATAAAGTGGATGAATTAATATTCATAAACTAATTAAAACAGGGGTGGATTACATACAGTGATAACTGGTGTAATTGTTGACAGAAGTGATAACTGCGTCATAGTTTAAATCCTTAATCAGTTGGAATATTTGACTTCGGGTATAAGGGTAATTTGACGAGGATACTCGCACTTTATATTTATGACCGATGGACTATTATGGACAAAAACCAGATAGACGTATCAAATAAACTAGGACAAAGGACAATTAACCCATGGTAATAAATTAAAATCAACACGTCAAACATCATGATTACGGAAGTTTAAATAAGCATAATTCTTTTATTATATTTCTCATCGTATCTTTATTTACTGTCATTTTATTACTCGCAATTTTATTTTCTGTCATTTTATTTATCGCAATTTATTTTACGCACTTTAATTTTTGTCATTTATTTTTACGCTTAAAATCGACAAACCGGTCATTAAACGGTAAAACCCCCATTTTATAATAATACTACTACTTATTTATATATATATTTTTACAAATAAACTTAATAATATAGCGTTAACTTCACCAGCTCCCTGTGGAACGAACCGGACTTACTAAAAACTACACTACTCTACGATTAGGTACACTGCCTATAGTGTTGTAGCAAGGTTTAGGTATATCCCATCCGTAAATTAATAAAACTTGTGTCATATTTTGTAGTATTTTGTATTAAAAATAATACTATTTCGTACCCTCACGCTACATCATCAGCATTCCATCGAACTTTAACAATTGGTATCTTGTTTTGCTTAAGTCTTTTAACCTCACGATCCATTATTTCGACGGGTTCTTCGATTAATTGGAGTTTTTCGTTGATTTGGATTTCATCTAACGGAATAATGAGATCTTCTTTAGCAAAACATTTCTTCAAATTCGAGACGTGGAAAGTGTTATGTACAGCCGCGAGTTGTTGAGGTAACTCAAGTCGGTAAGCTACTGGTCCGACACGATCAATAATCTTGAATGGTCCAATATACCTTGGATTTAATTTTCCTCGTTTACCAAATCGAACAACGCCTTTCCAAGGTGCAACTTTAAGCATGACCATCTCTCTAATTTCAAATTCTATATCTTTTCTTTTAATGTCAGCGTAGCTCTTTTGTTGACTTTGGGCGGTTTTCAACCGTTGTTGAATTTGGATGATCTTCTCTGTAGTTTCTTGTATAATCTCCGGACCCGTAATCTGTCTATCCCCCACTTCACTCCAACAAATCGGAGACCTGCACTTTCTACCATAAAGTGCTTCAAACGGCGCCATCTCAATGATTGAATGGTAGCTGTTGTTGTAGGAAAATTCTGCTAATGGTAGATGTCGATCCCAACTGTTTCCGAAATCAATAACACATGCTCGTAGCATGTCTTCAAGCATTTGTATTGTCCTTTCGCTCTGCCCATCCGTTTGTGGATGATAGGCAGTACTCATGTCTAGACGAGTTCCTAATGCTTGCTGTAATGTCTGCCAGAATCTTGAAATAAATCTGCCATCCCTATCAGAGATAATAGAGATTGGTATTCCATGTCTGGAGACGACTTCCTTTAAATACAGTCGTGCTAACTTCTCCATCTTGTCATCTTCTCATATTGGCAGGAAATGTGCTGATTTGGTGAGACGATCAACTATTACCCAAATAGTATCAAAACCACTTGCAGTCCTTGGCAATTTAGTGATGAAATCCATGGTAATGTTTTCCCATTTCCATTCTGGGATTTCGGGTTGTTGAAGTAGACCTGATGGTTTCTAATGCTCAGCTTTGACCTTAGAACACGTCAAACATTCTCCTACGTATTTAGCAACATCGGCTTTCATACCCGGCCACCAAAAATATTTCCTGAGATCCTTGTACATCTTCCCCGTTCCAGGATGTATTGAGTATCTGGTTTTATGAGCTTCTCTAAGTACCATTTCTCTCATATCTCCAAATTTTGGTACCCAAATCCTTTCAGTCCTATACCGGGTTCCGTCTTCCCGAATATTAAGATGTTTCTCCGATCCTTTGGGTATTTCATCCTTTAAATTTCCCTCTTTTAAAACTCCTTGTTGCGCCTCCTTTATTTGAGTAGTAAGGTTATTAAGAATCATTATATTCATAGATTTTACTCGAATGGGTTCTCTGTCCTTCCTGCTCAAGGCATCGGCTACCACATTTGCCTTCCCCGGGTGGTAACGAATCTCAAAGTCGTAATCATTCAATAATTCAATCCACCTACGCTGCCTCATATTCAGTTGTTTCTGATTAAATATGTGTTGGAGACTTTTGTGGTCGGTATATATAATACTTTTGACCCCATATAAGTAGTGCCTCCAAGTCTTTAATGCAAAAACAACCGCGCCTAATTCCAAATCATGCGTCGTATAATTTTGTTCGTGAATCTTCAATTGTCTAGACGCATAAGCAATCACCTTCATTCGTTGCATTAATACACAACCGAGACCTTGCTTTGATGCGTCACAATAAATCACAAAATCATCATTCCCTTCAGGCAATGACAATATAGGTGCCGTAGTTAGCTTTTTCTTCAATAACTGAAACGCTTTCTCTTGTTCATCATTCCATTCAAATTTCTTCCCTTTATGCGTTAATGCAGTCAAGGTTTTTGCTATTCTGGAAAAGTCTTGGATGAACCTTCTGTAGTAACCAGCTAGTCCTAAAAACTGGCGTATGTGTTTCGGAGTTTTCGGAGTTTCCCACTTTTCAACAGTTTCTATCTTTGCCGGATCCACCTTAATACCTTCTTTGTTCACTATGTGATCGAGGAATTGAACTTCTTCCAACCAAAATGCACACTTTGAAAACTTAGCGTACAATTCTTCCTTCCTCAATACTTCTAACACCTTTCTCAAATGTTCACCGTGTTCTTGGTCATTCTTTGAGTATATAAGTATGTCATCAATGAAAACAATGACAAACTTGTCAAGGTATGGTCCACACACTAGGTTCATAAGGTCCATGAACACAGCTGGTGCATTAGTTAAACCAAACGGCATGACCATAAACTCGTAATGACCGTAACGTGTTCTGAAAGCAGTCTTTGGAATATCATCTTCTTTCACCCGCATTTGATGATACCCGAAACGTAAGTCAATCTTTGAATAAATAGACGAGCCTTGTAGTTGATCAAATAAGTCGTCGATTCTCGGTAGTTGGTAGCGGTTCTTGATGCTAAGTTTGTTCAACTCTCGGTAGTCGATACACAACCTGAATGTACCATCTTTCTTCTTGACAAACAAAACAGGAGCTCCCCACGGTGATGTGCTTGGTCGAATGAAACCACGCTCTAAAAGTTCTTGTAATTGGCTTTGCAGTTCTTTCATCTCGCTGGGTGCGAGTCTGTAAGGAGCACGAGCTATTGGTGCAGCTCCTGGTACAAGATCTATTTGAAATTCAACGGATCGCTGTGGGGGTAATCCCGGTAATTCTTTCGGAAATACATCGGGAAATTCTTTTGCAATGGGAACATCATTGATGCTCTTTTCTTCAATTTGTACTTTCTCGACGTGTGCTAGAACAGCATAGCAACCTTTTCTTATTAGTTTTTGTGCCTTCAAATTACTAATAATATGTAGCTTCGTGTTGCCCTTTTCTCCGTATACCATTAAGGGGTTTCCTTTTTCTCGTATAATGCGAATTGCATTTTTGTAACAAACGATCTCTGCTTTCACTTCTTTCAACCAGTCCATACCGATTATCACATCAAAACTCCCTAACTCTACTGGTATCAAATCAATCTTAAATGTTTCGCTAACCAGTTTAATTTCTCGATTCCGACATATATTATCTGCTGAAATTAATTTACCATTTGCTAATTCGAGTAAAAATTTACTATCCAAAGGCGTCAATAGACAACTTAATTTAGCACAAAAATTTCTACTCATATAGCTTCTATCCGCACCCGAATCAAATAAAACGTAAGCAGATTTATTGTCAATAAGAAACGTACCCGTAACAAGCTCCGGGTCTTCCTGTACCTCGGCCGCATTAATATTGAAAACTCTTCCGCGGCCTTGTCCATTCGTGTTCTCCTGGTTCGGGCAATTTCTAATAATGTGGCCCGGTTTTCCACATTTATAACAAACTACATTGGCATAACTTGCTCCGACACTACTTTCTCCGCCATTACTCGTTCCGACACCATTTGTTCCTTTCGTTCTATTAACCCCTGGTCCGTAGACCTCACACTTCGCCGCGCTATGACCATTTCTTTTACACTTGTTGCAAAATTTGGTGCAGAACCCAGAGTGATACTTTTCACACCTTTGGCATAGCTGCTTCTGATTATTGTTGTTGTTGCGGTTATTATTGTTGTTGGGATGATTGTTGTAGTTGCTGTTATTGTTGTTGTTGTTGTTGTTGTTGTTGTTGTTGTTGGGCCGTTTGTTGTAGTTGCGATTGATGTTGCGATTGTTGGGATAATTGTTGCGATTATTGTTGCAATTGCTGTTGTTGTTGTATTGGTGATTCTTATCACCGTTTTCCTCCCACTTTCTTTTGACTTGCTTCACATTGGCCTCTTCAGCAGTCTGTTCTTTAATTCTTTCTTCAATTTGGTTCACTAGTTTGTGAGCCATTCTACATGCCTGTTGTATGGAGGCGGGCTCGTGTGAACTTATATCTTCTTGGATTCTTTCCGGTAATCCTTTCACAAACGCGTCGATCTTCTCTTCCTCATCTTCGAATGCTCCCGGACACAATAGGCACAATTCTATGAATCGTCTTTCGTACGTGGTAATATCAAATCCTTGGGTTCGTAACCCTCTAAGTTCTGTCTTGAGCTTATTGACCTCGGTTCTGGGACGGTACTTCTCGTTCATCAAGTGATTGAATGCTGACCACGGTAGTGCGTACGCATCATCTTGTCCCATTTGCTCTAGATAGGTATTCCACCATGTTAACGCAGAACCTGTGAAGGTATGCGTAGCGTACTTCACTTTGTCCTCTTCAGTACACTTACTTATGGCAAACACCGATTCGACCTTTTCGGTCCACCGTTTCAATCCGATCGGTCCTTCGGTTCCATCAAATTCCAAAGGATTGCAGGCAGTGAATTCTTTGTAGGTGCATCCTACACGATTTCCTGTACTACCAGATCCAAGGTTATTGTTGGTATGAAGCGCAGCCTGTACTGCGGCTATGTTTGAAGCTAGAAAAGTACGGAATTCCTCTTCATTCATATTCACGGTGTGTCGAGTAGTCGGTGCCATTTCCTTCAAAATAGTCAAATGGAACAAGTTAATCATACAGAATATTAAGAGTAGTTAATAGTATTTCGTAGCATAATATGAACTCATTTATAAAAGCTTTTTCTTCATATTAGCATTTTATAAGTTTAAATTCGGGTAGTACCTACCCGTTAAGTTCATACTTAGTAGCTAATATACAATTCAACTACTACAATTCTATATGAAAAACTGATTATAATAATATTTTGCGTTCAAACTTTTATACAATATTTTACAAACTTACAATACCGCTTATTTTACATAAAGCATGAAATATAGCACACAATAACTTTGATACAAGATAGTTGTGAAGATAATTCTAGCTAGTACACAAGTCGTTCAGCAAAGGCAATAAAGACACGTAATTCATACGTCCAGAAACAAGTCATGCATTCTGGTTTTACTAGGACTACTTCCCATCCTTGGTCTTGTGGAACATAACCGTTATGGCCGTTGATAAGACAGCGTGTTGTAACGTCGTCAAAGGGACGAGGGTTACGTAATGACCAACAGTCTCGTAATAACCTAAAAACCTCATTTCTTACCCCAATTACCGACTCCGTCACTTGTGGGAACGTTTTGTTTAATAGTTGTAGCCCGATGTTCTTGTTCTCACTTTGGTGAGAAGCGAACATTACTAACCCGTAAGCATAACATGCTTCTTTATGTTGCATGTGAGCCGCTTTTTCTAAATCACGAAGTCCTATATTCGGATATACTGAGTCAAAATAATTTCTTAACCCGTTACGTAAAATAGCATTTAGGTTCCCCGTAATATATGCGTCAAAGTAAACACATCGTAACTTATGGATTTCCCAATGTGATATCCCCCATCTTTCGAACGAAAGCCTTTTATAAACCAAGGCATTCTTGAAATGTTCTTCGAATGTCTTACAAACTGATCTCGCCTTAAATAGTTGTGCCGAGGAATTCTGACCGACTCTAGACAAGATTTCATCAATCATGTCTCCGGGTAGGTCTCTTAAAATATTGGGTTGTCTATCCATTTTGTGTTTTTATACTGTAAAATAGACAAGAGTTAGATTCATAAAAAAAATACTTATTAATACAAGCAATTTTTACATATATCATAAAGCATAAGCACACTATATTACATATATTACACCACACGAATACAACTATCTTATTCCGACTCGCTCGTTTCTTCTTGTTCGGTTTTGGTTCGTTTTGCCAAGTTTATAGAGATATATGATGTTCCCCTAATACGAGCCGTCGTTGTCCACATTGGTTTAGAAAAACCTGGTGGTTTAGAGGTTCCCGGGTCATTGTTACAACTTAAGGACTTCGGGGGTTGACGATACATATAAAGTTCATCGGGGTTGGAATTAGATTTCTCTATTTTTATGCCCTTTCCCTTATTATTTTCTTTTGCCTTTTTAAATTCAGTTGGGGTAATTTCTATAACATCATCGGAATTCTCGTCGGAATCCGATTCATCGGAGAATTGGTAATCCTCCCAATATTTTGCTTCCTTGGCGGAAACACCATTGACCATAATTAACCTTGGTCGGTTGGTTGAGGATTCTCTTTTACTTAACCGTTTTATTATTTCCCCCACCGGTTCTATTTCTTCTTCCGTTCCGATTCTTCTTCCGGTTCCGACTCTTCTTCCGGTTCCTCTTCGGGAACTTGTGAATCAGTCCACGAATCATTCTAATTTACATTTGACTCTTCATTATTATTAGGTGAGTCAATGGGACTTGTTCTAGAGTTAGACATCTATCACATAATATCAAACACGTTAAGCGATTAATATATCACATAATATTCATATGTTGAAAATATATAGTTTCTAACAAAAATGTTAAGCAATCATTTTTAAAGAAAACACGGTCGAAGTCCAGACTCACTAATGCATCCTAACAAACTCGATAAGACACACTAATGCAAATTTTCTGGTTCTCTAAGACCAACGCTCGGATACCAACTGAATGTCCCGTTCTTATTGATTAAAAACGTTCCATATTAATTGATTTCGTTGCGAGGTTTTGACCTCTATATGAGACGTTTTTCAAAGACTGCATTCATTTTTAAAACAAACCATAACCTTTATTTCATAAATAAAGGTTTAAAAAGCCTTACGTAGATTATCAAATAATGATAATCTAAAATATCCTGTTTACACACGACCATTACATAATGGTTTACAATACAAATATGTTACATCGAAATCAGTTTCTTGAATGCAGTTTTTACACAATATCATACAAACATGGACTCCAAATCTTGTCCTTATTTTAGTATGCAACAGCGGAAGCTCTTAGTATTCACCTGAGAATAAACATGCTTTAAACGTCAACAAAAATGTTGGTGAGTTATAGGTTTAACCTATATATATCAAATCGTAACAATAGACCACAAGATTTCATATTTCAATACACATCCCATACATAGAGATAAAAATCATTCATATGGTGAACACCTGGTAACCGTTATTAACAAGATGCATATATATAAGAATATCCTCATCATTCCGGGACACCCTTCGGATATGATATAAATTTCGAAGTACTAAAGCATCCGGTACTTTGGATGGGGTTTGTTAGGCTCAATAGATCTATCTTTAGGATTCGCGTCAATAGAATGTAGTTTCACGTACTTGTGTCTATTTTGTAAATCATTTATAAAACCTGCATGTATTCTCATCCCAAAAATATTAGATTTTAAAAGTGGGACTATAACTCACTTTCACAGATTTTTACTTCGTCGGGAAGTAAGACTTGGCCACTGGTTGATTCACGAACCTATAACAATATATACATATATATCAAAGTATGTTTAAAATATATTTATAACACTTTTAATATATTTTGATGTTTTAAGTTTATTAAGTCAGCTGTCCTCGTTAGTAACCTACAACTAGTTGTCCACAGTTAGATGTACAGAAATAAATCGATAAATATTATCTTGAATCAATCCACGACCCAGTGTAAACGTATCTCAGTATTGATGACAACTCAAACTATATATATTTTGGAATCAACCTCAACCCCGTATAGCTAACTCCAACATTCACATATAGAGTGTCTATGGTTGTTCCGAAATATATATAGATGTGTCGACATGATAGGTCGAAACATTGTATACGTGTCTATGGTATCTCAAGATTACATAATATACAATACAAGTTGATTAAGTTATGGTTGGAATAGATTTGTTACCAATTTTCACGTAGCTAAAATGAGAAAAATTATCCAATCTTGTTTTACCCATAACTTCTTCATTTTAAATCCGTTTTGAGTGAATCAAATTGCTATGGTTTCATATTGAACTCTAGTTTATGAATCTAAATAGAAAAGTATAGGTTTATAGTCAGAAAAATAAGTTACAAGTTGTTTTTGTAAAGGTAGTCATTTCAGTCGAAAGAACGACGTCTAGATGACCATTTTAGAAAACATACTTCCACTTTGAATTTAACCATAATTTTTGGATATAGTTTCATGTTCATAATAAAAATCATTTTCTCAGAATAACAACTTTTAAATCAAAGTTTATCATAGTTTTTAATTAACTAACCCAAAACAGCCCGCGGTGTTACTACGACGGCGTAAATCCGGTTTTACGGTATTTTTCGTGTTTCCAGGTTTTAAATCATTAAGTTAGCATATCATATAGATATAGAACATGTGTGTAGTTAATTTTAAAAGTCAAGTTAGAAGGATTAACTTTTGTTTGCGAACAAGTTTAGAATTAACTAAACTATGTTCTAGTGATTACGAGTTTAAACCTTCGAATAAGATAGTTTTATATATATGAATCGAATGATGTTATGAACATCATTACTACCTCAAGTTTAGTAGGTAAACCTACTGGAAGTGACAAGAAATTATCTAGCTTCAAAGGATCTTGGATTGCTTGAAAGTTCTTGAAGTAGGATCATGACACAAAAACAAGTTCAAGTAAGATTTTTACTCGAATTAAGATAGTTTATAGTTATAGAAATTGAATCAAAGTTTGAATATGAATATTACCTTGAATAAGAAAGATAACCTACTGTATATAACAAAGGTTTCTTGATCTTAGATGATTACTTGGAATGGATTAGAAAGCTTGGAAGTAAATTAGTAAACTTGAAGGGATTTTTGAAGTGTTCTTGAAGTGTTCTTCCTATGATGATTATAGCTTGATTCTTGAAGTGATTTTTGATGAAGATGATGATTAACTACTAGAAAAATACGTTCATAATAGTGCGTGTGTGTTGAGAGAGAATTAGAAAGAGAATTGGAAGTGAAATGGAGTGAATGATGAGTGGTAATTGGTGAGTGGTGAGTGGGGTTAAAAGGAGTTCTAGTTAGTTGACTAGCTCATGGTAGAAGTTAAAATTGATTAGTCATACATGACATAATCAAGAGTGGAATCCCATGCTAGTTCCTATTGGTATATACTCATAGTAAGTACGTTTTGAAGCTGTGTATAATACGGGTAAGAATACGACTAGAATTCTTGATGAAAGAAAAGAATGGAAAAGTAACTGTAACCATTTTCGTTAAGTATGAGTGTTTTGATATATGTCTTGAAGTCTTCCAAAAGTATTTTAATACATCTAAATACACTACATGTATATACATTTTAACTGAGTCGTTAAGTCATCGTTAGTCGTTACATGTAAGTGTTGTTTTGAAACCTTTAAGTTAACGATCTCAATTAATGTTGTTAACCCATTGTTTATTATATCTAATGAGATGTTAAATTATTATATTATCACGATATTATGATATATTAATATATCTTAATATGATATATATACATTTAAATGTCGTTACAACGATAATCGTTACATATATGTCTCGTTTCGAAATCCTTAAGTTAGTAGTCTTGTTTATATGTATATAACTCATTATTAATATACTTATGGAGATACTTACTTATCATAATCTCATGTTAACCATATGTATATCCATATATATATATATCGTCATGTCGTTTTTACAACTTTTAACGTTCGTGAATCGCCGGTCAACTTGGGTGGTCAATTGTCTATATGAAACATATTTCAATTAATCAAGTCTTAACAAGTTTGATTGCTTAACATGTTGGAAACATTTAATCATGTAAATATCAATTTCAATTAATATATATCAACATGGAAAAGTTTGGGTCACTACAGAATACATATTAAAACACTACATGTATATACATTTTAACTGGGTCGTTAAGTCATCGTTAGTCGTTACATGTAAATGTTGTTTTGAAACCTTTAGGTTAACGATCTTGTTGAATGTTGTTAACCCATTGTTTATTATAACAAATGAGATGTTAAGTTGTTATATTATCATAATATTATGATATATAATATATCTTAGTATGATATATATACAGTTAAATGTCGTTACAACGATAATCGTTACATATATGTCTCGTTTCGAAATCATTAAGTTAGTAGTCTTATTTTTACATATGTATTTCATTGTTAATACACATAATAATATATTTACTTATCATTTAACATAATTAACCAAGTGTATCAATATCTTAATATGATTCATATGTACCTAGTAAGACGTTGTTATAACGATAATCTTTATATATATCGTTTTCGAGTTTCTTAAATTAATAGTCTCATTTTTATGTATATAACTCATTGTTAAAATACCTAATGAGATACATACTTATAATAAAATCATGTTAACTATATATATAACCATATATATGTCATCGTATAGTTTTTACAAGTTTTAACGTTCGTGAATCACCGGTCAACTTGGGTGGTCAATTGTCTATATGAAACCTATTTCAATTAATCAAGTCTTAACAAGTTTGATTGCTTAACATGTTGGAAACACTTAATCATGTAAATAACAATTTCATTTAATATATATATAAACATGGAAAAGTTCGGGTCACTACAATACCCGGCCACCAAAAGTGTTTCTTGAGATCTTTATACATCTTCCCCGCTCTGGGATGTATTGAATATCTGGTTTTATGTACTTCTTTAAGTACCATTTCTCTCACATCTCCAAACCTTGGTACCCAAATTCTATCAGCCCTATATCGGGTTCCATCTTCCCGAATATTAGTATGTTTCTATGATCCTTTGGGTATCTCATTCTTCAACTTTCCTTCTTTTACAACCCCCTGTTGTGCCTCCTTTATTTGAGTAGTAAGGTTAGTACGAATAATTATATTCATATATTTTACCCGTATAGGTTCTCTGTCCTTTCTACTCAAAGCGTCGGCTACCACATTCGCCTTCCCCGGGTGGTATCGAATCTCAAAATCATAATCATTCAACAGTTCAATCCACCTGCGTTGTCTCATATTCAGTTGCTTCTGATTAAATATATGTTGGAGACTTTTGTGATCGGTATATATAATACTTTTGACTCCATATAAATAATGCCTCCAAGTCTTTAATGCAAAAACAACAGCACCCAATTCCAAATCGTGAGTTGTATAATTTTGCTCGTGAATCTTTAATTGTCTAGACGCATAAGCAATCACCTTCGTTCGTTGCATTAATACACAACCGAGACCTTACTTTGATGCGTCACAATAAATCACAAAATCATCATTCCCTTCAGGCAATGACAATATAGGTGCCGTAGTTAGCTTTTTCTTCAATAACTAAAACGCCTTCTCTTGTTCATCCTTCCATTCAAATTTCTCCCCTTTATGCGTTAATGCAGTCAAGGGTTTTGCTATTTTGGAGAAATCTTGGATGAATCTTCTGTAGTAACCAGCTAATCCTAAAAATTAAAGTATATGCTTCGGAGTTTTTGGGGTTTCCCACTTTTCAACGGTTTCAATCTTTGCCGGGTCCACCTGGATACCTTCTTTGTTCACTATATGACCAAGGAATTGAACTTCTTCCAACCAAAATGCACACTTTGAAAACTTAGCGTACAGTTTTTCTTTCCTCAATACTTCTAGCACTTTTCTCAAATGTTCTTCGTGCTCTTGATCATTCTTTGAGTAAATAAGTATGTCATCGATGAAAACAATGACAAACTTGTCAAGATATGGCCCACACACTCGTTTCATAAGGTCCATGAACACAGCTGGTGCGTTAGTCAATCTAAACGGCATAACCATAAACTCGTAATGACCATAACGCATCCTAAAAGCAATTTTTGGAATATCATCCTCCTTTACTCTCATTTGATGATATCCAGAATGTAAATCAATTTTTGAATAAACCGACGAGCCTTGTAGTTGATCAAATAAGTCGTCAATTCTCGGCAGTGGATAACGGTTTTTGATGGTAAGTTTATTCAACTCTCTGTAGTCAATACACAATCTTAATGTACCATCCTTCTTCTTGACAAACAAAACAGGAGCTCCCCATGGTGATGTGCTTGGTCGAATGAAAACACATTCTAATAGTTCTTGCAGTTGGCTTTGCAGTTCTTTCATCTCACTGGGTGCGAGTTTGTAAGGAGCATGAGCTATTGGTGCAGCTCCTGGAACAAGATCTATTTGAAATTCAACGGATCGATGTGGGGGTAATGCCGGTAATTCTTTCAGAAATACATCGGGAAATTCTTTTGCGACGGGAACATCATTGATGCTCTTTTCTTCAGTTTGTACTTTCTCGAGGTGTGCTAGAACAGCATAGCAACCTTTTCTTATTAGTTTTTGTGCCTTTAAATTACTAATAAGATGTAGCTTCGTGTTGCCCTTTTCTCCGTATACCATTAAGGGTTCTCCTTCTTCTCGTACAATGCGAATTGCATTTTTGTAACATACGATCTCTGCTTTCATCTCCTTCAGCCAGTCCATGCCAACTATTACATCAAAACTCCCTAACTCTACTGGTATCAAATCAATCTTAAATATTTAGCTACCCAGTTTAATTTCTCGATTCCGGCATATATAATCTGCTGAAATTAATTTACCGTTTGCTAATTTGAGTAAAAATTTACTATCCAACAGCATCAATGGACAACTTAATTTAGCACAAAAATCTCTACTCATATAGCTTCTATCCGCACCCGAATCAAATAAAACAAGCAGATTTATTTTCAATAAGAAACGTACTCGTAACAAGCTCAGGGTCTTCCTGTGCCTCTGCCGCATTAATATTGAAAACTCTTCCGCGGCCTTGTCCATTCGTGTTCTCCTGGTTCGGGAAATTTCTAATAATGTGGCCCGGTTTTCCACATTTATAAAAAACTACTCCGACACTACTTGCTCCGCCATTACTCGTTTCGACACCATTTGTTCCTTTCGTTCTGTTAACCCCTGGTCCGTAGACCTCACACTTCGCCGCGCGATGACCATTTCTTTTACACTTGTTGCAAAATTTAGTGCAGAACCCCGAGTGATACTTTTCAGACCTTTGGCATAGCTGCTTCTGATTGTTGTTGTTGTTGTTGCGGTTGTTATTGTTGTTGGGATGATTGTTGTAGTTCTTGTTTTGCCGTTTGTTGTAGTTGCGATTGATGTTGCGATTGTTGGGATAGTTGTTGTTGTTTTGGTGACTCTTATCACCGTTTTCCTCCCACTTTCTTTTGACTAGCTTCACGTTGGCCTCTTCGGCCGCCTGTTCTTTAATTCTTCCCTCAATATGGTTCACTAGTTCGTGAGCCATTCTACATGCCTTTTGTATGGAGGCAGGCTCGTGTGAACTTATATCTTCTTGGATTATCTCCGGTAACCCTTTCACAAACACGTCGATCTTCTCTTCCTCATCTCTAAAAGCTCTCAGACACAATTCTGTGAATCGTCTTTCGTACGAAGTAATATTGAATCCCTGTGTTCGTAACCCTCTAAGTTCTGACTTGAGCTTATTGACCTCGGTTCTAGGACGGTACTTCTCGTTCATCAAGTGCTTGAATGCTGACCACGGTAGCGCGTAAGCATCATCTTGTCCCACTTGCTCTAGATAGGTATTCCACCATGTTAACGCAATACCTGTGAAGGTATGCATAGCGTACTTCACTTTGTCTCCTTCAGCACACTTACTTATGGCAAAGACCGATTCAACTTTCTCGGTCCACCGTTTTAATCTGATTGGTCCTTCGGTCCCATCAAATTCTGAAGGTTTGCAGGCAGTGAATTCCTTGTAGGAGCATCTTACACGATTTCTTGCGCCGTTAGCTGTATTGCTAGATTCAGAGTTATTGTTGGTATATAGTGCGGCCTGTACTGCGGCTTTGTTTGAAGCAAGAAAGGCACGAAATTCCTCTTCGCTCATATTCAAGGTGTGTCGAGTAGTCGGTGCCATTTCCTTCAAAATAGTCAAATGAAACAAGTTAATCATACAGAATATTAAGAGTAGTCAATAGTATCTCGTAGCATAATATGAACTCATTTATAAAAGTTTTTTCTTCATATTAGCGTTTTATAAGTTTAAATTCGGGTACTACCTACCCGTTAAGTTCATACTTAGTAGCTAATATACAATTCAACTACTACAATTCCATATGAAAAACTTGATTATAATAATATATCACATACAAATATTCTTTAAACTTACAACTTCGCTATATTACATATAACATGAAATATAGTACACTATGATACAGGACAGTTTTGAAGATAAATCTAGTTAATACGCAAGTTGTTCAGCAAAGGAAATAAAGACACGTAATTCATAAGTCCAGAAACAAGTCATGCATTCTGGTTTTACTAAGATGACTTCCCATCCTTGGTCTTGTGGAAAATAACCGTTATGACCATTGGCTAGGCAGCATGTTGTAATGTCGTCAAAAGGACGAGGGTTTCGTAATGTTCAACAGCCCCAAAATAATCTAAAAACCTTGTTTCTCACCCCAACTACTGAATCCGTCACTTGTGGGAAAGTTTTATTTAAAAGCTACAATCCGTTGTTCTTTTTCTCACTTTGGTAAGAAGTGAACATCACTAACCCGTAAGCATAACATGCTTCTTTATGTTGCATGTTAGAAGCTCTTTCTAATTCACAAAATCCTATGTTGGGATATGTTGAGTCAAAATAGGTTCTTAACCCGTAGCGTAAAATTGCATTTGGGTTCCCCTCATTTAACGCTTTAAAGAAAACACGGCTTAACTTACGGTCTCCCCAATGTGATATACCCCACCTATCAAAGGAAAGCCTTTTATAAACTAAGGCATTTCTGGAAAGTCTTTCAAATGTTTGACAAGTTAATTTCGCCATAACTAAATGTGCTGATGAATTCTGACCGACTCTAGACAAGATTTCCTCAATCATATCCTCTGGTAGGTCTTCTAAAATATTCGGTTGTCTACCCTTAACGTCCATTTTGTTTTTATACTGTAAAATAGACAAGGATTAGATTTGTAAAAACAAACAATACAAGCAATTTTTACATAGAACATAAAAGTACAAGCACACTACAATACATTTATTACACAACATGCTCACACCCCTCTAATCTGAATCACTGGTTTCTTCTTCTTCGGACTTGGTTCTTTTTCCTAATCTTCTAGGGATATATGATGTTCCTCTAATACGGGTCATCGTTTTCCACATTGGTTTAGAAAAACCTGGTGGTTTAGAGGTTCCCGGGTTATTGTCACGATATTGAAAATACGAGTGTTGACGGTACATATAAAGTTCATCGGGGTCGGAATCAGATTTCTCTATTTTGATGCCTTTTCCCTTATTATTTTCTTTTGCCTGATTAAATTGGGTCGGGGTAATTTCTATAACATCATCGGAATCCTCATCAGGATCCGATTCATCGGAAAATTGGTAATTTTCCCAATATTTTGCTTCCTTAGCGGAAACACCATTGACCATTATTAACTTTGGTCCATTGGTTGAGGATTTTCTTTTATTTGACCGGTTTTCTGTGGTTCCTACTGTTCCCCCTCTGGAACCTCTTATTCTTCCGGTTCCTCTTCTTCTGGTTCCTCTTCTTCCGTTTCCTCTTCTTCCGGTTCCGTTTCCTCTTCTTCCGGTTCTTCGGGAACTTGTGAATCTTGCCAATATATATTCGACTCTTCGTTATTATTAGGTGAGTCAATGGGATTTGTGCTAAAGGTAGACATCTATCACACAATATCAAACATATTAAGAGATTAATAGATCACATAATATTTACATGTTAAAAATATATAGTTTCTAACAAAAATGTTAAGCAATCATTTTTAAAGAAAACACGGTCGAAGTCCAGACACACTAATGCATCCTAACAAACTCGATAAGACACACTAATGCAAATTTTCTGGTTCTCTAAGACCAACGCTCGGATACCAACTGAAATGTCCCGTTCAAAGATTGCATATCACATTAATTGATTTCGTTGCGAGGTTTTGACCTCTATATGAGACGTTTTTCAAAGATTGCATTCATTTTTAAAACAACCATAACCTTTATTTTATCAATAAAGGTTTCAAAAGCATTACGTAGATTATCAAATAATGATAATCTAAAATATACTGTTTAGACACGACCATTACATAATGGTTTACAATAGAAATATTTTACATCGACATATGTTTCTTGAATGCAGTTTTTATAAAATATCATACAAACATGGACTCCAAATCTTGTCCTTATTTTAGTATGCAACAGCGGAAGCTCTTAGTATTCAACTAAGAATAAACATGCTTTAAACGTCAACAAAAATGTTGGTGAGTTATAGGTTTAACCTATATATATCAAATCGTAACAATAGACCACAAGATTTCATATTTCAATATACATCCCACACATAGAGATAAAAATCATTCATATGGTGAATACCTGGTAACCGACATTAACAAGATGCATATATAAGAATATCCCCATCATTCCGGGACACCCTTCGGATATGATATAAATTTCGAAGTACTAAAGCATCCGGTACTTTGGATGGGGTTTGTTAGGCCCAATAGATCTATCTTTAGGATTCGCGTCAATTAGGGTGTATGTTCCCTAATTCTTAGATTACCAGACTTAATAAAAAGGGGCATATTCGATTTCAATAATTCAACCATAGTTTCACGTACTTGTGTCTATTTTGTAAATCATTTATAAAACCTGCATGTATTCTCATCCCAAAAATATTAGATTTTAAAAGTGGGATTATAACTCACTTTAACAGATTTTTACTTCGTCGGGAAGTAAGACTTGGCCACTATTCACGAACCTATAACAAATATGTACATATATATCAAAGTATGTTCAAAATATATTTATAACATTTTTAATACGTTTTACTGTTTTAAGTTTATTAAGTCAGCTGTCCTTGTTAGTAACCTACAACTAGTTGTCCATAATTAGATGTACAGAAATAAATCGATATATGTTATCTTGAATCAATCCACGACCCAGTGTATATACGTCTCAGGCTAGATCACAACTCAAAGTATATATATTTTTGGAATCAACCTCAACCCTGTATAGCTAACTCCAACATTACTGCATATAGAGTGTCTATGGTTGTTCCAAATAATATATATACATGGGTCGATATGATATGTCAAAACATTTGAATACGTGTCTATGGTATCCCAAGATTACATAATATATTAGAATACATGTATAATACAATATAAGTTAGCTAGGATATGATTTGTATAGATTTGTTAAACATTTCCCGTAGCTAAAAAGATCAAAAATATCCAATCTTGTTTTACCCATAACTTCTTCGTTTTAAATCCGTTTTGAGTGAATCCAATTGCTATGGTTTCATATTGAACTTAAGTTTATGAATATATACAGAAAAAGTATAATTTTATAGTCAGAATTATAGGTTACAAGTCATTTTTGTAAAGGTAGTCATTTCTGTCGAAAGAACGACGTCTAGATGAGCATTTTGGAAAACATACTTCCACTTTGAGTTTAACCATGATTTTTGGATATAGTTTCATGTTCATAAGAAAAATCATTTTCCCAGAAGAACAATTTTTAAATCAAAATTTATCATAGTTTTTAATTAACTAACCCAAAACAGCCCGCGGTGTTACTACAACGGCGTATATCCGGTTTTACGGTGTTTTTTGTGTTTTCCGATTTTAAATCATTAAGTTAGCATATCATATAGATATAGAACATGTGTTTAGTTGATTTTAAAAGTCAAGTTAGAAGGATTAACTTTTTATTTGCAAACAAGTTTAGAATTAACTAAACCATGTTCTAGTGATTTCAAGTTTAAACCTTCGAATAAGATAGCTTTATATGTATGAATCGAATGATGTTATGAACATCATTACTACCTCAAGTTTTCTGGATAAAACTATTGGAAATGAGAAAAATGAATCTAGCTTCAAAGGATCCTTTGATGGCTTGAAATTTCTTGAAGCAGAATCATGACACGAAAACAAGTTCAAGTAAGATTTCCACTCGAAATAAGATTGTTATAGTTATAGAAATTGAATCAAAGTTTGAATATGAGTATTACCTTGTATTAGAAAGATATCTTACTATAAATAAGAAAGATTTCTTGAAGTTGGATGATCACTTTACAAGATTGGAAGTAAGCTAGCAAACTTAGAAGTATTCTTGATTTTATGAAACTAGAACTTATAGAATTTATGAAGAACACTTAGAACTTGAAGATAGAACTTGAGAGAGATCACTTAGATGAAGAAAATTGAAGAATGAAAGTGTTTGTAGGTGTTTTTGGTCGTTGGTATATGGATTAGATATAAAGGATGTGTAATTTTGTTTTCAAGTAAATAAGTCATGAATGATTACTCATATTTTTGTAATTTTATGAGATATTTCATGCTAGTTTCCAAATGATGGTTCTTACATGTGTTAGGTGACTCACATGGGCTGCTAAGAGCTGATCATTGGAGTGTATATACCAATAGTACATACATCTAAAAGCTGTGTATTGTACGAGTACGAATACAGGTGCATACGAGTAGAATTGTTGATGAAACTGAACGAGGATGTAATTGTAAGAATTTTTGTTAAGTAGAAGTATTTTGATAAGTGTCTTGAAGTCTTTAAAAAGTGTATGAATACATATTAAAACACTACATGTATATACATTTTAACTGAGTCGCTAAGTCATCGTTAGTCGTTACATGTAAATGTTGATTTGAAACCTTTAAGTTAACGATCTTGTTAAATGTTGTTAACCCAATATTTATTATATCTAATGAGATGTTAAATTATTATATTATCATGATATTATGATATATTAATATATCTTAATATGATATATATACATTTAAATGTCGTTACAACGATAATCGTTACATATATGTCTCGTTTCGAAATCATTAAGTTAGTAGTCTTGTTTTTACATACGTAGTTCATTGTTAACACACTTAATGATATATTTAAATATTATTTTATCATGTTAAATTAAGTGTATCAATATCTTAATATGATACATATGT